>NC_138055.1:51105630-51334608 GCF_964194185.1 Rhinolophus hipposideros
CCAGGTTCTTGGTGTCTCAAGCAAAAATTGAGCGAGATACTGAGATAAAGTGGTGAAAAAGCAGTTTGTTAGAAGGTACTCTCAAAGAAATAGAAGTGGGCCCGAGCAGAAGGCAGTGGCTCAAGGGCCATTACTAAAAGGGATAGTACACTCCAAAGAGTGTGGAACAGGCTGAGCACAAAAGAAGAGGCTCAGAAAGCTCAAAGACTCAAAGGCTCATAGGACCAAACAGCCAAGGGCCCAGGCTAAAAAAAAAAAAGGTCTGACTGGCAACTTGGAGTTTTTATTCCTTTTTCTCTAGTATGGGATTCCTTTCCCGGTGTGGGACCACTTGATTGATATCTGTGATTGACAAAAGGCTATTACCTCATCATTTTATACTGCGCATGTTCCTTCCCAGAATTCAGTCTGTTACAATGGTATTAATGAACTTCCAGGCATACGTATAGTATTATAATGATGGCATAATGAGGCCCAGGTGAAATGTCATG
Source organism: Rhinolophus hipposideros (assembly GCF_964194185.1). Lineage (NCBI taxonomy): Eukaryota > Metazoa > Chordata > Mammalia > Chiroptera > Rhinolophidae > Rhinolophus > Rhinolophus hipposideros. Next base: position 51,106,122 of record NC_138055.1, read on the forward strand.
GTGGCCTTTACTGCGCAGGTGTGAGTGGCTGGTTTAATCTAGTTGGGTATTTTGTACCCATTTGTTCCTCATGGGGATAGATAATTACAATGAAAAGGGGAAGTTTTGGGTGGTTGAATTCTATGGGTTACGCAGGAATGCCGAGACCCGATGCCTGTCTCTAACTGCCTGTCTTGTTTTCCCCTTCAGAGATGTGATCCCCATAAAATCTCTACAGGAAGTTGAGGGACAGGAGGTCTGTTCTTCTGTATCAGCTTCCTGCTGGCAGGGGCATAGAGCCGTCCTGCCTATTGGGGGAGTCACAGAACTCTCGCCCTATCTGATCTCAGATGAGAGGAAGGGGTCTCGAGATCCTCCTGGAAGACCACATTGGACTGGCAATCTTGCTAGGGTGTTCTCTGTATCCCCAAGCCCCTGAATGCGGAAAAATAGATTTTAATTAATAAATTCATTAGCTCTATAGAGCCTGTGGCCATTCAACCAGTCATTCAGGTGGAGTCAATTGTCCAGGAGCTGGGCCCAGAATGGGTTGGAAAGAACATCAAGAAGTATACTGGCCTCGGGGAATGTTAAAACCTATTTGGTTTCTGGGATGGAATCATCCAAGAGTTAGGTCCGGAATGGTTTGGGGGATGTTGAGAAGTCACAGGCTCATAAGTAGTTACCTGAAGCAGGGGTGATTCAGGTGATTCAGACTCGAAACAATCTTTAGTCTAGGATTCAGAAACTGATTAGAAGAGTAACCAAACCCAGGGGCTAAGGAGCTAAGGAACTAGGGTAAAGGAGACTTAAAATTTCTATAGTGAGGGGGCTCCCATATCATCTCCCCACTTTCAGTAATAGGGTCTCATATCTATGAGACTTGGGGAATTACGGCCCATTTGGTCTAGATGTGAGAGCTGGAGCTCTGGATTAGCATTTGGAAGCTGACTCTTGTAAAATTTGTCTGTTATTAGATAAAAGCTGTTTTTGAATAGTAGCTTGACGTCTTATAATGGCTCACAGGAGTAGTTGAATAACTCTGTTGAGGGACTCATAGAATCTGAGTCCACGGGTGGTGCCAGCTTTACCCTGGAGAGATGAATCCATCTGTCTATGTCCATTACTTTGATTGCAGAAGAGGTTGTTAGGATTACAGAGAATGGACCTTTCCACTTGGGTTGTAATTGATCAGCGGGAGGTCCTTATTTCCAGGTCTTGAGAAGGACTGGATCACTCAGCTGTATTTTTGATGAATGAGCATTTGAACTGGGTGTAGGAAGTATATAATTTCCATATTCCTGTAAGGCTATTTGGAACTGGCCCAGATTAGTAAAATATTTTATAAGGTTGGCCATCTCAGGGTCACTGAGCATGCCTCCTGATAGAAATGGCCTGTCATAGAGCATCTCATAAGGGCTAAGGTTAATTTTTGTCCTGGGGGTGTTTCTTATTCTCATGAGGGCAATGGATAACATAGAAATCCAGGTTCCAGAAGTTTCCTGACATAACTTTCCCAAAGTACGGTTAAGGTCTGATTAGCTCTCTTTACTTTGCCCGATGCTTGGGGTCTCCATGCAGAGTGTAAATAATATTTTATTCCTAAGGCTTTGGACACCCTTGTATTATGTGAGAATTAAAGGAAGGCCCGTTGTCACTCTGAAGGCTGCGGGCAGTCCAAACCTGGGAATAATTTTATTAAGGAGGAATTTTATTACTTCTGTGGCTTTTTTAGTTCTGGTTGGACATGCCTCCATCAACCCAGTGAAGATGTCTATTAGCACTAGTAAATATTTCAATCCCTTTCATGTGGGCATATGGGTAAAATCTATCTGCCAGACTTCTCCTGGATATGAGCCTCTTCGTTGGACCGGTTCTAATAATGATGGCATTTTAGGGCCTGGATTATTGTAGGCACAAAGAGTGTAGGCCCTACAGATTTGTCTGACCATCTGGGCTAGCCCCTGTCTTGTGAAAATCCGGTTGACTAAGGTTAGATGGCATCTCTCCCTACATGGAAGGCATTGTGTAAAGTTTTGATGGCCTTCCATTGACTGGACTGTGGCAGTAAAAACTCATTTTCCATGAGCCACCAGGGGCTCTGTCTTTGTCCTCCACTATTTTTAGCCTCGAACTCTTCTTCTGGGGAATACTTAGGATCTAGTGATTCCCCCTTGAAATGGAAATAAAGCAAGGGAGGTGGAGGAGAGAGTTTTTAAGGCAGCTGACATGGCTTCTTTATGAGCCCTTTTGTTTCCCTTTGCAACAGGAGAGTTTTCTTTTTGGTGTCCCTTGCAATGTATAACTGCTACCTCCTTAGGTGGGTTAACTGCTTCCAAGAGCTGAAGGATCTCTGGCGCACATTTTATTGGTGAATGTTTTACTGTAATAGCCTTCTTTCTTTCCAAATGGCTGCATGTGCATGAAGTATAAGGAAAGCAAATTTGAAATCAGTGTATATATTTAGCCTTTTGTCTTTTCCCACACTCAATGCTCGAGTAAGGACTATAATCTCTGCTGTTTGAGCAGAGGTGCCTGGAGGCAAAGGCTGAGCCTCGATTATTTGGTCCTTGCCGACCACTGCATACCCAGCTTTTCTTTCTCCCTGTAATACATAACAACTCCCATCAGTATACCATTCCTCCTCAGGATTAGGAAGTGGTTGGTCTCTTAAATCAGCTCTGCTGGCATAAGTCTGGCAAATTATTTGTTACTGTGAGTGTTTGACCACTGTCTTGGTCGGCATTAAGGAGGCTGGATTTAAGGTATTGCATGTTTTAAAAATAATCTCAGGATTGTCCATGAGGATGGCCTGATATCCTGTCAGGTGTTGACCTGTCATCCATAGAAGTCCCTTGATCTCTAGGACGGACCTGACCTGATGGGAGGTTAGTACTTCTAGTGGCTGTCCTAGAGCAATTTTGGTGGCCTCTTCTACTAATAGAGTGGTTGCAGCTACAGCTCTTAAGCAGCTTGGCCAGCCTAGAGTTGTTCCATCTCAGGTTTTTGAGAAATAAACTCAGGTTGAGGCTCAGATCCCAGCCTTTGGGTAAGGACTCCTAGGGCTATGCCCTTTTTTTCTGCTATGTACAGGGTGAAAGGCTTAGTTAAATCGGGGATCCCTAGGGCTCAGGCCTTAGTTAAAGCCTGCTTTAACTTATTAAATGCCTTTTTGGCTTCCCCTGTCCAGTCCAGAGGAGTATTGTCTGGCCCTCTAGTTGCTTCACATAAGGGTTTTACAATTAACCCAAAGTTTGGTATCCAAATTCTGCAAAACCCAGGCATGCCTAAAAAGGACCTAAGTTATTGTTTAGATGTTGGGTAGGAAAGGTCATGAATGGCTTTGATACGATCTGGAGACAGTTGTGTTTCTGGAGTTAGGATGTAGCCCAAATAATGAACCTGTTGTAAGGATATTGTTTATGGCTAGAAAAATTACTAGAATCCTTAAGTTGAATTTTTACTGGCTTGGCTGTTTTGACCTTTCCTGGCTCACCATTATACCAGGGGTGTAGAGCTGTCTTTGATTAGCTTGTGGCCCCATCTGTAGCTTTTGAAGCTTATGCCTAGGGTTTCCAGGAGGGAATTCCTGCCCAGTCTCAGGAATTTTTTCGCTTTCCTCTTCCCGAATCCCAAGATACAAACTGTTTTCTGTTTGCCGCGTTGAATAGTTTCCACAAAAGTGACGGTCGATACTACCAACCCACCTTCGGTTCAAGGAGCCGATTTACCCGATTTCCCGACCAACTTTTCTCGGATTCGGAAATGGGAAAGTGAAAAAAATTCCTGAGGACGGGCAGGAATTCCCGCCTGGAAACCCTACTTATGTCTGATATCAGGGGCTAATTGGCTAATAAAATATTGTCCTAAAAGGACTTGTCCTGCTGGGTCTACATTGGTATATTTTCTCAAAGTCTCTTCTAATTGGCTATAAAAGTTAGCCTGGTTTTCATCTTTTCCTGGGGTTATCTCCCTAAGTTTGTCATAATTCACGGGCTTTTGAATTCCTTTCTTCATGTCCCCAATGAGGGTTTCTAAAAATCTGGCACGCCTGGTCATCCCTCCTGCGGTGTTATAGCTCCAGTTAGGGTCAGCAAAAAGCTCTGTATCTGGTCCTGGGGCATTGCCTATCTGGCAAAGGCCTCATCTGCCTCTTGGCGGGCTGCTTCTAAGATGTGGTCCCTTTCAATACCATGTTTCCCCGAATATAAGACCTCGCCAGACAATCAGCTCTACTGTGTCTTTTGGAGCAAAAATTAATGTGAAACCCAGTCTTATTTTATTATAATATAAGACCTGGTCTTTATAATATAATATAATAAATAATATAATATAATATATACCGGGTCTTATTATTAATTTTTGCTCCAAAAGACGCATTAGAGCTGATGGTCTGGCTAGGTCTTATTTTCAGGGAAACACGGTATTTGGGAGGTAAAATGTCCAGGCCTTAGTAATTGAGTAGATATGAAGAAGTGAGAAAGACAGAAGACTCAAAAGCGGGTAACTCTCCTGGGTCTGGATGGTTCCTACCAGCCTCTTGCCTGCTGTGCAACCTTGGGCAAGTTACCCAACCTTTATGTGCCTCATTTTCTCTTGTGTAAAGGAGAGATAAAAATAGTACTTACCTTATAGGATTAGTGTGAGGATTAAGTTAATTAAAATATATAAAGAACAGTGATTAGTAAAACCTCTAAATGTTAGTTCTTCCAATGGGGTGGCCCAGGACTGGGAGTGGGACGGTAGTTTTGGCTTTGGACATGCTGAGAATACAGTGGTCGGGGACTTCCATGGAGATGCCAGGAGGCTTTTGCATATGAATCTGAAGATGGGGAGTGGGCAGGTGGGGGAGAAGTATGTGATTTGGCACATTTTAAAACCATAAAAGTGAGTCAGCTTCTTGAATAGACACTTCACCAATGAAGACACACAAATGGCGAATAAGCACATGAAAAGATATTAAACATCATTAGATATTAGGCATACGCAAATTAAAGCAACTATGAAACACCACTATGCACCTATTGGAATGGCTAAAACTTTTTAAAAAAGTAGTGATAACATCAAGTATTGCTGAGAACGTGGAGTAACTGGATTCCACGTACATTGCCAGTAGTAACGTGAAATGGTACAACTTCGAAAAACGATTTGGCAATTTCTTATAAAATTGACATATGCTAACCATAAGCCCAGCAATTGCACTACTGGGTATTTATCTAGCTCAGTGCTTCACACCTCCTAGGTAAGCAATGAATGGTGTATAAACGACAGTATGGCTGGATGAGGAAATGAAGGGATGAAAGGGAAGGCTTAGGGCAGGAAGGTTCCCAGCAGAGTGAGAGGCAAACCAGGCCCAGATTCCCTCCTGCTCTCTTACCAACTCTGCCTACCTTGGGGCTGGCTGTAGGAATAGCACCCACCACCATACCAAGCTGGGGGGCTGGACGGGGAGGGTTGGTCCAGGAGAAACAGACGTGGGCAAGGAAGAGTTGATGTCCATCCAAGTCCACATAGTCATATTCTCTGTACTTGGTGCAACGCAGGTAGTGGGTGTGGGGAGACGGTAGCCAGGATTCCACGCATTGGTCTCAAATAGTGAAGGGAGGGTACCCTGTACTTTCTCTTCTCACCACAGGGTGGCAGTTCAGGCCTGCAAACCTCTCCGGTGGGCGCGGCTGCCGTTGCACCCCCTGGTGGCAATATATTTTCCTACTGTTCCGTAGGAAATAATTTTCTTTTTCGAGTATAAAGAATCACAAACAAAGAACATACGTGGAAAACTTAAATTTGGATTTTTAAATGGCCCGCACTGCTATTACTACTCTGTTGGCTTCTACACCGGTCAACGACAGAAACCAGATGTCTTTTGCTGCCTTAGGCCCCAGCTGCCCTCTGCCCAGACTAGGCCCTGACTACTCACTCTCCTGCAGGAATCACTCTGCACATTTGTCAGAGACCTGTCCAATCATCGTCTCCCTCCATGTCCCCATCACTTTGGGATAATCCGGTGGTCCTGTGGATGACCCTCCACCCCCCAGCACTTGCCCCCACCATCTTCACCCTTCTGGTGACTTTCACCTGCACCTCATTTCAGCCAGCTGCACCCAATATAAAAGTCTAGACTTCTACTTTCAGACCGCAACCCACATCCTTCCAGCTTTCACATCCTGTGTCCTCTTCTCACCTGCACTTTGGTTGCACTGAAACCCCAGCCCTGCCCCTGAACCCCCCACACCTTCCCACACACTTTATCCTGCTTTCAATACCCTCCCAGCATCACTTCCGCTTTCTTGTGATTTTGACAGCAGACTGTGGAGCTGAACTGCCGTGGTTTGAATCACAGCTCTTCCACAAACAAGCTTTAATCTTGGACAATTTACTTAAGCTCTCTGAGCCTCACTCTCTCATATTAAAATGGGGACAACAATACTTACCTAGGGGTGGCCGGATGGCTCAGTTGGTTAGAGCGTGAACTCTGAACAACACGGTTGCTAGTTCGATTCCCACATGGGCCAGTGAGCTGCGCCCTCCACAACTAGAGTGAAGACAATGGGCTGCCGCTGAGCTTCCGGAGGGGCGGCCGATTGGCTCAGTTGGTTAGAGCACGAGCTCTCAACAACAAGGTTGCAGGTTCAATTTCCGCATGGAATGGTGGGCTGCACCCCTTGCAACTAAAGATTGAAAACGGAGACTGGAATTGGAGCTGAGCTGCGCCCTCCAGATTGAAAGACAACGACTTGGAGCTGCTGGGCCCTGGAGAAACACACTATTCCCCAATAATAATAATAATAACAATAATAATAATAATACTTACCTAAAAAGATTGTGGCGAGGATTAACTGAGTTAATATGTAGCACTTAGAACAGTGCCTGGCACACGATAAATGCTGTACATGTGTTTGCTCTTATAAAGTATTATTGTTTTTGCACATGCTAGAACCTATGGTGTATGTCCTCACCAGCTACCTCAACTCCCTCATCAGTGAAGCCCATCCTAGCACTAATCCCACAGTCTTCCATCTCTAGTCCTAGAACTACCTTCCTAAGAAACAGCAACCACAAAAATCCCACTTTCCTACAGGTTGGTGCCACTGGACATTCCTCCTCTTCAGCGTCCTCTGGGCTCCAGGGTCCTTTGAAAATCCTTTACTTGTCCTTAGCCTGGTCCCTCTCATCTATCTGCAGTGACCATTCCACATCTTCACCACTTTCCCCATCCACGTGGTAAGAAATTCAAAAGGTACAAAAGGGTACAGTGACAAGATCCCTTCTGTGGTAGTTAACATAGTTCCATATTTTGTAGCTGCTCCCACTGACGACGTGTGATGAACGTGCTCTGATCCCCATCACCTGCATTCTGTAGTCGGTTCCCATCTCCTGAAACCCTTCTGCTGGGCCCTAAAGCTCATGGCCTTGCATTACAAACTCTCTGTGATTTCTTCTCCAATGACTTTGTCTTCTATCCTATCTGAGCCACTCACTCCCATCTTCATTCTCTGATTCTTGTTATTACTGATAACTGCAACCCCTCTGTTTTACTGTCCCAAGGCTGCCTTAACAAAGTATCATGGACTAGGTGGCTTAAACAACAGAAATGTATTGTCTCAGAGTTTTGGAGGCTAGAAGTTCAAGATCAAGGCTTAGGCAGGGTTGGTTGCTTCTGAGGACTGTGAAAGAGGATCTGTTCCGAGCCTTGGCCTAACTTCTGGTGGTTTGCTGGCATCCTTGGCATTCCTTGGCTTGTAGATACATCGCCTCGATCTCTGCCTTCGTCTTCACATGGCGTTCTCCCTGTGTGCCTGTCTGTCCTGGGTCCTATTTTCTGCTTTTATAAGGATACTAGTCATAGTGGATTATGGCTCCCCCAAATGGCCAATTTTAACCTGATTACCCTATTTCCAAATAGGGTCACATTCTGAGGTACTGGGGTTAGGACTTCAACATTTATTTGGGTGGGTGAGGGGTACAATTCAACCTATAACACCTCCCATAATCTCAATTTCATTTATCCCACTCTCCGACCTCCACCTTATTTCTTCCCAACATCTTTCCAACTCATTCCCACTAGTACTCTATCTCCAAAATTCCTTTCATCCCGCCAGGACCTGCAACTTACTATTCTACCTCCTTCATGCCTCTCTCCTCTATTGTTCTCTTTTCCTTCTTTATCCAATATAAAGCCCATAGCCAAGTAAAAAAAATTCCCTTGCATAAACCTTTAAGCCCATTGCCTCACTCTCTCATTTGTTTCATTCATTTGGTAAATTGGCAGCCCTGGCTAATCCAGCTCGCTGCCTATTCTGTACCTAATAAGGCAAGAGAAAACCTCCCAAGACAGTCACGTTAATAAGTCTCATTTAACATTTTTAATCACCTCAAGTGGACCGTTCATGCTGTTTGGTAATCCTACTACATTTCCTAGTCTATTCACCCTTTTGAGCTCCTAGATGACTACTCATACTGTTTCCTCTCTTCCAAAATCGCGACCACCTCTATTTCCCACCACTCCTTAGCTGATGACCTTGATGATTTCCTTGAGAAAATAAAAGCAATCAGAAGAAGACTTCTATAAGCAGACACCACCAGTCACCCAACTACATGCCTTGTGCCTTCCTCCTTCCTGTACCCATGGATACTGCGTAAAGCCACATGTGCACTAGAGCCTAACAATTTCCTCTTCCCCGCACCCCTTCCCAACAATTCCCTCTTCTGTCGCCTGCATCATCAAATTTTCTCTTGTATCATTCCCATAAGAAATAAGTATAAGAAAACACTTCAATTTCTTCTATCTTTAAGAAACCCTCTCTTAGGGTCTGGGAGCAGCAATTCCCCAATAGCAATGAGCACACTTGGCCTTCAGATCCTGGTTTCTAAATATCATTTCCTGCTAAAAGAAACCAGGAGGTCTTTGGGAAGAAATGGCTGATTCCACGGCTGGGTTGGGGAAAGTCCAAGATGAATCTCAAGCATGTTATGCCAGAAAGTACATCCTCAAAGAATGATAGGGATTTGTCAAAAAGATAGAAGCCAGATTGAAGGGGCTCCTACTGGCCAAATCATGGACACTTTGAGCATCAAATAATGATAATAATGGATTATAAACCATTAAATAAAACAGGAAACCATAAGTCCATAATGACATAAATAAACGAATAAACAGAAAGTTTGATGAAACAAAATATTTACATTGTTTCAAAGTACCTCCCTATAATATTCTAAATTATAAAGGGACAAATAGTAAATGTATAATGGAGAAAACTAGCAAACACTAATTTAAGTAATGAAAATGAACTTCCTTAGTAATGAGGCAAATAGAAATAAGTCATGGCCTGTAAAGTTCAAAAGTGTCAAGGTCATTGAAATCAAGGATAGATTAAAGAATTGTTCCAGATTGAAGGAGACTAAGGAAATACGACAACTAAATGCAATCTGTGATTTGAACTGGCTATAAAGGACATTATTTGGACAATTGCTGAAACTTGAATGTGGTCTGCAGATTAGGTTGTAGTTATGTATTAATTCCAGATTTTGATGAAGGTATTGGGGATATGTGAGAAAGCCCTTGTTTGTAGGAAATAAACACTGAAGTATTAGGGTGATGGAGCATCAAGTTGGCAACTTACCCTCAAATAGTTTAGGAGAAAAAAAGTGATTTGTATTATACTTGAAACATTTATGTAAGTTTGAGATAGTTTTGAAGACAAGACTTAAAAATATAAAAAATCTCAATTCTCGACCCCATTTCCCTCTCCTGCTCTCTTCTCCCTTACTCCTTAGAAGAGTTGTCTATACTCCACTTCTTCCTTCCCCATGTTTTCTTGAACCACTCCAAACAGCTTTCATTTCTATCAACGCTCCTGTTAAAGTCGCCGATGATCTCCATGTTGCTAAATCCAAAAAACAACTTTTAACACACGTCAGCAGAATTTGACGCTGATTAATCTTTCTTGAAATATTTTCTTTGAGGACTTATATTCCAGGACCCCCCACTTTCTTGGTACTATCTTTTTCAGTCTCCTGTGCTGTTTCTTCCTCATTTCCTCTGGCCTCTAAAGAAATGGAGTATCCCAGGGGTTAGGACTTAGACCTTTCCTCTTCTTACTCTCTGGGTGATCTCATCCAGTCCCCTGGCTTCAAATAACATCCATATGCTGATGAGTTACTATAATTTGTATCTCCAGCCCAGGCTGCTTTTCTAAACTCTGGACTTCTATAATCAACTGCTTACTCCACATTTTCCGTTGGAGGTTGTCCAATAGACATCTCAAGTTAAACATGTCCAAAACTTAACTCCTGATCTTCCCTCCTCATGTCTGCTCTATCCAGTCTTCCCCATATCAATTAATGCCAACTTCTTCCTACCAGTTGCTCCAGATACCCTGGAGTTGTCCTTGACTCTTCTCTTTTCCTCACATCCATTACATTAGCACATCTTGTCGTCGATATATAGTCTTCACTCTGGAACAAGTCACCACCATCTCGCGCTGGAGTTACCCAAGAGGCCTCCTTGCTGGTTTGCTTCTATACTTGCACTCTACAGTTTATTCTTGTCACTCCCTAATGGATGCCCATTTCACTTGAGTAAAAGCCAAAGTTCCTACATTGGGCTACAAACTCTACATGATCACTTACTCCTACCAAATCGACTAAGAATAAAAAGTTTGATAATACTCAATAACGTGGGAAGATAGTCCCTCTTATATATAGTTAGTGAAGTGCAATTTGTTACTATCTATGAAACATTTAAATTAAGCATACTGTATGACCCAGCAATTCCATTTATTGGAATTTATCTTACGGAGATACACAGGTGGCTAAAGACATATATGCAGTGTTCACTGCAGCGCAGTTTGTCATGGCAAAACAAATAAACATGGCACATGCATACGAGGGAAGACTATATGCCAACGGATATTCATAGGCTTTGGAAGGATCTTCAAGATATAGTAAGTGCTAAAGGAAGAAGTGGATCAGTAACTACAGAATAATTTCATTGTCTTATAAAAGGTCAGCATAGGCATACTGTGTGTGTGTGTGTGTGTGTGTGTTTAAAAAATGATTTGAAAGGATTACCAATCAACTTGGGTTATATCTGGGTAGTGCGAATGGGAGTTGGAGTATAAGAGACTCTTCCTTGTATAGCATTCTATTCAATTTCAATTACCTTTTTAAATAACCATGAACACGCACTTTCATAATTTGCATGTCTTTAATAATTACAAAAAGTGTAATTTTTTTAATTAAAAAAATTTAAAGAAATTCTTCCCCACCCCAATATCATAGAAATGCTCAATGTTATTTACTTCAAATTTACATCTTTAAAAATAAAATTTATATGCTTGAAATAATTCACTCAGGATTACAGAACGGGGATATATGTTCAGAGTTTTCTGCAGAGCATGATTATTTCTTTTAAAAAAATTGATAAAACAAATTATTTGTAGAAATCTAGAAAAGAGTAAAGAATAACCACTGGCAACGCAGAGAAAATCTCAGTTAACATTTTGGCACATTCCTACCAAAGGCAGGGTGCCCAGGGAGGTGAAACCTGAAAGCTTTTCATAGACTTTTGCTGATGCCTTGATGCCAGTGGGGGGGGATAAAAGAGGAAGCTGGTAGTTTGGCTTCCTTTGTTTGAGAAATCCAGCAGAAAGGGTGATGCTGAATGGTGAGGCAAACATTCGTCCATTGTTCATGGAGAGAACAGTGAGGTCACCTTAACCCTGAAAGCAGATGTTGATAGGACATGTTCTGCCGTAATAAGGATCAAGTGGTCTTTTAGCTAAAACTTTTCTTGAAGTACAAGGAGAAATCAGTTTCCCAGGAGTGACTTTAACTCACCTGTGTGTTCTCCGCAGAATTACTTCAGAAGGAATATTCAGTCTGTGTGGAGGGCACATACAGTTACGTGGGCTGTGGGATGGCTTGTCTGAACCCAGTACCCCTTAGCAGCATGATGTGCATTTCGGAGTGAGAGCTGCCCACCTTGGAACAGTTGGTAGGGAAGGGTTGGCTCCAAGCACCATGTATGGCTGATGTTACCCTGTTTTGGTGACTGACAGACATTTCCCCAGCCAGCCCACACTGCCCCAGGGACCAAGGTGACACCTTCCATTTGCACACACTAGAGAACAGAGCCTGGTAGAGGACTGACCAGACCCTGGTGACAGAAACATGCATGGACCCTTTGGTCTCAGCTTGTAAGAGGTGGAGTCCAGAGTCAAACCCACCATGCCACGCTCCTTCCCGGAAAGGAAAGAGGATAAATATCCTGCAGGCAAACAATTCTGTTTTACCAAGGAAATGAGGTAATCCATCAGGTTCAAACAGAGAAAAGGGCTTGAAAAACCAAGAAAAGGTACGTTAGGAGGATGTAGACTTCTTTGAGCCTGCCTTGCAAGAGGCAGAGGTTTGCAGCTTGATAATATACTTAAACCCACTAAAGCAGAAGGGAAGGTGGAATAGGAACCTGGAAGTAGAATATGGAATAAAATGGGATCTTGACATTTACAGAAAACCAAGACATCTGACTTATCCTTCTCTAAGTCTTGTTCATTTCTTTGATGACGACATCAACTAAGGGAAACAAGAGGGTGGGAGGCCAGACTGGGAAAGGTTTAGGAAGAGCAGAGATGTAGGAGAAAGGCTGGTTGATGGGACCAGCTGACCTGGCTCAACCGCCTAATCCTCTGTACGTAACGAAAACCAAGACCTGGAGAAGGAACGCAATTTTTCCCCATAAAACCACCCTCAGTGGCTAAGACTCTTGACTCCCAGTCCAGTGCTCTGAACCCCTGCCCACCAGGAGTGATCCACAGGCCAAAAAGGAAGTCCAGGCAGGAGAAAGCAAAACTACACACCCAAGAAGGAACTACTCAGGCCAGGTTCCATTACTTCTCAGCCTTGGACTACCACTGAATGTTCCCAAGCCTGGATATCTTCATCTGTGAAATGAGGGTGATGGTGCTTCCTCCAGCAGGGCTATGCAGGGGGTTAGGGTGGCAATACGGTACGTGTCTATTTTAACAGGGTGTTTTTTCACCACTTTCTGGAGCAATCCGGGGCTGGAGACCCTGCTGAAGGAGTTAAAGGGAGGTGCTGACACATTCCCCACGTCCAACCATCCTGGGGCTGGTTAGAGCACAGGACAGTGTCCAATGGTATCACTGAGTTGTGACAGGACTCGACACTTCTCCCTGTCCAGGCACCCGACCTCAGCTCAGCAAGTCTGTGGTGTCAACACAGACCACGTACATACTACAGGGCCCCATGCCCACGATGAACTGTCTGGAGTCCAGGGATCAGGGGTGCTGAGTGTGCGTGCTGCCCAGGGGGCCTTCAGACTGTACGCCCTGCGGAGGCAGCAAATGTAAGCTGTCAGGTGAGCGCTCTGGGTAAGTCATGCTACACCTTGCAACCCAGGCAGGAAGGCTTCCTAGGCCCAACTCAGCTGGCCAATGTAAGATGAGCAGGTTGCCACCTGCTTCACCTTCAGGTCGTTGCCCAGCTCTATGCCCAACAGGAAATTCCAAGAGCTGTTGGGCCACAACCATCCCCTGTCCTCCTTATGCATGGGGAGAGAGTCCGAAATAACTCCTGAAGTCTAGACCCTTCTGCACAGCCTCATTCCTGGCCTTCCCTTCCCAAAGCGAGACTTTGAGAACCAGGGGCGAGAGATATGGGGAAAGCCCAAGGTCGGAAGAGAAATGAGAAGACGGCCACAGTTTGAGACCCAGTTGTGCCTCACCCCATGCCAACAGGAGGCTAACACACTTAACTCTGCCTAGCCCCTAGCCCTGAAGCTGAGTTTGCAGGGCCCACTCCACCTGGTACATACAGAGGTCTAATGGCATGCCCACGCCACCCTTCTGCCCTGTCTAAGTCCTGAGCCAGGGCAATCTTCCCAATCTGGGTACCATTCCAGGCCTAAGTGGGTCCCAATCGCCATCCTCAGTTACCTTCTAGGTGATTCCAGAGAGCTGCCCTGGTAAGGGGGCTGTCTCACCAGAGTGCCTGGGACAGAGTCTCATCCCCACCAGTGCCCTCAAAGTGCACGCATCTGTCCGTCCCTGAGTCCTCCCACAGAACAGGCCGAGTCAGGGGCAGGGAGGAGCCTCCACATTTTATTAGGGATACTGCAGAAGCAGAGGCTGGAAGCAGAGCAGCCACATTTGTAACGACAGATAAATTAACCATAGTGCGGGGATGGGTGGGGTGGGATGGTGGGGACCAGGTCAGGCGCTTCAATATAAAAAATAACAAAAAAGACAAACATGCCCCAAAGACAGGGGGCAGGGAAGGGCAGCACCGTCCAGACAGCAGAAAGGACCAGGGCAGACAGAGAGAGAAGGCAACTTGACCCCTTGCCGCCCCCAAACTCCATCAGCACGGGGTTTCCGGGCTGGCCCCACGGGGGCTTGGGGCAGGGAGCAGCCAGGTTGGGCAGAGATGGCACAGCTGGCGGGCAGGAAGCCCAGCACCACAAGATGGCTCAGCCTGAAGTAGGAGCTAGGGCTGGGACACAGCGGCCTGGAAACCCAGTCCCTCAGAGGAAGAGCCTTACTCTGGGTGAGAGGAGGGACCAAAGGTGGTGTCTCTCCCTGAGCTGAGAGTGGTCATCTCCTCCACAGCAGCGGTGGGCAGTTGAGTGTGCCAGGGACCCCCTTCACCTTCTTATCTATCTGCCTCCTTGGTCCGTTCAGGGAGTGGCCCCACTAGCCCTGAGGGGGCAGGGCCTGAGGAGAGCCATTCCAGTCTGTGGTCCCCAACTCCAGAGAGGAGAGTGGCACAGCCCCTCAGCCCTGACTCCCGCAGGAGGAAAGTGAGTCATAGAGTGAGTCGCTGAGGGACTCTGACGTCTCCAGCCCTGGGGGGCCCCCACTGGCCACTCTGCCTTCCTCGCCCATGTCCGATGTGCTGGGGGTGCGGCTACCCCCAAACGCCGGGCCCTGGGGCGTCGGGGCTGGGCGGCTGGGCTCCAGGCTCCGCTTCTGGTCCACGGGCAGGGCCTGGGAAAGAAAGGGAAGCTCGGGAGGAAGTTCCTCTCACCTCCTGGCCCAGCCAGAAAGGCACTGGGCTCTGCCCTCAGGATGGGAGATCTGCAGATGGGGCCCACCGAGGTGGGGTGCGCTCTGAGCAAGCAGGCTGGAGGCATGGCTGAGCAGTCCTACCAAGGTTTTGGGGAAGGAGAGAAACCCTTTCCCCAAGAGGGGTGTAAGAAAGGAGGTGAGTGGGCTGCCCAGAGGGGCCTCCAAGGGGCTGTCCCCTCAATCCTCCTCCCAGACAGAGCTGTACCTCACTGGAGAAACTGGTCTTCCGTCATTAACTGCACCCTTCAGTCTCATCCCCTTTCCCCTTCAGCCATGCTCACCATGGGGGTCCTCGGCAGCCCCTCCAATTGTCGGGGTGGGCACAGGAAAGGGTCAGCGGAGCCACCAGCTGTTCTCGAGTTGGGAAAGGTCCAGTTCTTAGCCAGCTGGACAGGAGGGGGTGGGCCTGGGTCTTCACAGGGATCTATGTGGCGACAAGGGAAGGTGGGTGGTGGTGGTGGTGGGTGGAGCTCCTGGGAAGGTCCACCCACCTGCCCAGACACTTACCATCAGGACAGGTCTGATGGCACCGGTGGCCAGGAGCAGCAGTAAGCAGTGCGGGGAAGGCTGGCATACTGGGGTGCCGCCCGCTCACCAGCAGCTCCTCTATGCCTGGCACCTCACGCTCCAGCGTGTGGGCACGGCGGGGGACTTTGGTAAGGGGTGGGGGCCGAGCTGGGGGCACCCCAGGTGGGGGCTCCAGCCGTGGCGGCTTGGTCTTGGGAGGATTCTTGCTGGGGGTCCCACTGCTGCCATGGTCTGGGGGTGGGAAGGTTCCAATGCCACTGTCCAGGGTTCGAGTCAAGGAGCCACAGGCTGGGTAAGGGAGGGTAAGTCACGGATGTGAGGCTGCAGGCAGCTCAGCCACTCTGCCTTCTTCTAGCTTCCTGCCCCAGTCCAGGCTCCACCCCTGGTCAGGGCCCTCCAGGCCCAACAGGCTCATTCACCCTGCCCCACTTCCCCTAGGCTTGGGGGAAGGGAGGCAGGTACCCTCTGAGGGCAGGAAAGGGTTTATTTCTGTGTAGCCCCAGTGCCCACCTGGTGCTTGGCACCAACATGGCACTCAGGGTCTGGCAACTGCTGTTGTGACAGGAAGGAGTAAACAGCAGGTGAGGATCAACTCCCATCCTTGGCCCTTGACCCTGCTGACCTGTGAAGTGTGAGGTGGGTACTGGCTCAGCCAGGCTGTCCTCCGAGGGCATTTCTTCCCGCCTCCCGGGCTCGCTGCTCAGCTGTTGGGAACAGGAGACCTCGGAGCCCATTCCTCTCCCACCACAAACCCCTCCCCAAGCCCCGCCATTATGACCTCTGGAGTATGGATCTGAGAGTACAGGCAGCCCGCCAGCCCTCGGAGACCAGAAGTGCACCCGGCGGCCTCCAGGGCCCAGGGAGTGGGGCCCTCTGGGGAGCGAGCCAGCAGGGTCACAGGGCCAGCGCTCCACCCAGCCCCCATCCCAAGAACCTACCTTCCCAGGTTTTCCACAGCTCTGAAGAGGGCCCACAAGGCCATTTCGGGGTCCACAGGCTGGCCAAGGGTTCTTGGGGTCTGAGGACACTGGCTGGAAATCGCTATACTCGGGTTTGGGCTCCCTCCAGCTCTTGGGTGGCAGCTCCTTGCCATCCACCCTAGGAGCAGCAATACAGACAGGTGAGGGAGGCCTGGGACCACCCAGACACTCCAGCCTCGCTCCCTCCAATGTTGTGGGCCTAGTGAGGCCCCCATGGCCCCCTGCCCCTTGGGGAAGGGGGCATATCCCTAGTGGTCGTCCCCAGCAACCCCTCCTCACTATAGGCAGAAAAGCAGCAGGGGCAGGGAAGATGGGAGGACTCTCCCAAAGCTATCCAGGGCCAAGCCTGGAGACCACTCGACAGTGTCGACAGGTAGATGGCAGAGCCAGTCACATCCTGGTCTAACATGACACACCTGCTTGCCCCAGCTGAACTTGAGCAGGCACTTGCTGTCCAAATCACACCCTACCTGGGCCCAATTCCTGTGGACATTCTGCCTTACCTGGCCCAGACACAGCAATCCCAAGGAGGGGTGGACCCTTCTCTAAACCACAGCTCCTATTGCTGGGTGTGTGGCAGGTGCTAAAGAGCAAGATGGGAAACCCCAGAGGAAGATCCTCATCAGACCACAGTTAGGAACTTTCTTGATTACTGTGTGCAGGCATTTAGGCTGCCTCATCCAACACAAGATGATCCAGGAAAGTGTGGACTGCTCATTTCCCCCCAAATGAGAAACTGGGTCTCAGAACACCTGATATTAAACAGCCAGAGGTGGGGAGCAGGGGCACACACCCCTTTCAGTCAGGCCACTAACCCCCCCCTCCCCGATGCTTTGGTAGAATTTTACTTGTTCTCCAACCCCCTTTAACCTCTGTGAAGCCCGAGCTCCCAGGACAGGCAGCCCCAGCCACAGCCCCTGGTGTGCCCATGGAGGGACAAGCGCCTGCAGGCACCAAAGCACCTGCTGACTGGTCCCAGCCCCTCACCTGTTGAGCAGCTGCTGCATGAAGGTGTCTGCGCCCTGGTACATACCAGCCAGCTGGCCTTGGACCTGCCCCAGCCCTGCACCGGACCCTGGCACTGGTCCCCCGGGCCGTGGCCGGGCCCTGCTGCTCAGGTAGGCCTTCTCCTCCTCCAAAGCCCGGCGCAGGTCTTCCGCCTTTGCCATCAACTTGGAGATGTTGAGGCTCTCTGCCTCCAGCTTCCGGGCTTCCACCTTGACCTCCTTCCGGAGCGGGGAGCCCCCACTGGCCCCTTCCTTGCTCTTGGCGGCCTCTGTGCGACGGTTCAGTGCTGGCAGCTTACTTTTCTTCAAGCCAAACCAGCTGGCAATGCTGCTGGCGTTGCGGTGCTTGGCCTCGGTGCCTGGTGCCCGCTCCTGACCCTGCAGCCGCAGCACGTTCTCCTCGATGCCCTTCATCACCTTCTCCTCAATGGCCGAGTGCGGGGCACGCCCCTCAGGGCCCTGGCTTGGATCAGCGGGGCCGGGTGCCGAGGTTGTAGGCTGGGCTGTGGTGCTGCCACAGTCTGCCCAAGGCGGGCCCTTCCCCTTGTCAGGCTTGGGGGGCTCCTTGGTGGCTGGTGAGGCCACAGTTCGGGGCACCACCTTGGTGGGTGACTTAGAAGGAAGCTTTGTTGGGCTGCCATGGGGGCTTTTACTGGGTTTGCCCAGGCTGGGGGCTGAAGTTGGCACTTTGGCAGGGGTGCGGGGTACCTGGGGGCACAGGGCCCCTGCCAGCCGGCTCTTGGCCAGCTCCACTTTGGTGAGGCAGCTCCTTGGTGAGACAGGCTCCAGGTCCACCCGGGCCCCCATGGAGTGGGAAGAGTAGACTCGAGCCCCGGGATCCCCTAGGAGCCCAGGCTCCTGTTGCTTCAGGCTGCTTGTGCCCAAGGCCACTGCCCCTCGCAGTGCCCCCTTGGCTTCTGGCTGCTCAGGGAGCCTGGGGGTGGTGGTTGCCATATCTCCAGTGCTTTCCCCTGACCTCCCTGCTCCCCGCACCTTCTCGGTGCCAGGCCTGACTGTCACCCCATTCTTCTCTGGGCCCTGGGGCCCCTCGGGGCCAGTCTTCAGTTTCCCCAGGGCTGCCAGTCTGTCCCGCAGAGGGGTGTAGCCAGGATCCCCAGGTCGCCGCCCCGCCCCCTGGCTGGGCTTCCTGGATGAACTGCCTGGGGTCCTGCGGCCAGGATGGGGAGACTCCAGTCCTGCTTTGTCCAAACTCTTTTCCTGGGGGCTCCCATAGGGGCAGGATTCTGGGAGACAAGGGCTGGGGGGGACTCCAGGGCTTCTGAGGACCTCGGGGGCCTGTGGTACCTCCAAAGTTAGTTGTGGGTAGGTGGGCACCTGCAATGGCGATGGAGGTGGCTCTGGGGAAGGCCCCCTAAAGGTGCTCCGGGAAAGGTCCAGGATGTTCTCGTAGCAGGGAGACACCACTGGTCCTGGGGAGAGCGTGGAGGTGGGCATGACTGGCTGGGGAGGTCGAAGCTGTGCAGAGTCCGGGGTGACAGAGCAGGGCGAAGGGCTGGTGGGCAGGCCCTGCGCCCCTTCTGGGGAAAGCTCTCCTCCACACAGAGCCCTGCGGGCCAGCAGCGGGGAGGGGCTGCCATCGGAGCCACTGTTCCGGCAGGGAATTCGGGTGTTCCGGGGGAACTGGGGGCTGAGCTGGGGGCCTCCTGGGCTGGGGACCTTCTCTGAAGCTGGAGGCAGCTTTAGGAACTTGAGACCTCTGGCTGGGGAGGGCAGAAGGGGTCCCTGGGCTTCCCCAGGAGAAGGGGGGCCAATTTGGAGCTTGCTTTTCACCTGAGATGAAGAGTGGGGGTGGCCAGGTCGTGAGCCTAGGGGGGCATCTTCTGCACCCATGAACATGCTGAGGAAGGGCAGGGGTCCCTGGCCCTCTGAGGTAGCACCAAAGCCTGGCCTGTGAGCCTCTGGGGTACCCCCACTCCAAACTGACTTGGGGAGGCCTTTGGACTTAGACAGTTGTGGGAGCCTCTGGTCTGGAGAGGACGGCTGCCCAGGACCTGGGTGGTCCCCATTGAGTGGGCCTGCAGCCCCGGCCAGGACGGCCTGTAGGTAAGACTCTGTGTCCTCAAGGAGCTGGCCCAGGTTCAACTGTTTTCGGGCCAGGGCCCCGAGCAGGGTGTCGGGGCTGGGTGCCTCGTTGGGGTCACCTGCCTCATCAGAAGAGGAGGAGGAGCTGCTGCCTGGGGCACAGGGTGGGCCAGAGCTGGCACCCTGGGCCTGGGGGGAGCCCCCACTGGGGCCCCAGGGCCGCCCAGCACTCTCTTCTTCCCCTGGGCCCCCTAAGAGGCGCTCCCAGGGCAGCAGGCCTCCCAGGCTACCAGGGCCTAGTAGCAGGTAGGGGGCCCAAGGTGAGGTTTCAGGCTGGGGTGGGCCACACAGCTCGCCATTGATGGGCTCTGGCGAGCCAGGACCCTCACTTGAAGGCCGCCAGGGGGTGGCAGGTGAGCACAGAAGCAAGGGGTCAGTCTCTTCCAGGGCTCTCAGCACCTCCAGGATCTGGGCTTTCTTTCGAAGGAATGGGGACAGAGCATCCAGCACTGGGGGTGGGGCGGTTGGGGGTCCAGGGCCTCCTGGCCGCAGCTGCTGCTCCCAACAAACCTTGGGGGAGAAACGGCACGAGGAGGAGACCACATGCAGACCCAGGACCTGAACTGGACATAACTGAGTATGTCATGAACAGAGCCGGCCTGGTTTTGTTTGTGTCTCCAAAAGGAATTGACAGCTCCTGAGATATGATGGCTCAGCTTCCTCAATGGTCACTGAGCCCTAGTTAGCCTGACTCTTCTTTCTGGCATGACTGGGGTTGGGTGGGCATCTCACTTCCCCTTCCTGCTTATCCCAGCCCCACTTCACACTGCTGTTTGGGTCGGCAGCGCTGACCACCTACAACCCTGACAACCATCTTGCTCCAGGGGAGGGAGGCCTGTCTGTTTTTCAGGCTCTAGAAAGAACACAGGGACTCAAGAAGGGGATGTGATGTGGCCAAGTCCTTTGTCCGTCACTGTAGGCATGCCCAGGCCTTCTCAGGTCAGACAGAGGCTTGCTGACTTGATCCTCATGGAGAAGGGGATTGGGAATGTGTCCACTGCAAGCCCTTTCCGGCGTTTGCCCAGCCCCTTCTTGGGCCCAGTCCAGTCTGATATAGTGGTTAATTCCATGGGCTCTGCAACCAGACTGTGCAGGTTTAAGTCCCAGGTCTACCACTTAATTAGTTATATGGGCTTCAGCAATTTAATCTCTAAGCTTCAATGTATCATCTGTAAAATGGGATAGTAATCACGTTTAACCTCATAAAATAAGATCCAGGTGTTCAGCATAGTGGCTGGCACCGAGTAAGCTATGGCTCTTACAGCAACACTAATGCATTTGCTTGCAAGGCCAGTGGTTGGAGGTGGGGACCTGTTTGTCTTGGTATGAGGTGACAACTGAGGGCTGGCTAAGAATCTGTGTCCCAGGAAGCAACCCCTCCCCTGGGACTCGTTAGGAAACAGCAATGGAAGCCACTGACGAGCCCATAGCCAGCACAGCCACAGACCATCATGTTCAGCCCTCCTACCTCTCTCTGCCCAGCACAGCGCCCCAGAGGCAGCAAGGTGGCCGGTCCCTCAGCGGAGCTCAGAGAGGGGGAAGCTGGTGGCTCGGATGGTGGCTGGAGTGGGGAAAGTGGGATCTGCAGGGAGAGGCAGAGTTAACACAGGTGCTCTGTCCCAGGTCCCTACTCCCTCCATCTAGGGGAAGGAAAAAAATCCTTCCAAGTTTGCTTCTTTAGGGACATCTCCTGGTCCAACACGTGCTTTCACCACTGTCCCCACCACCTGCTCAGAGGAGCCTCAGGAGACCACGACACAGGCAGAGTGAAGACGTGTATGCCCAGGTGGCAGGGGGGGTGAGACCGGTCAGGGGGCTTTGGAGAAGAGGGGGGCCCCTTGGCCTGAGGGCAGTGGCAGGCCTAACCTACTGTTTCCCCGAAAAGAAGACCTAGCCAGACAATCAGCTGTAATGTGTCTTTTGGGGCAAAAATTAATATAAGACCCGGTATTATACATAACATATATTAGATTATATATAATATTACATTACATTATATCATATGAGACCTGGTCTTATATTACAGTAAAATAAGACCAGGTCTTATATTAATTTTTGCTCCAAAAGACGCTTTAGAGCTGATTGTCTGGCTAGGTCTTCTTTTTGGAGAAACACGGTAGGCGCCACTGTGGCTCCAGGACTTTGTTTTTCTGTGGGGCCTCCTCCCCGATTACAGAAAGTGTGAGCCGGGAGGCCCCTTCCTGTTCTGAGGGCATCACAGGCTGAGACTAAGGGAAGATTCATTTGTTACTGGGTCCTAGAAAGAGATGGCGAGAGTCATCACTTCCGTCTTCCTTATCTGATCTCCTATGAAACTTCTACTGTGAGGAGCACAGTAGTATGCAATCATGGGTCACTTCTCTCTCAGTCCCTGAGAGTGTCACTGTGTCCTCTTAGGCATCTCAACTAGGTATTGACTGTAATTCTTTCCTGTCTCCTTTTCCATAGCGTTTAAATCCTGTCCCTGCAGCATCTCTCTGCCTTCCCTCTGGCCGAACTTCCCTCTGGTTCGGCCGCTCCTTCAGCCCAGAACCGCACGCCTCAGGCCTGGACGCAGCTCAGCGTTTCAGTATCCCTGACCTGGTTTCGTGGCTTTTCAATTTCTAGTGCACAAGGCAGCCTAAAGCACATTTTTGTTTCCTTTTTTTTCTACAGCATCTTTGTGCTCCAAGCCTCCTAGGCCTGCCCACTGCCTACGGAGACAAGTCTGAACTCCTCCGCCGACAATCTGGGCCCAGCCTGCCGGCTCTTCCCTGACACCATCTCCAGCTCTGTCTCACTCATTGCTCCGTTACACACCCTTTATTCCAGCCCCGTTGAGCAGCTTGCTGCTCCTTAGGCTTCCCTGCTCTGTTCCTCCCACCGGGAATCCCTTTTCTCCAGCCCCCACTGCAATCTTTTTAAATCTCCCATCTATCAAGGCCTAGACCCAACGTCACCTTATTAAGGGAGTCCTCCCCAGCCCGTCTGTGATGGCATCTCTCCCCGCTCACTCTTAGACAGCACTGTCACTCTGCTTTGTACTACTGTTGCCTGTCGCTTCTGCAGTCCCATCCTTTAGGGGTTACATTCGCTCTGCACAGGCCATAGCCCTGTACACATCCACATGAGTTGAAAAGGCACTGCTCACAGTAAGAGCTGCATTAGCATTTGCTCAATGGAGCTTTCATCCTAACAAAGCACAACTTGGGAATAATGTTAATAATGCTATTTAGCTGCCGATTATTGACTCTCTACTATGGGCCAAGCACTATATATCATCTCATTTAATCTGCACAACAACTTGCAATATAGGTATTCTTATCCCCATCTAAAAGGAAAAAAACTGTGCTTTGTAAGGTTATGTATCATCTGCCCAAGGTCACACAGATAAGAATTAACTAAGCTAGGAAGCCAAGTTTACCTCAGGCCAAAATTCATGCTCCTTCCATTACGTCCTGTTACCTCTGGGGAAGATAAATCTATTGCCCCAAACCCCAAAGTTCATTTTAAAAATCCCAAATTCAAATGCCAGAATTCATGTAAGTAAAAAAGCAATGTCCTACACCTCTTTTTATCACCGGTCACTGAGAAGGGAATGGATAGCGTGAGATTGGCCCACTGGTGTGGTTAGCCCTCTGGAGATCCCGGGGGGGAACCCCGTAGCAGAGCAGGACTCAGGGCTGGTGGCTCCAGAAATGTCATGGTGATGACATCCTCCTCTGCCAGGGGTCAGGCTTCCCAAGGAGCTGAGGGCATCCTGCTCAAGGTCTGGGGGCCAAGAGCTGCCTGGTTCACATCAGACAGACAGACACACACACACAGAAGGTACTTCTCTTCTTGTCAAGGTCTGGGGTAGGGTGAGGGGTGTGCCGGCTGACCTCAAAACGTGCTGTTCACCTCTGGTACCTAGACCTACTCCTGATCCTCCCCCCCCACATCTCACCCCATCCTTGAGACTTTCTGATAAGAGTGACCCCAAGTGACACCTTAGTAGCCCCCTGCTTCTCCCAGGTAAGGCAGGTGTCAGGGATAGAAGCAGGGACCAGGGTCTGCAGCCACGCCTGAGTCAGTGGGTAAACATATGAAGTATGCGCACACACAGAATAATCTGGTCAAGTGCCTTTGCTGACCTCTCTGTGACACCAAGCACTGGGTGCCTTCCACCCGGTCCCACCTCTGGCCCTGGCCAAGAAGAGGCAATGCAGTGGCCAAAGGGGCCCCTGGGGAGTGTGAAATAATTTCATTTTCAGCCTCCACCCATCTCCCCACACAGGGTGGGAACAAGCAAGAACCTTCTGTCAACAAGAAGGGACGCCATCCGGCTGGGTGGGGTATACCTGCAAGGTGGGGGATGGCCCAGCTTGAGGGGATTCAGGGAGTTTTCACTCCATCTAAGGCCCAGATCTATCAGGATAGGAGGGCCTTCTCTGGATGGACAGACCCCAGAATGGAGGGGAACAGCTGACAGCCTGCTTCTCTAGGTGTTTGGGGGGAAAACAGGGTGGTGATGGGGCTGGGGCGGAGGGAGGCAGGAAGATGCGATAGAATGAGGGAAGGAGACTGGCTGGTGCCCACCTGAGGGAGGGAGCCTGTCGTGAGCTGCAGTTTCTGCTGAAACAGGGCGCTCAGCATCTGGTTCTGCTGTTCCAGGTCAAACACCCTCTTCTTCAGCTTGATGCACTCTTCCCGAAGGTCCTGCCACCGCCCAGGAGGCAGGGGGAGAGAAAAAGATGATGGCAGGCAGTGAGGGGGCGGGATGAGTGCAGTGTCCCCCCCAGGCATGCCCTTCTCCTGCAACCTCCCCCTATGTGGGAGCTGAGACTGCCTATGTGTGTAGCTATCACAGCTTCAGGGGACGGTAAATTCTCTCAAGTTAACCACCCCGGTAGGTGGTAGATTCCACTGGCGTTGGTATCTTCCCCATCTCTGGTGTCAAGCCCCTGCCTCTTAGAAACCACACATCAAAGGAGGGCCCATACAAGGCAGAAGAACACCTAGGGGTTAGAGGGGACCATATGTCAAGAAGTTACCCATAGTACTTGGGTAAATATTTAGATGCCACCTTATGCTCACAGTATCAACATTTCTTTCAGGGTCATTACAACCTGGAGAAAGCAGCCAGGGCCACAATAAGGGAAAGATTCAAGCCCAAATCAAAGTTACCATAACTCAGAGATCTGGCCTTACCTAGCCCACCCCTGCCTCCAGGGAGAATAGTACAGCCCTGTCTGAGGTGGGGAAGGGGGGGGCATTATCGGGCCAATAGGACATTTCCACCAAGCCGCCTTCTCCAGTCCCTCTGAAAGGCTTCAGTGAGCAGGCTCAGAGGTCCCCAGGAAGGACCTCCCCTGCAGTACCCAGAGCCTGTTCCAGAGCAGCTGGGCTCAGGGGTCAGAATGTCTCCTGTGGCCACTTACCTTTTGGTTCAGCAGTGCCTGCACCACGTGGTTGGCAACCTGGGGACAGAAAGCCCCAAGGCAGAATGTCAGCTTCTGTGTGGAGCAGACAGGCCATGTCTCTCTCCACACCCCAACATCAGCCCCACTGTAGACCCCACAGACCTCATCCAGACAGCGCTCATAGGTTTCCCGCTGGTTTTCATTGGCCTGAGCAAGTGCTGAGTTCTCTGCCTGCAGCAGGGAGGAAGGGGGTAGAAAGGAGGCTATGGGGTCATTCTTCCCTCAGAGCAAATTCCTTCTGGGGAAGGAGAGAAAAGTAGTCTATGAACTACACCCCTGCCCAGCTCTCAGCTGGGCATGACTCTGCCAGGGGGAGGCCCACAGAGACCGACCAAAGGCATCAAGAAGGCAGAGCTCAGATGGCTGGTTTTTTGTAAACTCAACCTCAGTCAGTGAGGCTGGAGGAGCTGGGGAGACGCTGTCCAGGAGGACCTAAGGTGGGAGGTGCCAACAGTAACCGTTATTTCCCTGGGGAGAGGGCAGAGAAGGTCGGAGGGAGGAGGGCAGGGTCTTCGGAATGTGATGAAGGACCTTAGTCTAAGGGTACATGCCCTTGTCCCTCAACTCCTGAATGCCAAGTCATCCAAACACTTCTTCCTATGGCCTGTGTAACCACCCACTTCCTAAAGCCAGCAGAGACTGGGGGAGTGGGGGTGAAGAAGAGGGGTGAAAAAGGGAGACATTTAGGGGTTAGGACATCCCTGCCCTATGCACGCTGCTTGTCCCTGAGCTGGCACCTAGCCTGGCGAGCTAAGAGCAAGGAGAGGGCTTCTCAGAGGAGCTCTGCTAAGAAATGTTCCTCTGCTCCAGGCTGGTGAAGGGGGCTGAGAGGAAGATCCACCCACACGAAGCTCAGAGGAAAGGGCAGTCCTGCCACCCTCACCCACCCTGCCCCATACCCCACCTCCAGCTCCCGCAATCGGTGCAGGAGCTCCTGGCAGGTGCCTGGCTCCATGTTGCCATCACCACCCTCTCCAGGCCTCAGGTTTCCAGGACTCCCAGGCGGCTGGTCCATGGCCTCCGACATCAGGCCCTGGGAACACTCCCAGCAGGCTATTCTGGGGCCCAGGGAGGAGGTGAGCAGGGGAAGAGGACAAAGACCAAACTTGTCAGTATTCTCGGAGGTGACATTGTAACAACTCAGGGTCAGGCCGAGACACTCCTGGTCATGGGAAAGATACAGACACTCTTCCCATTTTAAGAACAAAGACCACTGTTTTAAAAACGCCTGTAACTACACTCGCCCTATCACAGGTCACACAGACATTGGCCAGGAGCCGAGAAACCTGAATTCTCCACTGAGACTGGCCTCCAACTGGTACACTGTGTCTTCCTGGGGACTTGGGAGGCAGCCTGCATGCCTCCAAGGCTCCCTGCTTCCACGAGAACCAGCAGACCAGCCTCTTGGCGCACACAGGTCCTCTGCAGGGGTCTCGATGCCCACCCCCCTTTCCACTTGGACCCCTCCTTTTTATTCATTCTTCAGGGCTCCCAATCCAAGTTCGGTCAAGTTCTGTACCTGTCTCCCCTAGACTGTCAGCTCTGTGAGGGCAAAGATGCTGTATCCACTTCATTGCCCAGGCCCACACTTACAGCTGTTATACCTGGTGTGCAAGAGACAGACTGATTACTAAACAGACTAGTCTGTCACTGCCTGAACACAATTATTCAGCCAGGGTTCTGACCCGTACTGCGTATGTGACCCCCCCCTACCCCACTGTTGCCATGGTGACTGACTATCCTTGACTAGGCTTCATCTTCCATTTGAGTTTCAATTTCTCTGCTAGAGGAAAGTGCTCATTTCCTTCTTCTGCAAAATATTGTGGAATTCTCCAGTAGATGGGAAACCTTTCCTCATGTAAAAGGATGGAGATCTCCGGTCCACCACCAATTACTTGTCTCCCTGCCCCACTGAAGCCCCCATAAAAAGAGCTTAGTGCTTTTGGACCACTGAAGTGAGGAGCCCTCAGCAGCTCATCAACCAAGCATCTGAATGTTCTTTCCTCTGTCCTCCACGGTGAGACACAGGAAGGCTGCCACCCTCAGCCTTCCTCCTCCCGTCCTCACCAGCATGCACAGTCCCCAGAGCCCCTCACCTGTCTCTGCCCCCTCAACCAGGCCGGCACACTCACTCTAGCAGCCAGAATGGTCACCTTGCCTGTGGAGGAAGAGGGAGATGATGTCAGCCATGCATTTCACAAGCATTTACTGTGCTTCTGCTGTGTGCCACGTGCTGTGCCACAGGGAAAGCCCTGCCTTTATGAAGCATCCATTCTATTGGGGGAGGCAGACCACACAGATAAACCAAGGAGCATATACTGGGTCCTGAGAAGGCACTGACGGGTGACAGTTAAGCAGAGACCTGAATGAAGTCCGGATGAAATCCTGGGATGGAAAAAGCATTCTGGGCAGAGGAAGAGCCAGTGCAAAGGTCCCAGCTCTCAGCCAGGAATCACTCAGATAGCAGATGGAAATGAACAGCAACACATGGTTGCTACATGGCCCTTCCACAACATACGTCTTCTTCAATCTTCATCGCAACAAAGGGAGGTCAATGCTATTATCAACACCTAGTATTTGAGATGAGGAAACTGAGGAACAGGAACTTGCACTCACACTGAAAGTACCTTGTGTGTTGGCACTTTCTCACGCACCACTGCATCTGATTCTCCTACCACCCTTGTAAGGGGGGGCACCAGCCTGGGTGAGGAAGCAGGCTCCAGAGGTAAAGAACACCGCCCCAATTATGTGGCTGATTCACAAAACACACTGGACAGGCCTAGATTCCGTCCATGCAGCCTCTCTGGGCACCCACAAGCTCTGATGTAAGCTCCTTATGTTCTGTAAGCTCTGTACCATCCTGGGCCTCCAGGAACGCTGCACTTAAACAGATCTAGGTTAGAATCCTAACTCTGCCAGATCTGTTTCCTCATCTATAAACTGGGGATAAGACTACTTAGCCCAAAGGGTGGTTGGAGGATAAAATGAGATGATGTATGTAGAGTATCTTGAACGAACTCAGTACATGGAGGCTTTTCCTGTTATCACATCCTGACACTGGCACAGCGCAAAATCTCGCCGTGGAGCCTGCAGCTACATTCCCCATCTTCGCGTCTGTTCACTAGGTAGGCCGACCCTGAGTCCCAGGCCCCCCACCCGAGGGTCCCACTGTAGGGGCACCTGAAGATCTGAGAGTGCTACCTAACCTGCCCGGCCCTCAGCGGCTCCTGTTCTCCAACCCCCTTCCTATCAGCCACTCT
This sequence comes from Rhinolophus hipposideros, assembly GCF_964194185.1. Taxonomy (NCBI): domain Eukaryota; kingdom Metazoa; phylum Chordata; class Mammalia; order Chiroptera; family Rhinolophidae; genus Rhinolophus; species Rhinolophus hipposideros. Next base: position 51,134,509 of record NC_138055.1, read on the forward strand.
CCAGCCACAGGGCCAGCTCAGCATTCACTCTTCTCTGCCTGATACCCTAGAAAGAGAGGGCGTAACAGCAAAAGGGGAGAATGCATCTTCCTGAGTGTGAGTGTGTGTGCATGCACAACTGTGGCCAAGGGGCTTCTGAAAACTAGAAGAAAAGGAAACACTGTGTAGTCTTTATTTTTAATACTCTACCACAATCTACCGTCCTTTGCTATTTTAATATCATAAAAATATATTGAGTATAACTTTGTTTGCTCTTACCATTATGGTTGATATATTTAGAAATGGATAGGCCTAGAAAAATATGAAAAAAAAATTAGGAAATATCCTCCTTCCCACGTACACAAATAGGGGTTAAAACCAAAAAAGGCCTCAGGTTCCCTCCACCATTGGGCCAGTCCCGCCCCACCCACAACACTCAGCTCTGGGCCCTCGTTCACTTGCTCCAGTCAGAAGCTGCCCTGCTTCAGGAGAGGCTGGCCCCCATGGATCACTAGCTTTCCCTCAACCCCCTCACCATTTATTCCCCCAGTGGACACTCCCAGAGAATAGAAGGGTTGGGGGGCAGAGGAGGGAGTGCTGGGGAGTGTGAGGAAAATAGTTGGGAGGATGAAGGAAGGAAGTGGGGTGCACAGGCCAGTGTCCAGAGGCCAGGGAAAAATCAAGATAAAGCTTTGAGTTCTTCACACAACAAAACCAAACTAAGGGTGAAGGTGGTTTAGGAGATATCTTTTCCTAAAAAAAGAAAACGAAAAGAAAAAGGCATCCAGGTTAGGCGCCAAGCCCAGAATGTGAGGGCTGGCTGTGGGCTGTGTACATGTGGTTTTACTCGTATATGTGTTAAGGAGGGCGAGGACGCAACACACCCCACAGAGCCCCAACTCTGCCCCCCTCCAATCTGAGCCTCTGTGGATCTCAGTGCAGGGAGGCCTGAACCCCACTGTGACCTGGGGGAGACCCTCGAAGTGATAAGACTTCCAAGTTCTGCCAAGCATTGTCTCCATATCCCTGGCTGGGCCTAGGAGAGGCCCCAGAAATGTCAGCTGAGGCAGGCTATGACTCAGCCCCACTTTGGGGAGATGTTTGCTGCCGTCGGCAGAGGTGGTCTGGCCGACTCAGGAAAAGGGGCCTTCTCTGTGTCCACAGGGCCATGCGCAGAGGGCAGGCAGTCACGGGGAAGAGGCTTGCATTTGAACTTGGCAGTAGGGAGGAGTGCACTCTATGAGTCGAACTAAAATTTGAGTTCCAGATTTCTATGGCAAAAAGAAAACTTCCTGCATCTTACACTCCTCTGGGGAATATTAAGATCCAGAGAGTTACTACTACCTCTGGCTCCCAATCTGAGCCTAATTAGCCTCTTCAGAGTCTGGGGTTTGGGCCTAAACCTCATGAGAAAAAAACCCAACCCAGGTCAGTTCCCCAGTGGCTGTCCTGTCCCTGCTGGGTGTCACTTGGGCCCCTTGCCCTGGGGCAGACACCCTCCGGCTTCCCACAGGCCCACAATTCCGACTCACAGCTCCTGTGTTCAGCCTGACCTGGGGCCAGGGCAAACCCTGGCCTGGGTATTTCAGGATGGCCCTGGTTTCAAACTCTCCTTTGGGGTCCTACCATCCATCTTGGATGTTGGGTCTAGAACACTTGATGCCAGCCAGACTAGGTAGGGGAGAAGCTGTACGGCGTGCGAGCTCTAACTTGATCTGGTGCCTTCTTTCTCTCTCCAGAACTGCCAACGGGCACCGCCTCCCACAAAGGCCAGATTCAGAGGGAGGTGACCTCAGTGCTGAGGGGAGGGAGGGAAAGAAAGAGAGGAAGAGCAGAGCTGCTCTAGCCTGTCCTTGGGGGTGGGGTGGGGGCAGTTTGCAAGTAGCCAGGAACAGGGAAATGGGAACAGCTGCTTGAGGGGGTTCGCTGGGTAACCTGGGGAAGGGGCTGGATCAGCCCAACCGGAGAGTGAAATCTGGGGACCACTATCTCTTCAGCCTACTTAGTTATGTACGACCCTCGTACCCGCTGCCCCTTTAAAACTAGGAGGGGATGGGGCTTCCAGGACCTCAAATACATCTGACTTTCTGGTCTTTCTGGCAGCCAGATCAAAGAAGTGGGATCTGCAGCTCCCACCCCCTCGCCTGCCAGGGCACAGGCTGAACTTGGGTTCAGGTCTGGAAGGAAGGGGCCAGAGAGGTGGCAGGAGGCCTGTCCTCCATGTTCCCTCAGCTCGGCCCTTCGCCAAGGCCTTCAGGCCCTGATGTGTCCCTCACTTACCAGCTGTTCCCCCAGTCCTCTAGGGAGAGAAGCCAGGGACCAGGATGGGGGAAGGGCTGGGCAGCTGGGGGGAAGGCAGGGATGGAGCTCTGACTTTAATGACAAAATCATCCATAACATCAACCGTTTTCCCCTCTGCTCCCCCTCGTCCCCCAGCTGCTTTCTGGAATCCCTGTCACACCCAAGAAGAGTCCACTTGTAAACAGCAACCTCTGCACCCACAGCAAACACTCCTTCCCAGCTAAGATCAGCCCTGGGCTGCCGTGGGCTATGAGAAGGGATTTAAGGACAGACGCCCTAGGACACGTCTGGCCTGGAAGTGGCCACCTTAATCCCTGGCCCAGGGCATCTTTTAGCCCTAAGAATTCCAACTGGTCTCCTCCCCTCTCAGGGAAAGAACGCAGACAAGAATTTCCTTCCCTGTCCTGACAACTGGCCCCAAGACACAATAGCCCTTCTGAGAAGCATGTGTTCACGAGGAAGGGGCGCCCGGCATGCCCCCTCCCACTTCCTCTTCACAGGCACTCCAAGAACTTCCATACTACGCTGTGGGCATTGACAGACAGTAGGATCAATCGCTGGCCCTTCCCTTGCAGGCAGGGGAGGAGGAAGAGCAGTCATCTTAGGGCCCAAAGACTTCTCTCGCCTCCCCGTGATCCTTCATGTTCTGTCCACAGCATAAGCCAGTAACAAAAAAAGGCAGCTGCTCTGGGTGGGGAGAGGGGCTCTGACAGACACAATGGGTTTATTTATAGGGCCACATACCAGGGACTCTGCAGCCAAGAAGCCTAGGCCCCACTCCCAAAAGCCCAGCAGGGCCCATCCCAGCCCTGCCAACGTATTGGAAAAAGCCTCAGACCAGAAGGCAGGAGATTTAATTAGAGTCTAGTCCCAACACTGCAATTTACTTGCTGTGTGACTTTCGGCATATCACTCAGTCTCTCAGGGACAAGTTCTTTCATGCCAAGTGGAGGTTGTTCTCGAAGAGTGATTTTCAAAATATGGTCCAGGGGCCCTGGGGCCCTTTCAAGGAGTCCGCAGGGTCAAAATCATTTTCATAATACTACTAAGACATTACTTGCCCTTTTCATTTTCATCTCTCATGAATATACAGTGGCATTTTCCGAAAACTATGTGATACGTGCTATTACAACAGATTGAATACAGAAGCAGGTATGAGAATTCAGCTGTCTTCTATTAAGTCAGACGTGACAGATTTTGCAAAAATGAAGAACACTGCCATTCTTTTCACTATTTTGTTTTGGAAAATATATAATTATTTTCCATAAAATATGTTAACATGTAATGGGTTTATTACTTTTACTTAAATGAATTACATAAATGTTTAAAACTCCCAGTTTTAATTTATATGACAGTAAATGTTAATAGGTATAAAACCCATATAAACCAAAGCTCTTGTTTTTTAAGAGTGTAGAGGGGTCCTCAGGCCAAATAGTTCAAGAATCACTTTTCTAGAACAGTGTTGTCCAGTAGAACTTTTTGTGATGATGAAAATATTTACTCTGTGCTGTCCAAACAGCCACTAAACACACGTGGCTGTTGAGCACCTAAAATGTGGCTACTCCAACTGAGGAACTGAATTTAAAATTTTGATGGCCACATGCAGTTAGTGGCTAATGTGCCAAACAGTGCAGTTCTAGAAGACCCCTGGACCTGAGGATTCTAGGTCACTGCTTCTTTCCATAGACTCTAGAACTCGGGGTAGGAAAGGACAAGACTTGACATGCACTCCTGTTCCCCAGGCTTTTGCTCACACTATTTCTCACTCTTTCCCCACCAAAGGAAAGCCATCTCAGGTGGGTGGCCAGTCCTGCCTGCCATTCCTACCAAGGCTGTTAGAGCTGCTCTCTCATTCTCTGAAACGACTGCTTCACACGCTCTCCTCCCTCAAACTTCTGACTTATCACCTCCCTTCATTTCCCCAAAGGATTAAAGCCAGCAGAGGGAAAACCCCTCAAATCTCCTGCCACCATCCTCCCAGCCCCATCGGAATCCCTAGCTCATCACCGCCTGATCTAGCAGAGGGGCTTGCTCTCTTCCCAGGCAGGGTCAGTCCTCCCTGACCCTTTTATGGGGTCAAACCTTTCCCATTTATGTCTTCAGTATCTATCTCGTGAAGGATCTTTCCCATCCACCATTAAAACCTCTTGGGTGTCTTTCATTTTAAAAATAATTTTCCCTTGACATTTCTCTAGAGTCTGCCCTCTTCTATCTTTCATAGCCAAACTGCAAAAAAAAAAAAAGAAAAAAAAGAAAAAAAGCCATTCTCCTCACTTCTTCCTCAACCTGGTCCAACCTCAGCAGTAACTACCACAGTGTTAAATCCAACAATATTTTTCAGTCCCCATTGCCTTCTCACGCACAAGTGCCTCTGGTGGCCACTTCCTCCTAGACTTTTGTTTTTAAGCTTTGAGACATAGTTCAAATCCTGTACAACTGACCCACTTAAACTGTATAATCCAGTGGTTTGTAGTATATCCCCAGATATACGCAATCATGACCACAGTCGATTTTAGAATATTTTCATTACCCTTTAGTTAGCACCCCCCCACCCCAATCCCAGGCAACCACTAACCTTGTTTCTGTCTCTATAGAGCTCCCTATTCTGGACATTTTACATGAATAGAATTATAAAATAGGTGGTGTTTTGTGACTGGCTTCTTTCACTTCATTCCTTTTTATGGCCGAATGGTATCCCATTGCATCGATATGCTACAATTTGTTTATCCATTTATCAGTTGGGTTGATGGTAATTTGGGCTGTTTCCACTTTTTGGCTATTATCAGTGATACTGCTAGGAGCATTTGAGTACAAGTTTTTGTGTGGACAAGTATGTTTTCATTTCTCTTGGGTATGTACCTAGGAATGGAATTGTTGGGTCATATTGTAACTTTGGGTTTAACTTTTTGAGAACTGTCAAACTGTATTCCAAAGTGGATACACCATTTTACAGCCCCACCACAGTGTATGAGGGTTCCAATTTCTCTACAGGCTCACCACTTATTAGTCTGATTTTCTGATTCTAGTCACTCTAGTAAGTGTGAAGTGATATCTCATTATGGTTTTGATTTCTATTTTCCTGATGTTGAGTATCTTTTCATGTGCTTACTGGTCATCTGTATATTTCCCCCGGAGAAATATCTATTCAGATCCTTTGCCCATTTTTAAATTGGGTTGTGTGTCTTCTTATTATAGAGTTGTAAGAATTCTTTCTATATTCTGAATCATTATCATATATGATTTGCAAATATTTTCTCCCATTCTGTGGGTCTTTTCACTTTCTTGACAGTGACCACTTCCTCCTGGACGACTTTTCCCTTGTCTACTACACGCCTCCTCTCCCCTAAGCCATCTTCCATCTCTACTTCTCTGTGTGCGTTATTTGTGCATGTGTGTGAGTATTTTACTTTTTAAACAAACATAGCAGTATGTTCTCACTGTTCTACATCTTTCTTTAGCAGAAAAAATTTTTTAAAAACAAAACTACAGACTTTATTCGTATTTTATTGGTTTTTCCACTGATGTTTTCTTCCAAGATCCAATCCAGGATCCCACATGGCATTTATCACCATGTCTCCTTAGTCTCCTACAATTAACAACAGTTCCTAGTTTTTGTCTTTCATGACCTTGACACTTTGGAAGGGAACTGGTCAGTCTTTTGGAGAACGTTCCCTAATTTGGGTTTGTTTGATGTTTTCTCCGAGTAGATTGAAGTTATGAATTTTTGGAAAGAATACCATAGAGGTGACACGCTCTGCTCAGTGCGCCCTATCAGGGGACACATCCACGTGATGCTGAGATGGCTTGTAACTGACAACATTAATCTTGGTGACTTGGGTGGGTGGTGTCTAGTAGTGGCTTTCTCCACCATAAAGTTACTATTTTTCCTTTTGTAATTAATAAATATTAATATGTTAGAGTGCAATAATTTGTATTTGACCATGCAAATACCGTTTCAACTTAAATTTTCATCCACCAAGCGAGATCAGTGGATCTCGCTTGCAACAATTACTATGGTGTTCTAATGATAATTTTTGATTCCCCTTCTTCCTTGTACACTTATTAGTTGGAAGTTTTCCATAAGGAAGATCTGTCCCTTCACTCCCCTTTATTTACTTAATTGCATATTTATATTAGTATGGACTCATGGGTATTTATTTTATTCTTTGGGTTATAATCCAATAATATCATCACATATTTCATTGTTTAAATGCTAGCTTTGGCCATTGAGAAGTCTTTCAGGTTGGCTCCTATGTCCTTTCAACACACCTCCATTTAAAAATTTTATGTATCTTTTAACATTTGCTTACTTTCTGGCACCACAAGACTTTCCAGGCTTATTCTGTACTTTCCCTGCCGCACTCCCTTTTCCTCCTGTGTTGGGGACAGACCAAGCCCTCCACATGACCCTGGAAGCCCTGCCCTGGTCCAGCCCCAGAGCAACTCTTTGGAAAAGCTGTTTTGGACTGACCCAGCCCACACTGATCTCTCTTCTTAAAGTATCTCCTGTAGGGTCAGTAGTCAAACTGTAACGTGTCCTCTTCTCTAGCACTACCCCCTGAGGAAGAGGAGACTTGCCATGCTGTTAGAACGGGGGCACCCTGAGGAGGGGCCCTGCCTATATTTCTATACTCCCCCCTACTCTCTGCCTGCTCCTGTCACTGCTCCTGTTAGCAAGGCCCTGGATTGGTGATCTTTTATTCCAGACAGAAAAAGATCAGGAAAAAGGGACAGGTTAAGAATGTGCAATGGGTTCATCAGGTTCCCCCAAAGACCCCCAGCTATCCTCCACCCAAAAGGCTCTGAGAGGTCATATGAAAAACCATAGTGAGACGTGAACAAGAGACATTTTCAGAATTGTCCCTGACATTGATATGACCTTTTCCAAGCTCTCAACCCATTCCTAGGCCTTAGTGACTCCCTCTGGCAAATGGGACTAATTTATTCATTCTACAGATATTTCTGGACAGATATTCTACAGATATTTCTGGACACTCAGTATGAGTTGAGGCATATGCTGGGTGCTAGAGGGCAGCTCAGAGATGGGTCAGCTCTTAGACTTCTTGGAGCTTTCAGTCATTAGGGAACACAAGCCATGCAGGTAAACAGATGTATTGTGAAGGAAGTTTCACATGAGAAGTCTTGCAGGACTTTAAAAGTCAGGAGAGAAATATTAAGCTAGAGTTGGAGGAGTTTTTCAGAATTTAAGGCATCAAATGAACTGAGCCTTTATAGATGGGTAGGGTTTAGATACAGGGAAAGGGGCAGGGGGTCATTCTAGGCAGAAGGAAGGCATAAACAGAAGCAAGGAGGCAGAAATTTCTGGGTGTATATGGAAGCACATCAGTGCAGCTGGATCAAAGGGCATCTGAAGGTGAGAGTTTCCTGGTCCCCTGGCCCGTGCCAGTTACAACTCCTCTCCTATCCCGATTGAATAGGAGTCAGCATCTTTTCAACATCCTGGGCGTATAAGTGGGTCCCACAGGAGGACCCAAGACCGAGAGGCCCCTGAAAGCAATAGCAGAGCGGACTACTGGAACACCAGCTATCTGCTCTCAGATCCAAGACAAAAAGGGGCCTGGGAGGCTGCACAGCCTGTTGGCTCTCAGGCTGTACCTGCAGACCCAGTTGAGCTGGGCATATGTCCCCCAGCTCCCATGCTCAGCCCCCAAGTGCTCACTCCCTCAAGCTTCATATCCTGGCGTCTTTCTTCAAAGGCAACAGGCTCTGGCTGGCCAAGTGCCTTCCACATCCAGGAGGCTCCAGTGTTGACTCAGGGGGCACTATTTGGCCAGAGCCCAGAGGTGACCTCCAAGGCTGCTAGCTCTGCTCCGAGAGGAGAAAATAGCTCTGGTTTGCCTACAAGCCTCCAATGAACTCTGCTCTTGTTTATGTCCACAAATGGGAGCAGGCTTCCTAGATTCTGGTTCTGGCTCAGCCATACTGCATGACCCTAGGTGAAGCCTAGAAACCCTCTAGGACTCAGTTTTCCTATCTGTAAAATGGGGTGAGCTCTTTCTGATTCCTCTCTTCCTGAAGGGCATAGAAGAGAAGGATGAAATCATGTCTGGAAAGGAATTGCAGCTGAAAAGACAGGTCTTCTTGCATGGAGTAGGGGGATGGAGGTAAGGAGCTTAGCTGGGCCTTTGGGGTGAAGCCACTGGCTCTGATGTGGCCTTCCTCCTACAGGGCCTACAGGCTTCCCAGGAAAGCGGGTGTGGGTGTATGGGGGTGTGAGGAGGTGTTAGAGAGGAAGGGACAGCAAATCCAAGAGCTCTCTGCTAGCGCCAAGGACAGGAAGTGAGGTGCCGTCTACAGAGGAAGTAAGAAGCAAACACCCCCTAACTTCCCCTCAGCCTAGAGTGGAATGGAAGGCTCCAGCCTTAGGAGACTGCAGACGAGAGGTGGGGAAAGAGAAGGCTGGGGTGGAGGTGGGGAGGAGGCAGTATCAACGCCATCTGGCGGAGAAGGAGATTTCTTGTCTTGGACACAATAAAACCCAAGGGGCACAGACTGGGGGAGGGGAAGAGAAGCTGCTGCAGTCAAGTTGAGAAACCCCCCTGTCCAGGTCACAAAATGCCGTATCTGCAGTCCTGGCCCTGGACTCCTGCCTTGCTCCACACCCCCAACCCCGACCAAGGTGGGACAGGTCCTCTGATTCCTTCCTCTTATAGTACATGTCCTTTCTTTATAGTCCTCATCACAACTGTACTTCCATAACTGTTGAATTATTTAAGTAATGTGGGCTTTTTTGATAACCATTTCACCTCCAGAATCTCGCACAGCACCTAGCACGTAGTAAGTGCTGGCTGAATGAATGTGCTTACCACGGCTGGGGAATTCGTCAGAGGCGCTTTGGGCCTAACCCTGAATGAAATTGAATTTCAAACATCTGAATGAAATTCAGTACATGAACACTGTTCATAGTCTGAATTTGGACTGGGGGCCCTCGGGTGGGTGGTAGTAAGGGTCAGAAAGGTCAGAAACTGACACCCAGATATTGGGTGTTAATAGGTAAGGTAACAGATGAAGACAGTGTACTCTATATGCTACCTTTTGGGTAAGGGGGAAAAATACATATGTATATTTGTTTTTGGGTAAAGAAACTCTGGAGGGGTATGTAAGAAACTAGTAAGTGATTATTTTTAGAGGAAGAAGGTTGTGGAAGTGGGAGCGAGATTTCTCAATGTATGCTTTTTTGTATCATTTTGGTTTTTAGACTAGGTAAAAAAAAAAAAATCTAGTGAAAAAATAATATAAAACATTTACTTCCCCATCAGGAAGCAGGGACCAGATCTCTGGAACAAGGGAGGGGTGAGGAGGTCTGGCCAGATGAGTGGGAGACTCTGGCCAAGGGACGCCAGTGTCTCCACTCCCTTTCTTCCCAGAAATGTCTCCCTGGGCTAGGAGAGAGGCCCTTCCACCCCTCGACAGTGGTGGGAATGGTAGCACTAAACTATTCCCAACTTGGCCAGGGCTCCTTCTACCTGGGTAAGAGCTACGTTCATTCTAGATCCTTGGGACGGCGTGGGTAAGGTCTGGCCAAGGGCAAAGGCAGAGGTGGGAGATTGGGCAAGGTGAGAGTTTGAGGCAGGGGGGTAAGCGACTCCTGGATGTGCCTGGGGCTGCTGTGGGCAGGTTCTGGGGGTGTCTGAACAGATCCTCACACAGAAGGGTCAATTATAGCCCCCACTTGAAGCCAGCTGGGGGTGAAATGAATCAGCCCCTGGGAACTACAGCTGCTGAGAACCCTAGGGCCACACCCTAGCAGTTCCAGGGTCACTCACAGTCCTATCTAGAAAAGACTCATTATTACCCCACCCGAGGGTCTTCAGGGAAGGACAATGTCAAGCTCTGCAGGAGTGGGAACTGCAGACCAATGTCCGAAGCAGCACCCACCACCCAAGCCTTGCAAGCACAGCATGAGCACCAGAATGGGGTTGTGCCTCCTTTTAAAATAGTTATACATTTTAAAAAAAGCTTATGGCATACTGGAGAATTCCCAGAGTTCAAGGAACAGCATAAGGTTCAAGGAGCTGTGCCTGACTGCGCTCTCCTCAGCGGCTGCTGCTGGATTTTAAAAAATCAGTAACAACAGCAATGATAATTCACCTTAATAACAGCCTGGCTTCCCCAGCCCTCTTTCATCTGTGTAGCTCCCAGAGCTGGGAAAACGGTAATTATTGAGCAGGTGCCACACCCCAATGATGATGTGTTATTCATCAGCACAGGCTGGGAAACTGAGGCCAAGGAGAAGGGCTCCCCTCACACAGAGCTAAGGATGCAGGGCCAGGGTCACAGGGCAGTGAGGGAACAAAAGCACTGGCTCCTTATCTGCTGTCTGGGGAGCATAAGGAAGAAAAGGGCACTCCTTTCAGAGTCAGCCAGATATGGGTTTGGGGAGAAGGTGAGGAAAGACCCCAGATGTGTGTCCCAAGCCCCTCCTCAAACTGCAGCAGTGTCTGGTGGTCGTCCTGGATGGGAGCCAGGGCCTCTGATCTTGAGCCCGTACACCCTACTCTCTCTACTAAATACTACAAAGCAGGCCGACCGCTGCTTTGAGCATCTCGGCCATTTCTGCAACATGCAGACATCACAGGTAAGTGAGGGCTCAGCCCTCCAAACAGCCCCATATCACACACACAGTCTATGAAGGGAGAGCGAGAGGCATTTTGCAGCTGGCTGAGTGGATCAGATCAAGAACCCAAGCCCATCTCCGCAGCCCCCTTCCATCTTTGGCACTGATCTTAAAATAATGAGATTCTTCTTACAGCAAGGACTGGTCATGCTGCAGAAACCTGCAGAGGAGGCCCAGCTGGCCTGTGCCCTCCAAGAGGGCAGGGGAGGGCAGGCAAAGAGTCACAGAAGGCCAAAGATCTTTTCCCATGGTGGCCACGGAGGGAAGCAGTGGAGACTCAATGAGGATGAAAGGGTAAAGGCACTGCCTGTGCAGATCTATCTGCATGTGCCTGGTAACGTGAGAGATTCTGGGAGCAGATATAACCTCAGCTCTGGGAAAACTGTAAGAGCCAAGACAGGCAGAAACCAACGGCCTGGTCCTCCAACCCTCCGGGGCAAGGCCTGGGGAGAAGTACTAAGGTTGTTCTGTGGGATCTGAAGATGTTTTACTTCCCCATGTGAGAGAGCTGACCAGTGCCCCTGGAAGGTCCCTGAGATAATACTGTGCCCTTCCTAGGGGTTCAAAACTGCTCCCTCTGTTTTAAATTCAGTCAGGCCTCCTCATGCACGACAAACTAAGGAAGAATGGCACCATGTAAAACACTTGACCAAAGTCGGGAGTCCTGCTGAACACTCGTCACCGCATGAATCACTTTCCCCTCTGGACTTCAGTTTCCCCACTTTTAACACAAGGGTATTGGACTAGACTGTCTCTAGGATTCCTTCCGACTATGTTGTTTTGATGTGGTGGCAGATCCCAGATTGATTTACATAAATTTGCATGTTCAATCAGAAATCCTAAACTCTGAGTATAGGAAAATCCAATCAGTCCATTAGCACAGCTAGACTGGGACTGGAGGAGCCTGCCAGCTTCAGGTGAGGCCTGTCAAAGCAGGTGGTGGTCGTGGTGAATTAGGGGAGGAGTCAAGGCAAACAGGGGAGGGAAGCAGCATTTGTTCTGAGAGATGCAGTTCTGGTGATCAAGGGCTGATGGGGCCCGGGGCCCCACTTCAGCTACCAAACAAGGGTCCTTTCTCCTCCCGCCTCTAATGAGGCCTCTGGCTGGCCAGCCTCAGAGCCACACCCCAAAAGGGAACAGCAGCTTCTGCCTAGCAACAGCTGCACCCTCCACTCTGACAGGCACTCCACCATTAACCACTTTCTGGAAAGTGACCTCCCTGGAAGCTTCCATTCTCCGGTCCATTTTTCCCTTCCCTGCTCCTAGCAGTGAGGAAGGTTTCCTTGGGGTCTAACTTAAATACCTCTTGCTGCAGCTTCATTCCCATGGGCAACAGCGCTCAGAGGCTAGCAGAGGGAAGAGCAATGCAGGAGAACGTGCCCCACATCCCACCAACCCCATGGCCTCTCTAACCACCACTCTAACCACGTCTCCTTCAACATTTCCCTCAGCATCTGGGAGACCAAGGATAAAAACAAACAAGGAGCATGTGAAGGCCTTTGGCTCTTGGGCTAGAGAGCAAGTCCCAACCTGGAGAGCTGACTCCTGAGAAAGCACTCCCCTCCACGACAGCAGGCTGGGAAAGGTGGGGTAGGGACAGCCTCTCCCAGCAGCTGCTGGGCTGGCATAGCAGGGCCTGGGAGGCAGACGGCTGGCTGAGGGCAGCAGGGAAAGATCCCTTAGCTCTCTGCCTGGGAGCTGGAGAGGTGAGGTGAGTAGGGACAGGAGGTAGAATGGACAACAGGAGTGGGTCCTCCTTTTCCTCTTCCCATAAGAGGGAGGATAATAAATGTGCTGTGCTCCCTGGTTCAAATCCTAAAACAAGTCCCAACAGCTGAGATGCAAACTGTCTCCAGGGAATCTGCTTACCCTGCTGGCCTTTGGCTGACTCCTCCTCTCTCAACCCCTCCCCAAAGGTTCAACTCAAAGACTGGCCCGCCAGGATGTCTCACCAGAAGCCTAGAGGCCTCCATGAGTGGGCCAAATCCCAGCCAGCAAAAGTTCACACCTCAAGGCACCAGGGATGAGTAGGCCAATGGCTATTCTTAGGGAGGATAAGGGAATCTACTCCCTTTCACCCACTTGTGTTCAAATCCCAAGTAACGTGGATTTAGAACTACATCACCCAAAACCTACCTCTCTCCAAACTGAGCCACCCTGCCAGAGGACCTTTCTCCCCTCCAGATTCACTCATCAGTGGAACCACACAATATCAAAATTGGAAGGGAATGTCAGAGCTTTCTAGTCCAACAGGGGAATTTCACAGATAGGGGAAATACCACGGTCACACAGCAAGCTGGGGGACCAGAGTTTCTGATAACAGCCTCGTCATACACATTGGATTCCACCTATCCTGGAAGAGCAGTCTTCCCTGCAGCTCAGGCCACCTGCCTTTCCAAGTTCTCACTCTCTCCCAAAGGCCTGAGCTGAAGAAAGGAGCTGGAGGGTCCAAGCCACCTTATGCATAGACCATAGACTTTGAAAACAAATTTGTACTATGTGGGAATCTCCCCAGACAGGAATACATTTGTTTCTCTAAGGTAGGAAGTACAATAACCCAGGTTGTCCTTAGAGACAGGGGACCAATATGAGAGAATTTTGTGTCTCCCTTCTTGTCAGACAAGGGTTCTCAAAGTCAGCTGGCATAATATGTTGCAGGCCAGGGTCTGCAACAAAGCAACTGGGCTCGGTCCATTTTCCCCAAAAGGACTGACCACAGAATGTTTAGACATTGACCCCTCCCTCCTTTACTGTCCCCTAGGACCATCTCTGTCCCAGGCATCTCTTCCAACCCTTCTCTCTGGCAGACAAGTGTGCTGAGGCAGGAGGACCTGTGGGGGAGAGAGAGCAGGAGTAGGGAGGGAATAAGGGGAATTGCCTTTACAGTCAGAGAACCGACAGCCAGAGACCCCTGGCTTCACAGGAAGGTGAGTAAGCATTTGGGAAGTAGCAGCTGGATAGGCTGAGTGGGTAAGCGCTGAGACACCTGGAAAACCAGGCCTGCGGGAGGTGAGGGCCCTCTGTGCCATTGGGACAGCGCTAGGGCTGTATCCTTATCCTGGGCCCAGGGTAAGGAGATGGGGGCTGAGGTTCGGACAGCAGCTTCCCTAGTCGGTCTAGGCCAGGGGAGTGTCGGGCACAAATAAATTCTCTGCATTCTTCTGACACCGCAGTCAGGACCCAGAGAAGTGTTTTCTGCAGGCGCTCCCTGGCCCCGCTCCCTGGCCCCACTCCCTACCCAGCCCTTCTCCCTCCCTCAGCCCCTCTTTAATGTTCAGCCTGCCGGGCTCCCCTCTTCCCATCTGCAGCCCCTCAAAGCCAACGAAGGGTCGCTCCCGTAGACCCCGATCTCTCCGCCTCTCCCCAGCTCCCCCACGCCCTACCGCCCCAGGCCACGGGAACTGCGACGAGTACTCAGAGGAGCCCGGGGCTCGCCTCCGCGCCTGCGCTTTGGGAAGAGCCTCCCCCACCCCAACAACCCGGCACCGCTAAGCGGCACCCGGACGATGGGAAGCGGGTAGGGTGGGGTGCGCAGCTGGGGCAAGGTCAGTGCTTTCAAAGAGGGAGGGAGACCGGCCCCCGGAACATCCCCCGCTCCCGAAAGTTTCCCTTCCGGGGCCACCGAGTGTGCGCGAGGATGGCGCGGGGGGCGGGAGGGAGTGGAGTGGGGGTGGACAGAGTCGCAGCCGGACCCCTCCACCCCGGGAGAGTGCGGCGGGCGGGAGGGGCAGGTAGCGAGGTCCGGGCAGGAAGCCACGCCGCCCCCTCCGACCCAAGGCTGCCACGAGAGCCTCATCCTTCATACTCCTCACCCCCAGCCCGGGGCTTTACAGAACCTTCCCTTCCCCCCAACGTTCGCCTCCCTTTAAATCCCAAGTAGGCCCAGAACTCACCGAAATCAGGTGTTGAGCTGGGCCAGGGCAGGCAGGATCCGCCGGGTCCATGGCCGCGTCTCAGGGGCGAGGGGCAGAGAAGGGGGGGTGCTGGGGCCGCCTCTCGATGTCAAGGCTTTAAAGGGGCCAGAGAGCCCCGCCCCGCCCCTTGCCTTGATCCCGCCTCCTGCCTCCCGCGCAGCCAATCCACGTTTATCCTGGATGCGCGCCCCTCCCAGCTCCTCCAGATGTTCCCAGGACAAGAGCTAAGTCTGCCCCGCCGGCGCGCGCTGCTTCCGCCCGGGGGGAAGGACCGCCCCTCCCCCTTATAGAGAAACACCATCCCAGGCTAGGCTGGCTCGGGCCTGGTAAACCTCCCCAGTGCCGGGGTGCAGGACACGGGGCTGGACTGAGCGGAGGTGGAATGGGAGGCATCTATAGCACAGAAAACTAAATAGGTGCGCGCGGACCCACAGGCATGCGCTTCTGCTTCTGTGGGGCTAGGCGTGCACGTGTGTAAGTGGTTGTGAGCGTTGGTGTTTGTAATTGGCCTTCCTGCATACGTGATAGGAGTAAATCTATGGGAAGAGCCTTGAGTGCCTCCTTGGCCTTAAACGCTCCCCCCTCCTTTTTCTTCCTTCGGGATGAGGTCCTCCCAGTAATGCGGAAAACTGGGCGCTGGGAACAGGCTCCATTCCTCTCAGAGCAATGCTGGCCCGTTTTCGCACTGGTTCAGGACAAAGAAAGGCTCAGTAGAAAAAGACAACCTTGTTCTCAGCTATTCCCTATCTCAGTGGGGACAAGTTCCTTCCCGGAACTAATCGGTGCTTAAAAGAGGAAACGCAAACAGCCCACCTCGGCCCCAGAGCTCCCTTCAATCCCATTCTCCTTGGACCTCGGATAAACATCTATTTGCCCTCCTCTGGATACCATATAATCTGCATAATCTGCATTGTACTGACCGGCCTGGAAATGCAGGTTCTGAACTGGGTTCTGCAAGGGTATACAAAGGGATCCCTAGCCACAGTCTGTCCATTTTATTAAAATTGCTTCTGTTGCGGGATGTGTGAAAGCATCATGTTAGTCCAATAAAGGAACATAAAAGCTGAGGGAACAGTGCTCAGACTGGTTAAGATTAATGAAGAGTTCTTCTCTGAAGGAGGCTCTTTAATTTAAAATGGGATTTGAAAGGCAGAGAGAATTTGAGTAGGAACCAGGTAGGGCAAGGACAGGAGACTCAGATAGGAAAGCGCAAATTATCTGCGTGGGACTGATCACCTTGGTAGGGTAGAAAGTTGGTAGTCAATAGAGATCAGAACCTGGACGTGGATTTGACAGGACAGGTGATAAAGACATCATTTTGGGTTCTTGAGCTTAGGGGTAACCTGACTTTTTCAAATACCTGAGGACAGTTATTACTGGAGCCTAAAACGTGTCATGATGGTTATTACTCTCAACAACTTCCTTGCCTTTGCTTAAAATTTTTTTATTGATTTATCCTTAACGTACAATAAGTTATGCAGATCCTAGGGGTTGTTTGGTGAATTTCAACAATATATACTTATGTAACCCTCCAGACACTGAACCATCACCCCAGCAAGTTCCCTCATGCCCCTTTATAGTTGATTACCCTGCACCTACCACCATGCACCTCCTGCAACTTCCTGAATTCTATCACCGTAGTTTGTCTATTCTTGGATTTTCTGAAATCATACAGTATATACTATTTTGTATCTATATTCTTTAGCTTAGTAATGTTTTTGAGATCCAGCCATGTGTAGTCTATTCTTTTTTATTGCTGACTAATATTCCATTGTATGAATTACATCACAGTTTGTTTATCCATTCTCCTGTTGATGGGTATTTCGATGTTTCCAGCTTGGGGCTATTATGAATAAAGCTGCTATAAACATTCTTGTTCAAATATTTTTGTGAACATGTTTTCCTTCCTCTCTCTTATTTCTTGACGATAGATAGTGGCATATTTGGAATCCTGCAACATTCTTACTCATTCAATCATCCAACATCTATTGAATAGGGATCAGTGGGGAGTTCTTGGTTTACAACAAAAATTAGACATGGTCCTTTTCTTAAAAGCCTTAAAAGTCCTATAAAACTCCACGTATCTATTGCATTTCAAAGCCATGGGGTGGATAAACGTTAAGAATCTGCCAGAAATTCCTATTTTTGGATGTTTCCAAATAACTAAATTTTTGGAAGCAAACAGACCATCTAGATGGTTTTTTACTTTTCCTTCAGTTGTTTACTTGTTTAATAAACACAGCCAGAGCATCTGCACTTATCAGACCAAGTACCTTCCCTACTTAAAAGCTCTGGAACATGTGAAAAGTTTAGGCATTCAGATTTTGGCTGATTCGCTATGCTTCAGAAACCATCTTCACTGACATTCACTGAATGAGGCTTTCATTCCTCAGTGGAATTATTCACTTAAATTATTAAAAATTATACGGAAGCCCCAAAGTTGGTTTTCCACCCGTTATATACCACTGACCACATGTTGTTCTTTACTTGCCTGTGTTACAAAATAAGCTAGGCTCCTTAGGTCTCTGGTTGTTGCAAGCTGTAGGAAACCGGTTTGGTGGTGTACTCTAACTGTACATACAGTGCTGATGACTGACTGGTAGATGGCATCTGAGGGAACCACGTACCTCACTGTTCACATCAGTACTTTGGGGTCCTCTGCTTCAATACTACGTGGTCATTCATTTAGTGCTGGAGCATCTTTTCTCAGTTGGCATTATAGCCATTTGGCCACGGTGTTACATTAGTTAATAAATTGACCCCAGTTTAGAATTCCTGCCATCAGGAGATGGCCTCTCAAAACATTTTAACAATCTGGTTATTCCCCAGGTTGGATTGACTGTTGTGTTCTTGATGTCTTTCCTGTTAAATAAGAGGAAGAAGGGAGCTGGGGATAGGCCAATGTATGGACCATTTGCTGAATAGGAATAGATCTTTGCAATGGCTGCTTAATTCTACATGGGACAACTACGGTCCTTGACAGCATCGCCAGTATGTGCTTTGAAACTTACCTGGCACAGGTATGATGGATCTGTTCAGGTCCTTGAACCCCCTTTTCCTCATTTTCATCAATCAAAAGGTCTTATTGAGTCTTTCACTAAATGTCAGGCACGATGCACTAGATAACTAATATGGAGTTCATGTTGGGTATGATAAGCAATGAGATTGAAAAGCACTGGAAGACCATTATTTTATCCTAAGAACAATGGAGAACCTTTGAATGGTTTTAAGCAGGTGGGTCACATAATCAGATTCCATTTTAGAAAGAGCACTGTGGTTGCAGTGTTGAGAGTACAAAGAACAAGACAGAAGTCAGGGAGACCAGACAAAGTTTTTGTAGTAATTGAGGGGAAAAATGAGAAATGTGCTGTGAAGTAGGAAAGTGATAGTGTTGACAAAGAGATGACTTCAAGGAATAATAGTAGAATCAGCAGGACTTGGGAGTGGAGGGAAACGGAGAGACCAAGACCTCTGGATTGGGTAACTTGCAGACAGTAGGACCACTTGTTGAAATAAAAAACCACTGGAGGAAGAACAGGTTTGAACATGTTGACATGTTTGAAATGCCTGGGGGGACAGCCAAGTGGAAACGTCTATCCAAGAGGTCAGAGCTTCCCAACTGCTGTGTCTCAGGAAGAATTTACAGATGCGCTGCATATTGACCTTCTCAACCCTCAGGGCAGCACGAGCGCCCCCTGACAAGAGAGCAGTCTCATTTACGCTGGGTTACCATGTAAACACCATCGTTTTCTGTGTGCCATGATGTGGGAAAGGTTGGGAAGTACTGATGTATAATGATGTTGGATAAATAATTCTGAAGCTCAGGAGAGAGATCTGGACTAGAGAGGAGATTTGTGAGTCATTAGGACATACCGTGTGTCCTGAAAACAAGACCTCGCCGGACTATCAGCTCTAATGCGTCTTTTGGAGCAAAAATTAATATAAGATCTGGTCTTCTATTATATAAAACCCGGTCTTCCATTATATTATATTATATTATATAAGACTGGGTCTTATTTTCCTATAAGATCCGGTCTTATATTAATTTTTGCTTTAAAAGATGTATTAGAGTTGGTTGTCTGGCTAGGTCTTATTTTCAGGGAAATTCGGTAGGTGGCTGTAAAGTGGAGGAGATTGTGCAAGGAGAGAAGAGGGACTGGAATAGAACCCCAAGGAACAGTAACATTAGAGAGGGGTATCCAGAGAAGGAGGAAGAAAAGTGGCTGAGTGCTGACACCAGAGCCTGAGAGGTTTTCAAAACAAGACCAGATAGTTCTGCTATTGCTGATGTCAAGCTGGACAAGGACTGAGACATACCTCTGACTTTAACCACGTCGTTGGTGAGAAGCAAAACCAGATTTTGAGGGGTTAAGACGGTAACATAAGGAATGGACATAAGAGTGTTTAAAATTCTTAAGAATCTTGGCTATGCTGTGAGGGAAAAGTTAGACAGGTGGGCAGGGCAATGGGGGATGAGTGTTATTTTAGATACTGCTTAATTTAAAAAATATTTAAAATGTTATTTTTAAAAAAGCATTATGTGGGGCGCCAGTTAGCTCAGTTGGTCAGAGCGCGGTGCTCTTAACAGCAAGGTTGCTGGTTCGATCCCCACATGGGCCACTGTGAGCTGCGCCCTCCACAACTAGATTGAAACAACTACTTGACTTGGAGCTGATGGGTCCTGGAAAAACACACTTAAAATAAATAAAAGCTTTAAAAAAAGGATTATGTACGCATGATTTAAAAAATCAAATAATACAGAATCGATTATTTGTTGCATTTCCCACCCCCAGCAATGAGCCATTTCAACCTTTTGGCTGATTCTTTGATATGACTAAATATGCTTATCTGCTGTTGATTTTTTCACTCTGAGATGTTTTATTACCTTCTCTGTGTATATTATTTTTTAAAGGTACAAAACTCACACCATTCTGCACCTTACTTCTTGCAATTAAAATATCTTGGAGACCTTTCTATATTAACATATATGGCTTTACCACATTTTTTGTTTCCTACTGATGGGCATTTAGTTTTTTCAAGCTTTAGACTTTTATCAATCAACTTAATGGATAATATTGTACACACATCCTTGCATACTTATGTGAGTATGTCCACAGGATAAATTTCTAGCAGTGGGATTCCTGGGTATATGCAGCATACACTTTGATAAATATTGACAAATTACCTTCCAAAATGGTCATGCTAACAGGATACAAGAATACCTATTTCCCCACATTCTCTCATCAACAAAATTTTAAAAATTTTGTGAATGTTGTTTTAAGTGATGATATGTTCTTTCATTGTTTTCATTTGCATGTAATTAATAAGAAGAGGAAACAAGTTTTCAGGTGTTTATCTGCCATTATCATTTTCTGTGAATGTCTTTTTCTAATAGATGTATGAGTTGCTTGTATCATAATGAAATTTTCCCTTTGTCACATGTATTGCAAAGTTTTCCTACTTGGTAGTTTGGGTCATGTGATTTTAACTGGATTTTTTTTTCTCTTTGCCTTAGGTAGTTAAATGTATTTATCTTTTCTGTTGTGGATTTTGGGTTTTTTTGTTATGTTTAGAAAGTACTCATATTTTTAAAATTACCTTTTTCCTCTAGCATATTAATGGTTTTCTTTTTACTTTTAAATATTCCATCCAGGATCTACTTAAATGGCAAAGGCTACTGGTATTTCCCAGGTCTGCCCCGAGTTGGTATCTCCATTCTATACAGTCAGTCCTGTCTGTTCTCAGAGTAAAACACGCATTCCTGTGTACCCTTGCCAAGAGGTCCCTCTCTCCAGGCTCACAGGGCATGCTCCTTTCCCTCTGTGGATCCATCACAGAAGCTATATTCCTTTCAGGGGTGGCTCAAATCATCCCATATCCTACAGACTCTTCCATGTCTATGGTAGCCCACAAAAATGTTTCCTTTTCTGAAGCTCACGTGATCACATGCTACCTTGGAGGAGCCTCTCCTTTTCTCTTCAACTTTAACATATTTGCTGCATGAATCAAATCTAACTTTTGGAAGTCCAGGGTTGTTTAATCTACTTTTCCCAACCCCCAAAGCAGCTAAAAACATGCTGGGCATATGGAAGGAATTTGATATAACATTTCTTGATTTGTAATAAAAGTGTACATATGCATTAGCCCTATGTGGCTAATGAGCATCTGAAATGTGGCTGGTCCTAATTGAGATGAGCTGCACGTGAAAAATGCACACCAGATTTTGAAGACAGTATAAAACAATAATGTAATATATCTCATGAATAAGTTTTATACTAACTGCATGTTGAAATAATTTTTTGGATATATTGGATTATATATTTTTAAAAAAATGTTAAAAGTATATCCAGGATCATTCACTATTCTTGTCCTTCAAAAAGTCTGTGTCATATGTGGTGTTGACTCCTAAATTAGGCTGATTTGTGAGGATAAGTAAGATGATCTTTTCTTGGAGCCAGAGATATTCTGTCTCCAAGGGCGGGCTCTCATAGGTCATTATGCAATCATTCCCTTCTTGGTGGCAGGGCCTCCTATTTATGAGCACTATTTACACATCTTCTTTGAAACTAACTGCTGCAGACTTGAAATGCAACGGTACCTCCCAAACAGGTCAGGTAACTGCTCAGCCAATAGGAATATTACCAGTGAACAGGTCGGGTTCAGATGCTGAAGCATCTCCCAAAGCTTTTAATGATCGAAGATTCCTCAGTTAACTATGTAGACTGAGCCCTTGCCTATCCCTTTGGCTACTGGGACCGTTTTCTGCCATGAGGGAGTTGGGACAGATGCCACTTGACTTGTAGCCTGGTCTCATTGTAGTCAGAGCCCCTGACCCTTCTGTAACAAATTACCACAAACTTAATGGTTTAAAACAACACAAATTTATCCTCTTACAATTCTGGGAGTCAGAAGTCTAAAATCAAGGTGTTGGCAGGGCTGCATTCCTTCAGGGGAGAATCCATTTCCCTGCCTTTTCTAACTTCTAGGAGCCACTTGCATTTCTTGGCTTGCAGCCCTTCCTTACATCACTCCAACTCTCGCTTCTGTCATTACATCTACTGTGGTCAAATCTCCCTTTGCCTTGCTCTTATAAGGACACTTGTGGTTACACTTCGGGCCCATCCTGATAATCCAGGTTAATCTCCCATCTCCAAATCTTTAATCCTTCGTCAAGATCCTAATCCACGTCTTCACATCTGTACACATCTACAAAGTCCCTTTCGCTATCCAAGGTTGCATTCCCAAGTCCCAGAGATTAGGGATGTGGACATCTCGGGGTACCATTACTCAGCCTGCCACGGCCGCCTACACATTTCTTCACACTGCCCTGGTGAAGGGTGGTAGGAGAGCACCCAGCAGGGTCACAAGGTTTCAGTGTTCTTAAATTAAATCTACAGAGAAGCAGGTAAATTCAGATCTGTAACTACTGTGATCATTCTGATTGTAAACTGGCCTCATTTCCATTAGTAACAATCACTTCCTCCCAGAATTGCTTCCTTTAAAATGCTCTGTAGTGCTGAAGCTGAAATCCTTGTTACTTCCTCATCCTAAAAACAAATTACTAGGATCCTAAGATGCATGTTTGCTGGAGATGAGGTGTTTTTCTCGTAAGCCTTTGATCTAAGAAGCCTAGTGTGGTATGGGGCTTGCTTACAGAATGTAAGAGCACCTTGTTTTTAATACTCTATATTCTGCAAAATACCTTCACATCCTTTAGCTTACTTGGGCATAGGAGAAGGGTTTTTATAGCAGTCGTACGGATGAGTAAACTGATGCTCAGAGGGGTTAAATGACTTGAACAAAGAGGTCATACAGTGAGTTGTTGGCAGATTGACGCAAACTTCATGTGCTTTCCATGCACTGCTCCCAGGTCAGACTCCATCCCAGGGGGCTGAGGAGCTGTTGGCCTTGGAATCCCTGCCTCCTGAGCATGAAACAGATTGAAACCCACTTTTAGGAGGTCCTACCCAGGGGTCAAAGCTAGAGGCAGGTGAGAATTTCAGGAATTCAGGGGAAGGTTAGTGTTGCTGGTAAATCAAGGGTACAGTGAGAGGGCAGTTAGGACCGAGGGAGACTTAACAAAATCTGTGTCTGCTATATGTAGCTGCCAACTACTTTTCCAAAACACCCATGACAACCAAGCATGTTTGTCTGGTAGGCAGCAGCAGGGGTACTTGACCTAGAATTAGATCTGACTTCTGGGAGGGGACGTCTAAGAACATTAGGGATAGCTAAGACTGGCCTGGCTAGGCTTCTTCCTCCCAGGTCTGAACACATAATCTGAGGACACACAGGAACTCCAAAGCCCATTCTTACACTGGCTCCCTGGAGTCCCTGCCCAATCTTGATTTCTGTGACATCTCAAGTCACAGCAGCCGAGGCCTGGACTCTGCAACCATACTACCTAGGTTCAAAGTCCAGCTCCGCCATTTACTAGGTATGTGATCTTGGGAAAGTCACTTAAATCTGTGTTTCAGGTCCCATATTGTAAAATGGGAATAACAGTAACTACCCCTTAGGACTATTTCAATGATTACAAGTTATGTTGTCTAGTACATGGTACTGTATTATCTTTTTCCTTTTTTCCTATTTCTAACCAGTCCTCTTTTATTTCTTCTTCCTCACCCCCCCCCGCCCCTCACTCAAAAACTATGAGTTGCCCTCAGACCTAGGACCTGGTCCTTTATCATATACACTTATTTTGGGAATTTACTCCTCATTAAATCTCAATCACTCTATACGGCTTCCGGATTTTAATATTCAGTCGTGATCTGCTGTCCTCTCCCAAACCATCAATAATCAGGGCCTTGAAGACCAGCACTGTCCAACAGACTTTCTGCAATGATGGAAATGTTCTGTATTTGTGCTGTCGAATAAGGTAACCACGAGTCACATATGGCTATTGAACACTTGAAATGACTGAGGAGCTGAATTTTAAATTTTATTTCATTTTCCTTAATTTAAATAGAAGCACCTACCACAGTGAACAACATAGGTTTAGGCACAGGGTAAAGCACAAGACTCTAGGCCACTGAAGGTTTTTTAAGAGAAAAAGAATACTGGAAGCAGGGCAGAGATAGGACGGGGGGCGGTAGATGATGGAAACTACTGGTAGGCACCAGTCACATGAATGGAATAAATGGGAGTTCCATGTTATTAGCAGAATTTGTTGGACCATGTGACTATTTCAGTGTGGTGAGTATAAGTAAGAAGAGTCCACTTAAGTTTGTAATTTGAGCAATGGGAGGATGGCAGCACTGAGGTAGGATGAGTTTTAGAATGAGGGTGATGAGCTTGCTTTAGAGATATGTTGAATTTGCGGTGTCTAAGAAAATCTAGGTGTATATGACTACAAAACAGGAAAAATATTAGTCTGGAATTGTGGAGATGGGGCTACCAATATACTTTGGGATTATTAGCATATACGTAGATGTTAAAGGTATGGGAGTGGAGGAACTCACTCAAGAAAAACATGTAGGCGGCCAGCGAGGAGACTGGGGCACCGGGGTTGGACGCCATGCCTTTCATTGATATACAGAAAAGGCTGGGTGTTGACTTAGACCGCTGGATGACAATCCAGAGTGCTGAGCAGCCCCACAAGCTTTCATCTCGGTGCCACGCTTTTGAAAAAGAATGGATAGAATGTTCACATGGAATTGGTGTTATCCGCGCAGAGAAAGAGTGCAAGATAGAGTATGATGATTTTGTAGAATGTCTGCTTCGGCAGAAAACGATGAAACGTCTTAGTGCCATCATGAGGCAGCGGGATAAGCTAATAAAGGAGGGGAAGTATACGCCTCCCCCCCACCACTTGGGCAAGGAGGATCCCAGACCCTGAACAGAGGAGCTGCTGACGGTTGAAGGCTGATTTCACGTCTATTCTTCTCCACTGGAAAAGTAATGTACGGACAAACTCTTTGTGAAAGTGACAATAAAGGATTGTTCCATCCTAAAAAAAAAAAAAAAAAAAAAAAAAAGAAAAACATGTAGAAGAGGGCGGGATGGACCCCTCATGGTGGTCTATGTCTGCTTGCATCAGAATCATTTGAGGAGTTTGTCAAAAACAGATTCCTCATTGTGAATGCATTTAATCCCATGGAATTGTGCCCTTAAAAATGGTTAAAATGGTATATTTTGTTATGTATACTTTACAACAAAATATGCAAAAAATCCAACGAAACCAAACCAAACTGATCCCTAAGCCCCATGCCTGACCTGAATCACTGTTTCTAGAGATGAATCCAGGACTCACCAGGTAACTCTTATGTAAATTAAAAGCTGAACGAATTGCTTAAGACGTAGTGAGAAACTAAGAGATAAGAAGAGAATAAAGGGGAGGAGGTATGGGGGAGAAACTAAGGGAGAATGAGGGGTTCAACAAAGAAGAAGGGGTCAATAGTGTTGACTGGTCATGGCCCAGGAGGAAGACTGAAAAGAGACCAGATTTGGCATTTCAGTAGTTATTGATGGATGGGAGGTGAGGGAGCAGAAGCTGTGGGATCTATTCTTTCAAAGGATTTGCTCACATTTAGTGGTGAAGAGATAGAGGAAATACTGCGTAACTTTCAGGAGAAAGGACACAGGAAAAATTGGTGGTTTTGAAGATGAGAGAGAATCGAACATGTTGGTAGGTGGACAGGAAGGAGTCAATAAGGCCAAAGAGACACCAAAGGGATCCTCCATAAAGCATAATCTGGGCAAGGTCATAGAGGTTGGGATCGAGAACTCAGGGAGAAGTTATTTGGGTAAAAGCTCACGGGGAAGTTAGAAGTGAAAACGAGGGAAGATCAAGACATTCAAGACTTCCTGACACAGCAAACAAGAATAGCACTAGTTGGCGGTTAGGTCATCTACTCAGATTAATGGAGCAAGGACAGAGTCAAGAGCCAATAGAAGGATAAAAGTCTGGAAAAGTCACTGGGATAAAAGTGATGAGCAGCAATATAAAAAGACTGAAAAGTAGTACCGGAGTCTGACTGGGATTGAAAAGGCACCAACCAACACAATTAGCCTGCACAAAATAGAAAAATTGGTTTTCCTAAGTGAAGGTTTTGCTACCATGTTCCTGTTGTTTACAGACAGCAGTGGCCTCTGCTCTCTCTTGCATAAAGTTCAAATTCCTTAGCAGGAGCGTTTCCCTAACTTCTTCATTACTAGGTCCAATGTCTAATTAGTAGTCTAGACTCTCTTGTTCCCTGCTCCTTCTATAACTTCAATTCAGAAAATAACAGGATCGTAGGGATTTTGAAGCTTATCAACCCAATCTCCCTTCTTAGCTAGGTATGTTTTGTTTTTCTATCTTCTCTTCACCAAACAAATCTTTCTCCACCTTCCACTTTCCTCTGGACTGAACTCATGGGCGTTTTAAAAATCAAAACCTGATGGACACCAGCAACACCCACCGCAGCATTTATGCTCTAGCATCCAACTGTAGACTACATTTTACGCACGTTTCTCTGCACATATTCCCACCCCATGCTAGTACGTGTCCTCCACCTCCATATTGGTAGGCTTTGGCAGAGAATCCTGATAAAAAAAGTCCTGAATTAACTTATTCACTGGCTTGTCTTCTGTTCTGAGCTTGGGCGAGGTTCTTTTTCTTGAGCTAAAACCGCCCTGGATGCAGTGGGTAAAAGCAGAAGTTTCTTATCTCTCCCAGATTCACAGGGCATTCTCAACCACACTTATCATTTTTATTATAATTATATATATCATATACAATCCTACTTCATTTCATTTGTGCCAGTTAGATTTGGGGTTCATAATTTACATCTTTTAAATGCCAGCCAATGCATCTTGACTAGTATCTGTAACTGAGCCTGGTCATGTTGGAGACTTGACCTGCTCTGGAAAGATATGATGTTTCCTCTAATCCTCTCCTTCAGCCAGGCCAATATCTCTTCACTCCAAGTTATTTGTGAGGTTTTCCTTGGTGGCAGGAGGAGAAAGACCAGAAGAAGCCTGAAGAAGCCAGATAAGATTCAAGGGGCCAAGGGAACCAATACATTCTAAGGCTAGCCTGGTCTTCATAAATAACCAGGAAAAGCAGCCCCTTCCATATCCCAGCAGCAGGATCCCTTGCTCTATGCCATCTCCATCCAGATAAGCCCAGCGCTTTGCTCCCCAGATACTCTTCCAGGATTATCCCAAACAATGGAGAACAGAGAACTGATTCTTTCAATGGCATGTCTTGGACATTTTGCCAAAACTTCTATCAGGTTTTGAAGCAGCCTAACTGTTAAGGAGTTAAGGAAAGTGAACTTAATTCTCAGTATAAAACCCTTTCAATATCTCTTTCCTGGTCTTCCTGCCCTCTCATCTCACTATCTCCAGACTCTTAATCTGTCCCTTTCTTTCCCTTCTTCTATCAGTGATTCAGGGATTGGCTGAGTCTCTGGTTTGTCTTGCCCTGAAGAGCAGAAGGCTGCGGTCCCAGCTGGTATTGCCAAAGCAGCATACTAATTCCATGCCATGGTCCTGGGTCAAGATCTTCACAATCTGACTGGCCATATCGCCTCGGATGGCAAGGGAGTGGAAGTGGTCAAAATCATGGAGGCCCAGCTTTCGGAGACGCCTTGCAGCTGCCCGGTAACACTTCCAGGGCTGTGGCTCCACAAGGAGGTAGCGACAGAGGGAGGAAAGGTGAGCCAGGAACTCCCACAGGCCATGGTCCCCATGGTTCAGATGAATCCACATGGTTATTGACATGCAGAAGCCAATGTCAAAAACTGAGCGTCCAAACTGGCTTAAGAAAGAGCTCAAGAGAACCTTCCGGCTCCTTTGATTCATGAAGTCCAGAGTAATAAAAGTCAAGGCATCAGGAAAAGGGCATTCTTTTTCAGCTCGCTCCACCAGGACTGGATCTATGTCGCAGCAGAGGAGACGGAGTTCTCTTGAAACATCTGACCAGTTCTCCCCATCACGTAGGGAAAGGAAGTGTTTGTACAGAGCCACACTCAGATCCTAGAGGAATCCAAAAGAGCTTTGTCATTGCAGCTTTCAATCAGTGAATGGAAGAGAAACCCATCTCTTATCTCTTACTGAGACTGCCACTTATTCCTGGCTTTAGAGGGAGACTTCGAAACTAGCTTAGGGAGGTTGCCTTGAAAGTTTTCCAGAGCAGGCTCACGGCGCCCCCCAGGGGTGATAGGTTGTAATGCATCATCTGTATACTTGCCTGACCCGTGGCAGATTGGGTTGTATGGTTGGTTTTAAGTTACAGCCCAACAGATGCAGGAAAGAAACTCAGAGCAGTGTTTTCCAGCTGACGTTAATATGCTGGTAAACTTGCTATCTTTTTTTTAGGTATCTCAGATCCCAGGGAGGAGGAAAGTGTTCCAGGGGCATAACCAGTGTTTCTTACCAGGAAGGTGAGGAATAGGGCTAGTACCACCTTATAAAAACCTGCTTCTCACACCTGTGGGTGGGAAAGTGGATTCCAAGAAGTCCTCATCCAGCCTTTCCTCTACAGCTTCAGTTTCACTACCTGTCTGACACTTCACCACCCACTTCTGAGACTTACTCTGTTTCTGCATCTATTACTTCCAAAAGTCTCTGCTGGTCTCCTTCTTCGATGATTTGTGAGTCTCACCATCTTAGCATTTTTTTTTACTCTAAAACAAGTCACCATGTCCTTTCTCTAATTTTTACTTCTATAACCACTATAACTAATTCACATTCGCGTTGTTCTACACATTTTTTTCAAGCCATTTTCCTATTCACTACCTCATTTGTTCTATGCAACAATTCTGTGAGGAAAATATTTATGCCTTTTTGCAAGTGAAGAAAGTGTGGATGGAAACAACCCAGACGTCCTATAATAATAGCATGAATAAATAAATGTGATATATTCCTTTAGATGGAATACTACATAGCAATTAAAAATGAAGAAATTCAGCCCAGTGCAGCAACGTGGATTCTCATAAATACATAATGTTGAGTAAAAGAGCAAGACAAAAGAAAATACATGGCAAACTTCCATTTATATGAAGTTCAAAAATGGATCAAATTAAACTTTGTTGTTCAAGAATACAAAAATAGTAAGCTATAAACAAAAGCAAATAAACAATAATAATAAAAGTCAGGCTAGTTGTTACCTCTGGGTGGAGAGGGGGGTTTATGAACAGGAAAAGACATATGGGGGACTTCTGGGGTGCTGATGTTTTATTCTTGATCTGAACAGTAGTCATAAAGGTGTCAGTTTGATAATAATTCATAAAGTATAGATCTCTTTTATGCACCTTTCTCTATGCAGGGCACAGGTGACACACAAAAATTATATTTTAAACATCATGGTTCAGAGGCTAGTGACTTACTTGTCCAATGTCACATGGTTAGCACACAGCAAGAGTTAGGGTACATTAGGTTCTTTCTTCTTACTCTTTAACAGGCATACACATCACCTAGGGATCTTGCTAAAAGAAAGACTTAGAAGATGTGGTGTGGGGGCCGAGATTCTGTATTTCTAATAAGCTTCCAAGTCATGCTGATGCTGTAGTTTAAGAACCACACTTTGAGTAGGAAGGTACTCTACTAAGCTGCTTCATTTTCTCCCCAACTCTCCATTTGCTCGTTTACTGTCTCCCTCCTCCTAGCTAATCTTGTGTGTGCCCCATGCTGGACCAGTAATTTTGTCAGACCAGTCTCTCCTCCGCCAAATCTCCTT
Source organism: Rhinolophus hipposideros (assembly GCF_964194185.1). Classification (NCBI taxonomy): domain Eukaryota; kingdom Metazoa; phylum Chordata; class Mammalia; order Chiroptera; family Rhinolophidae; genus Rhinolophus; species Rhinolophus hipposideros. The sequence goes on from NC_138055.1 coordinate 51,164,006, forward strand.
ATCCTCTCCAGCCTCAATTCCCCAATCCTAGAGTCTCCTGGAAGCTTAAAAAATAAAATACAGATTCAAAGGCTCAATCCCCCAAGATCCTTGATTCAGTAGGTTTCGAGTGGGGTCTAGGAATTTTTTAAATTTAAACAAAGCACCCTGTAAATTATGGCACATCCATACAATAAAATAGTATGAAGCTGCTAAAAAGGAATGGAGTGACACGAGTACTCTCCAAATTATTAAATGAAAAGAAAGGTGCAAAATAGTGTGCTACTTTTGTAAAACTAAAAGCGGGGAGATATTATACAAACAGAAATGCTTGCATACACATAGCATGCATACCTGAGAAATTATAAATAGCAGTTACCACTGTTTAGGGGAAAAGAAAGATTTAGGGTCAGGCGTAGAGACTCGCTCCCTAAATGTACAATTAGGTTGAACCACTGTCCTAGTTAACTGCAACTATGCCCCTGCCTCTAATATGTATATATATATTACTGTCAATTTTTAAATCTCCTGTGGTTTCCTAAGGATTTTCATGAAATCCTAAACGAATCCTCTCTTTTTTCCATTGCTTTCCCCCTCTGATTTCCTATATCACCACAGTGGAGAAATGTTTGCAGGGGACACCTAGACACCTCCCCGTCTGCTCATTCCAGCTTTGAGTCTGTATCCAAATGTCCCCCTCCCCTTTATCCTATATCTTTCAGCCCTCCACCAAAGTCTCTTCTGTGGAAGACCAGCAACACAGCCAAATTCTCCCCACGCCCTCCTGCTCCCGGAGGTGGAGTGAGAGCATTCACTTTGGAAGCATTTGGTGTCATGGCCAGTTCTCTATTTTGCACGTGGTTTGACTACGACCATTATACGCCTAAGAATACTTTGCGGTAAGAACACGTGGCAATGCCTTCCTCCAGCAGGATGCTGTATTTTCCTTCTCGGTCCTCCACACTGTACTCCGTCAACTCATTGCTTTTTAAATAAATATCCACTCGACTCCAGGGTCCGTCCTGCACTGCATGGCACTCGAATATTAACTCCAGGCACGATTCTGTCACCTCTGACTCATCTCTTCCGGTAAACCAATCCCAACCCCAGGCTCCCAAACGTAGGTCTCCGGAAGCCCCCGCGCCCCCGCCAGGTTGCCAGCCACGCCGACAGGAGGCGAGCGCCGGAGACCCGGGGTGGTGGCCCATCCCACGCGGGGTTTGGCCTGGACGCGGAGAACGCGGAGGCGGGGACGCGGGAATTCGGCACGTAGTGGAGAACGATTCCGCCCCAGGAGTCCTACGGGAGGCTGGCGGGACCCCGGCAGAGAGCTAGGAGCAGCGCGGGGTCGGTGACACTACACCTTTGAGCTCTTTGGGGAAAGGTGTGATGTCATGTCACGCGCAGGCCAGAACCCCAGTGGACGTGGAGGCAGCCGACCGCTCGGCTCCCCGACCTCCGATCCCTCTCCCATCACTCACCCCGGAGTTACACCCCACGTCGAGCCCCAGAATCGGCTTCGTCGCGGATCCCTGAGGGAAGAGCCGGCCAAGCAGCTCTGGGGGCAGGAGGCGGAGCCGTTGCTCTGGAGGGTGGAAGCGGGAATAATGAGGGAAATTTCCGAATGGGGCGGCCCCGGGTTCCAGAACTCGCGGTTCCTGCTCCGCCGCAGCCTCCTCAACGCCCCCAACGCTCTGTTTAGTGGACGCCGCCATTAGCCTCAGTCTGGCCCCCGAGGCCCCGCGGAACCGGAAACCGGGAACCTGCGGCGCCAACGCGCCTGCGCCGAATGGCGAGGCTGCGCGGATCTAACGGCGCGTGCACCCAGCAAGCGCTGACACCTGGCGTCTGCCTGACGTTATGGAGTCTTCTCCGCGATCTAGGAAGTGGTTAGTGAGAGTGTCCTGTTTTACAGGCGCGGAAACAAGCGCTGAGAGGTTAAGTGACTCATCCCACGTCGCCAGCCCCTGGAAGAGCAGGCGCCACATGTCAGTCTCTTCCTTAAAGTCAAGGGGACATGAACCCCTCAGCAGGGCCCTGCGCCCTTGCGTGGTACTCCTGACGCGACCGGGGAACAAAGTCCCAATACACAGGTTCAGATAGAATAACACAGCGTTATTTGGGAACCAATGTCCCTCCAGAGACCAATGCTCTGGTAAGCATCATAGGTTATACAAGATAAAATAGAATTTAACCAGGAATCAAGTCCCAGAGTCAATCGAGATGGAAAAGATTCCTGGTCCAGGAGAGACCACTGGACCCCCAAGGAATGCGAGACAAGCTGGTCATGCAAGGAAGGACTTCGCGGAGTCCGGGGGTACCTGGGCTTGCCCCCGGCACATGGTCTTAGCTGGAGCGCCCAGACCCACTGCTCACTGCACTGCCCTTGAGCTCTGCATGTATCCTCTATTCCTTGGACTCGTTTGCGTCTTAGCTGATAACCAGAAGTTGTTTCGGTGAATGTGTTTAGCACCCAATTTTGTTACGCTCAGTTTCACACATAAACGTGTTTACTTTTATGTATATGTTCTACACATAAACATGTTTACTTTCACTTCACTCTTATCCGTCTCACACCTACTAGTAAACAACTTGTTTTGCAAACCTCAATCCAACAGCAACCTGTTTATAGTATATTTTGTATGCGCTACACAGTCAAGCTGAAATAGTGTCAACTTGGGCTACCCAGAATAAGGAGTTTGTTGGGGTCTTGGAAATCAATTTCGGTCCAACTTCTTTCCTCTACAAATGGGTAAAGAGAGTAGAAATTATTTGTTCAAGGTCACACAGTGAAACTGTGACACAGGAATTCGCACCCGGCTCATCCCATGATTCCAGGGAAGGGTAGCTCAGAGCCATCTGTCCCTTGAGGTGCCAAAAGACCCAGATGGCCCTGCCTGCCAGGGGGGACAGGTGGTCCACACAACTGCAGACGGTCAGCTTCTTGAGAGACAAGGACTATGCCTTAAGAGCCAGCACTTAAGAGTGCTTACCAGGTGCCAGACACTTTTCTAAGCCCTTTACATGTATTAACTCATTTAATCCTCACACCGGTCTTGTGAGAAAAGGCCCATACTTATTATCCCTTTTATGTAGATAAGGACATAGGGGCACAACAAAGCAACTTGCCCAAGGTACCGCAGTTAGAAATGATAGTACCAGGATTTGAACCCAGGCAGTTTGGTCCAGAGGGGGTGCTTGCAACCATTATCTTATTCTCAGCCTTGAATTCCCTAAGCCTATCATAACGCCTGGGCCAAAGATGCTCAATAAATATTGTTGAATAAAAACTTAATATTGTCAACATAAGAAAGATCCAAACCTGAAAAGAAGTTTAATGAGTTTATTTGAGTCAAACTGATGACAATCGCTGAAAGCAAAATCTCAACAGATTAGGAAAATGCTCCAGAAAATGGCAGTTTTTCAGCTTATGTTATGAATTTTTATGTTCGGACCACTCTGCACGGTGAATTTTGGTCTCAGAGTTTGTAGGGCCTGCCTTGCGGGCCTACGCTGAGCTTGTCAGGTTTAGTATGTGGCCCCTTTTTCATCCACAATGTCAACAAAGGTTGTTGGGAAAACTGGTTATTCATATGCAAAAGAATGAAAGTAGACCCTTATCTTACACAAAAATCAACACAGAATGGATTAAAGACTTAAACATAGTGAAACTGTATGACTCCTAGAAAAAAAAATGGGGGAAGGGCTTCATTGATCTTGGCAATGATTTCATGGATATGAAAACAAAAACACAGACAATCAAAGCAACAATAGACAAGTGGGACTACATCAAGCTAAAAAGCTTAGGCATAGCAAAGAAAACCATTGACAGAGTAAAAAGGCAACCTACAGAATGGGAGAACATATTTGCAAACCACATATCTGATAAGGGATTAATTTCCAAAATATATAAGGAATTACTCCAACGCAAGAGCAAATAAAAACTAATAACTGAATTTTAAAATGGTCAAAGGACTTGAATAGACATTTCTCCAAAGGAAAACATACAAATGGTAAAAGTATATGAAAAGATGCTCAATGTCACTAATCATCAGGGAAATGCAAATCAAAACTGCAATGAAATATCACCTCATACCTGTTAGAATGTGACTTTTGGAACACAACCCATCTACAAATGGAGAATTTACTCTTTATTAAAATAGAGAAATCCTGCAATTAGTCCTTGTAGAGTTTGAAACCACTTGGAAATAATAACCATACAATTTATAAATGGAGCGTTAGAACCAAAAGGCAACCAAGAAAATATTCATTCTAAATCTCTCATTTTCAGATGAGGAAACTGAGACTCAGGAGGTAAAGACAGTTTCTCCAAAGATGGAGTCAAATTAGTCAGGGTAGGCTAAGTGCTGTAACAAACAACCTCCAAATCCCAGTGGCTTGCCACAATAAAGGTTTATTTCTTCCTCATACTACAGTCCAATATGAGTCAGTTGGGGTGGGGGTGGAGAAGGGAAGAGCCCTTTGCTTCTCAGAGACTTCATGGACTCATCTGGAACCTCTGCATTTCCCTGCTGCCCTGGAGTTCTCCAGTGAGTCTTCCATATGTGGCTGCAGATGAGAGAAGAGAAAGATTGTAGAATCTCAAGGGATGATTTGGGGGCCAGGTACACAAGAGGCATTCCTTACTCCCACACACATTCCATTGACCAGAACTCAGTTCCATGGCCCACCTAGATGGGGAATATAATCTAGCAATGTGTCCAGGAAGAAAAAACAAACAAACATGGATTTGGGAGAAAAAGAACTAGTCTCTGTCCAGGAAAGGTGGGAGAGGAGGAAGAGAGTAAATATTTGTGGAATATTAGCCAGAAGATTGAAGCTGGATTTTTGTACATTAATTCATTAAATCTGGGATAGGCTTCAGATTCAACTTGTTCCCAAGTTGGTATTGTTTGTTTGTTTGCTTGCCTCAGCCCCAAATGGAAGATAAAATGTAAACAAGGATATTTCTCATCCTTCTTCTCTCTCCCAAGACACATTTTATACCCCAAGGGACTCATAAAGAAAATATTCTACCTTCACTAATTACTGATGAGATGGAGATGTATATGAAGATCTTTTGAAAGACTTTCTCTAGCCTACCCTCCACAACCTAAACCATTTTCTCTTTTGAAATTCCATAGGACCTGCAGATGATTAACAGCTAATCCTTTCATTTGTTTTCAGAATCCTCCCCCGTTTCTCCCTCTGAAATAAATAATTTTCATTATATCAGTCAGGATTCTTGGTTGCAAGCAACAGAAATTGACTCTGGTTGACAAACAGAAAAGGAACAAACAGGGCAGAGTTGGAAAATAGAAGATAAAAGATAGAGTCCAATCTAGGAGGTCTGATAGCCAAAAAAATAGGACTCCCAGAAAGGGAAAGCAGAGGGAACTATCAAACTATTTATCAAAGAACTATCAAAGAAATCAAAGAATTGTCTAAGAAATTATTCAAGAAAAATCCCCAGAACTGAAGGGCCTAAGGTGTCAGGTATAATGGTTAAAAATAGTTCCACAAGACACAGCATGGTAAAATTTCAGAACATTGAGGACAAAGAGGAAATTCTACATGTTTCTAGAAAGACTGAAAACAAAAGATTTCATACACAGGGTCAAGAATCATCATAGCACTGTATATCTCAACAGCCACACTGACAGCTAGAAGGCAATGAAACAATGCCTTGAAAATTTTGAAGGAAAATTATTTCTAATCTTACATTCTATACACAGCCAAATGATTACATGTAAAGATAGAATGAAGATATTTCCAGACATGCAAGAAGCCAAAAATATTATCTTTCATCAACTGTTTCTCAGGAAGCCACTGGAAAATATTTTTCATCAAAATGAGGTAGAAAACCAAGAAAGGGAAGTTTATGGAATCTAGAATGCAGGTTTTCAACAGAGATGAGGGGTGAAGAGAATCCCAGGATGGAGATGAAGGAAGATTCCTGGATAATAGCTGCCAGCAGATCTTTAGCGTGAACAGTGCAAGTTAGAGAAGTCAGGAAATTCCAGAGAGAAGATGGTGTCAACAAGATGAAATTGATAGAATACCTAAAGTATTCGAATATATTGAAAGGGTATTTAGCCACTTGGAGGAAGGTTCAGAAAAAAGTTAGTAGTAAGGCCATAGAAAATTAAGCAAATGAACAAACAACTAACAACAATGATTAACCTTCAGAAAAGCAAAACATTGTGCAAGAAAGGAGAAGTAACCATTGTATATTACATAGCTCAGTAGTCAACAGGGTTTATACCCTTAATAATGTAAACATTGTATATTGCTCAATCCACAATTATGGATATAACCAAATCAGAAGGACCCCGGGGTTAGTGGGAAGAGGAGGAATGGGTGTGTGTGTGTATCCTTGATTTCTATCTCTTTCTCCCATCTTGGTTTTAATCTTTTCTGATTTTTTCTCTAATGCCCTTCTATTTTAGCCTTCAAACTAATGTATTTTCCATGCTTTCAATAATGCACATGTATTAGTTTTATCATCAGAGAAAAGATTAATACAGGTTATTACAAAAAAAAAAAAAGGTTGGAACCCTGTCTACAAGCAACCTCAGCCTTCCTTCCTAATCCACTATAGACGTAGCATCTGTGAATTTTTCTAAATGTTATGTGAACCTACTTATGTTTTCCGCATGTACCACTGGTTAGGCATAATGACTTCCACAAGGTTACCCTGCTGTGCAGTTTTCTTTCATAGAATCATAGAATCTTACATTTTCATTTATCATCTTTCAAACTCAAGTGATTTCCTGAATTCAAAAATTTTATAAGGTGTGTTCAGGACAAGATGGCTGAGGCAAGGTCTGTGAAGGAGAGCAGTTAGGGGAGGGCTGGGGTGCTTTGGGGTTCTTGGGAGGCAGAGTTGGTGGTGGTGAAACCAGGAAGGAGTGGACTGGGGAGAGGAGATAAAGAACCATCTCCTGTTAAGGACACTTTGGGAGGACAGATCTGACGTCAGGCTCACTATGCATACAGAATAAAGTCGAAAGTCTTTAAATCAGGGCCTCTTAAATGCAAATGAATCACCTGACCCTCTTGTTAAAATGCAGATTCTGATTCAGGAGGTCTGGGGTGAGCCTGGAGTCTGCATTTCTGACAAGCTCTAAGGTGACGCTAAGACTGCTGGCCCATGGAGCATGCCTTGAATACCTAAGATGACCTGCAAGGTCTTCTAAAACTGACCTTCTGTCTGTTTCTTCAGCTTCACCTCCTCCGCTCCACTCCCCACCCTGTTCCAGCCATGTTGAGCCACTCAGAGTTCCCTGAATGTGCTGGGTGGGAGCTCTGTGTCTTTGCACATGCTATTCCCTGTGCCTGGAATCTACCTCTCCTCCCCGCCCCCACAACTACTCTCCTGAAACCCAGTTTATGTGTGTCCTCTTTTGTGAAGACATCACTACCATCCACTGTCCTTCAAAAAGAGTATTTCCTTCCTCCTAGATGTGTGTCTATTACTCCCTTTGTCATACAATATTGCATTCTTTTTATTTACTATGAACTCGTTGAAGGAAAAGACCATGTCCTGGCTTTGTATCCCCAGCAGCTGGCAGCTAAATAAATGCCTCCTACATGAATGAAGGCTTGTTTTATAAAGAAGGAATAGATTCTCAACAACGTATAGTTTTACACAGAGGACAAAAAATTAAGACTCAGGAAAGGATATTCGATGTGTCTGGTAGGTGATACTTGATAATTCTCACTACTGCCAGTTTTCTTCCTATGTTTCCCTTTTTCCTTCTTTTCTTTTTTCTTATCATCCTTCCTAACATTCCCCCCTCTATTTGTTTACTTTTTAAACTTCCCTTTACAGTATATTTTATTACACAGGTTATGTATTTTTTTCAGTATAGAAATATTAGTAAATCTAGATAAATCACATGAAAATTCCTGAAGTCTTACTTATTACCTGGAAATAACCGCAACATTAACATTTTAATGTATATCCATCTAGATTTTTTCCTATGCATAAGTATATATAAAACGTATCTGTGTATTTATATATACTTCATTAACATTAAACAAATTAATGTTTTTAATCTAACGTAGCTGTGGATAATACCTCCTTTGGAGACAGCACCAAAAACCTACATTTCAGAACATTTTTGAGGAATATAGACCAGTTAATTTATAGAATATCCTGCAATTTGCTTTTATCTAATGTTTCCTCATGATAAGACTCAGACTTTGTATTTTTTGGTAAAAATTATATAAGTAGAGTCTGTCCTTCTCAGTACATCACATCAGAAGTCACGTAGTGTCAATTATTTGTGATATAAATGGATTCATTTTTTTTCCAGTGGCTTGAAAAATGAAAGTTTATTTCTTGCTCACATAAAAGTCAGGGGCTGGTATTTTTGGCTGTCAGGTGGCTTTTAGGAACCCAGGTACCTTTCATCTTGTGGCTCCCCCTCCTAGAGCCTTGAAAGTCTCTGTATCCACCCAACAGCTTAGGTATAAGAGAAAAATGATGTAAACTGATTCATGATTAAGGTGGAATCTACCAGGTTTCTCTGCTGTAACGTTATCATATTTCCCTTCATAATTAAAAAGTAATGTATGAAAAAATCTGTGCATATGAAAAGATGCTTACTAGTCATTAGGGAAATGCAAATCACAACCACAGTGAGACACTACATCATACCCAAAAGGATGGCTAAAATACAAAAGATAGACAATAACAAATATTATTGGTGAGGGTGTGGAGAAATTGGAAGCCTCATACCTCACTGCTGGAAATGTAAAATGGTGCAGCTCCTTTGGAAAACAATTTGGCAATTCATCAAAAGGTTAAACATGGGTACCTATGACCCAGCTATTCTACCTCTAGGTATATACTCAAGAGAAATGAAATCATATCTCCACACAAAAACTTGTACACAAATGTTTATAGCAGTATCATACATATAGCCAAAAATAAAAACAACCCAAATGTCCAATTGATGAATGGATAAACAAAATGTAGCATACCCATACAATGGACTAGTATTCAGTCATAAAAAGGAATGACATGCTACAACATCCCAACTCTGCGATCCCAAGAGTCTCTGCATATACCATCTTTCCCCAAAAATAAGACCTAGCCAGACCATCAGCTCTAATGCGTCTTTTGGAGCAAAAATTAGTATAAAACCTGGAATGATATGATATGATATTATTATATCATATCATATTATATTATAGACTTTGTCTTATAGTAAAATAAGACCGGGTCTTTTACTAAGTTTTGCTCCAAAGGACGCATTATAGCTGATGGTCTGCCTGGGTCTTATTTTCAGGGAAACACAGTATCGACAGGGGGACCAGTGTCCCTCCGCATAAATTTGGAGAATTAACTCACACTTAGCTACACTGGGTGAAGCAGCTCTGGTGTGAAACTCACCCTGAATCCGGTTCAACTTCACATACAGACTCCCGAAGCCATCTGAGGCAACAAACAAAAGGCGGGCAAAGGAAACAGCTCAGGTATCATAATTACTTTATTCTTATCTTCTGTCAGTCACGAACAGGGAAGGTGAGTCCTGGGAAAGACAGCCCTGTCTGAGGATGTGCCTCTGTCCTCAGACACTGGGAGGAAGCTCTAGGGTGGGGTGGTGCACGAGTGGTTTCCAGCAGACAGGTAAACAGTGTCCAAGAAATGTGACAATGGCTGGACTAAAGAGAAAGCCCAAGGCTGATGAAAGGTCTGAGGAGATCTGAGAAGAGCCTGGAATGGAAGCCAGAGGCTGAAGCCAGAGGTCAAATCCAGCCCGCTACCTGGGCCCCAGGGCCCTCTGCTTCTCTGTCGCAGAACCAGCCCATGCTTTTCCTCAGACAGCCACTGAGGGGCAGCAAAGTGCTGGCATGAAATCCAGCGCGGGGCGGGGGGGGGGGGTGGAGGGGAGGAGGGAGGGGAGGGGAGGTGGTGTGTGACAGGCCCTGGGACTTGTCCCTAGGTGGGCCAGGAAAGGGAGAGGCGAAACCTTTTAGAGTAAGGGTGGCTGTCTGCTCCTGACTCCCTTGGGAAGAAGAGCAGAGGATGGAACAACCAAGATTCTTGGGGCTTCCCCAGACACACAGGAGGCGGCAAGCATACACCTGGGAATTTGTGCAGGAGTCTGGGGACTTACATGCACTTCCCTGGCTCCCTGGTCCCCAATCTGCAATCCCCAGGAGAGGATCTCTTGGTCTGTCTTCCCCTCAGTAGGAGACCTCTGACCTTCTATCACAGATGGTCAGATTCCTGGCTGCCTCTAGCTTTATGAAATCCAACCTATCCCTTCCTGGGCCCAGCCCCACCCCTGCCAAAAATGTGAGGGGCCAGGAGGCTCCCCTCCTTCTCTGCAGCTTGTGACACCCGCCCATTTTAGGTGTCTCAAGTTTCTTATAATCCCACATTCCTGCTCCCCTGCCCTTCCTCCTTCCAAGGCCCATCCAGGTGTGCCTGGGCCTCCTGGGGGCCTGGATGCAGGTGGAATGCCAGGGCCTCAGCCCTGGCTCTGCTGCCAGCTCAGTGTGCCCTGGACCCCTCTCAGGACCCAGAGTAGGAGAGTCTGCAGCATACTCTGCTTTGCGATGACCCTGAGTTGCTGCTGTCACGTTGTTTATTGCTGAGAGCTTGCTTCTTTCCCCCAGTTTTTGCATGTCAGCCTTTGATAAGCTTCTCAATCCCCAGTTTCTGCGTCCACTGTCCCAGGAAGAGGGGGACTTGAGTGTGGATTCTGAGAAGCAAAACGAAGGCCCAGGCTGAGAGTGGCAGGGCAAAAGGGGAGAGTTCTGACCCCTCAGAACTGGGACCAGAGATTAGGAAAGGAATCGAAGGGGCACCTGGGTAAGGAAGTCGGTAGAAACAGTGTTCTGGTGCCTCTCCTGCACCACCCTGGCCATGGTCTTTCTTCTTGCCGATAGCAAAAGTGAATCACAGATAGCAAGAAATACTCACTCAATACCATGGGCCTGTTGGCAGTGAGGCTGGGAATCAGACACCAGCATCCTGCCTCCTAGTTTATGGCCAGAAGGTAGAAACCACAGAGAGGAAAATGGTGGCGGTAGTGAGAGAGGAGACGGAAGGTCAGGAGTGGCACTGAGAACAACAAATCCCCACAGACGTGAGGGCCTGACCACCAAGCAGCCTCATTCCAGCCCCACTGAATCTGTTACCTGTACGACCTCACGCCCAAGCCCCTTGATCACCTCAGCTTTTCCCTCTGCCATGTGGATACGCGGAACACCACCTTTGTAGAATTGCTTAAGTAGATTTGGGACAGCACACAGTAGGCATCCTACCCACTGCCTCCTATCTCACACACAAACGCCACCATCACTTCTTGGTTCCTTCTCTCCTCAAATATCCAAGATGGAACAAAACTTCAAATGCTTCCGCAATATTTCTTGAAAGCTGGAAATAGGAAGGGTGGGGAGGGAGGGGTTGGGAACATAGACAGCATACCTAGTCACCCTCCCCAGGGACAAACAGGTCCCTCAGCATAGGGGTAAGAGAGGTGGTGGCCCTGGAGGGAGAAGAATCCACTCTGAACCTCTCTGACCCCACCCAGTAACTTTCCACTGGCTGGGAGTTGGCTGCTAGCACGTGCTGGCTGCACGCTTCCCCCAGGCGTGGCCCCCTGGTCCCCTCCCCAGCAGGGTTTGCAGGGGGCTGGGTGGCTGACGCATTCCCTGCCTGAGATCTCAACTGCCTAGAGGCTGATAAGGAGACCTGGCCTCCTCACCTGGGACCAGCTGGAGGGACTGGCCCTGGCTGGATAGCTTCAAAATTAGAGATGAGGAGATAAGGAGTGGAGGGGGCTTAGCAACTCTGTGCAGAGTGGCCAGAGAAGCTAGAGGAAGGGACACAGGTACTGCCAACTGAGGCCTCAGGAGGCCGGGCTGGGGATAAGCCAGCAAATGGAATCAGATGGGGAGGGTTTAAGAAATAAGATGGGCAGAAAGGCCTTGGGAAGGGCTGGGGGCAGGGCAGGATTCCCTCCAGATGGGGCTGGCTCAGTTGGAATAACTCTCCCGCCCTCAGAACATCCAGTCCTCAAGGCTAAAGCACTCAGCCTCAGGCCTGGGGCACATCCTGAGGGGCCGAGAGGAGAAGCTCAGAGGAGTAGGTCTCAGCCCTGCCAACCCCACACGCCTCCCAGGTGGATGCAGGTTGGGGTGAACTGGCAGTGCTGCAGAGCCCAGACCCCCAGTTGGCTGCACTGTTCCCTCTTCCCTTGGAGCCTCAGGGCAGGCTTTCACTTAGGAGCAGGGCCTCCTGCCCCAACAGTGCTCTGTCATGACCCAGGAGGGGAAACCAAGGCAATTACAGATGGCACTGGTTTCCTACCCCTCCCTGGTTGCTGTTGGCCCCAGGGCTCAAGTCCCTAGAACAAGCTACTGGTCCTACAGCAGAGAGAGGATGGGCAGCCCAGGACAGCCATACTACCCTTCCATATTCCCCACCTGCAAAACACCCTCACCTCATCTCCCAGCTATCCTTCCACCCGCTTCCTTACAAAGTGTTAACGCCTGACTTAGAAGGAAAGAGAGGAGGGGAGAACTGGACACAGGACAGTGTGCCCCAAGGTCACACAGCAGTGGCAGCCTTAGGAGGAATCTTGGTGGGGGTGCAGGCCTCAGCCAGGCTTCCTGGGGTCTCTCTCCCACATTGGAAATCCCGCTCATCTCCTCTCACTTGTCTCTTGGGTCCTCAAACTCAGAGGAGCCTCCAGACTTGATGGTCCCACTTTGGGAGATGTAATTGGGGGGACGGGCGGCACAAGGGATGGTGTGACCTTGGTTCTGCAGGGCCCCCGAGGGCACTCATACAAGCGGCAGAGGGTAAGGATAAGGGCTGGGCTGAGGGAGTGAGCAGGCTGGCCACAGGCCGGGAGGGCAGCTAGTTTATATCTGGGCTTGCAGGAGCACAGAGAGGGTGAGGGGACCAGCAAGGGAACATTCTCTGAAGGAAGAAGGGCTGGGAAGGGCTCCTCATTCTCGGCTGGTGCCAAAAATCTGCAGGAAGAAGGTGAAGATGTAGATGATGTCTAGGTAAATGTTGAGGGCTCCAAAAATATACTCCTCGGGGCTCAGCGTGTGGCGTCGGTTACCCATAAGCAACTGGGTGTCAAAGGCCAGAAACTGAGGGAAGGGGAAGAGAAAGGAGAAGTCAGAAGTTTCAATCACGGTGACACTGACCAAAGGGTCCCATTGTCCCCACCCAGGCCCACCCCAGAGTTTGTTACCATCACCTGCTGCCTGGCTGCTCAGTGACCCTCCTGTGACAGCCCGGTATCTGGAACTTTCCCAACACCTTCTGTCCCTAATGTAACACCTATTAGCTAAGCACCTACTATGTGCCAGGCACAGGGACACAGCAAAATCCAAAACATACAGGATCCCTTACCTCGTAGACCTTGAAGTCTAGTGGGAAGTAATTGTTAGTCCGATGAGTATAACCAAAACATGGGGTACTGATCATAAGGAACCTGACTCTATGTGAGTGTGGCAGGGAGTTAAGGAAGGCTTCCTGGAGGAGGGGACCTTCAAGCTGAGGGCCTAGTCTTCTTGCCATTCCCTCAGGTGCCTGCTCTTAGAAGATAAGTGAATGTTTCACATAACAGCGAGCAGAGAATAAGCAGGCACTTATTAGGTGCTCTACAGACGTTAGCCCATTTATTTCTACTGAGTAGGGATTCTATTATTCCCAGAGGAAACCACAGCCCAGAGATGTTAAGTACTTGCCTAAAGTTACACAGCTGGGAAATTGCAATGTCAGGATTTGAACCCAAGCAGCTCTGCTCCAGAGCCCCCATGTTTAACCATCCTGCTCTGCTGCTTACAGGCAACACCTGGGGTTAATGTGCCTCCGGTCCGGAAAGAGTCTCTCCCCAGGGCTCCTTGTTGGCCTACTGGACTACGAACATTTATTCCCTTAGAAAGGGCTCCTCTCTGTTACCCTGCTGCCCCCGACCAGGCCTTTGCACCATCCACACTGATGCCTACTCCTCCCACATAGCTTTTCTCTGTGGTCCCAGCTTGCAGAGCAGAACCCCCCTAGAAGCGGCATGTTACATTTGACAGGCATGGTGTACTTTTCTGGGAGAAAGAAGTCAAAAAGTTCCACCAGTGTCTCAAAGGTTATGAACCACTGATCCACATGGGATTGGAATTCTTTAAATTGATTCACATTCTTGTTAACTGGGCTGTGCCCGGCAATTCCGTCACTTATTCGTGGACCTGTGTTCCTTGGGCCCTCTGAAACATTCATTATATCATAAATATGCACGGGCAAGAGCTGGTGCCAGCGATGTGCTGAGAGCTGCAGACAACTGGGAACACAAATTCCTGACTTTGGGGGCTTACCACTTAGTGGGGAACACTGAGATGATTACAATAAAACCCAGTAAATGCCAGAATTGGGACTGATTGGGCAGGAGGAAGGTGTCCCAGGAGAGATGACGCTTTACTTGGGCTTTGAAGGATGAGTAAAAGTTTGCTAGACTGAGAAGGCCCAGGGGAGCCCTGGAGGTGAGGGTCATGGTGTGATAAGTGAGGAATTCAGTGTGGCAGGAGCAGGGGGGACAGAGAGAGGGGCTGGAGCCTGTCCATGAAGCTTGTACTTCACTCTGGAGGCTGGGGCCCAGCTTTCTTTCTTTCACCCCAGACACCGCTTCCTGGGGACCTAGGCTCAGCACCTACGCTCTTTGGAGTTATTTTAGGTGCAGCCCCATGGAAGCCCGTGAGGATCCTTGCCTTGGCACCAATGCCCCCAGTGCACAGGGGGCAGACACTCCAACAGGGAGCAACACCAGCAAGTGGGACATCAAGGCACATCACCCTCAAAGGTAGGGAGGTCGAGGGTGATGGTGCATGTGGGCTTGAAAGTCAGACCAACTGGATTCCAGTCTCACCCTCACTACTCAGTAGTGGTGGGGCCCAGAGCAAGATATTTAGTCTCTCAGAGCCTGAGTCCACATCCATAACAGGGAGATGAGTACCTTCTTCCTGAGTTGTTGTGACAGGGAGACAATATGTGCAAAGCACCTGGCACAGCGCCTGACATACGGTGAGCACTTAATGAATGGTAGCTATTCCTGTGGTTTTATTGTTATTATCTGCAGAAGGAGAGGTGCCCTCGTGAGAACCTGCGTACACTGATGCGGAGTCTCTAGTGTCTCCTGGGCCTCATCGAGGAGGCAGAGACGTTACTAGGGAAAGCTGTGCGGCTTTAACAGAAGGAAAATGAGGAGCCATCGCCAGGGATGAGAGAGCTCTGTGCAGGGTATGTCAGCCTCTCTGAGCTCAGTGGCACTGAAGGAAGGGCATCTGAGAACACAGGACGGGAGCTGGAACACCTGGCTTTGAGTGTGGGTTCCATCCCTCAGCAGCCGTCACTTGCCTTCAGTGTCCTCATCTACAAAATGGGACAGTAGTCCCAAAACGACCACACCATAGTGTGGTTTTGAGGGTAAATATAGGACAGTGCAGATGGCATCAACTATGATTCTGCGTTAGTATTATTTCACTCCCTTCTATGCTCTTTCTGAATTTGATTTGGATTCCCAAATAAATTTCCTTCTGTAGAGAGAACAAGCAAGGAGAGGGGCCAACTCCAGTGCTACAGGCTGCTTGGCAGTCACAGCTGCCAGCAGAAGTTAATAAATTGCTGATCTGGCTTATCAATCAGTAGCTTGCTTGGTTGATTTCCCAGAGCCTGGTCACCCCTGGGTGAGCTAATGAAAATGAATCTCTCAACCTAGAAGGCTTGGACCTGATCAGGTTTGGGAGTGGCCCCTCGAAAGACCATTCACCCAGAAGGCCTCCTACAGTAGCCAGCTGGCTCTTCTCATGGAGAAAAGAGGAATGAAATTATTTCTGCTCCTGCCCTTGGCCTACGGCCATGGATGTCTGTCTACATGGTGCTCTCTGGGATAGCCTGCCC
This sequence comes from Rhinolophus hipposideros, assembly GCF_964194185.1. Lineage (NCBI taxonomy): Eukaryota > Metazoa > Chordata > Mammalia > Chiroptera > Rhinolophidae > Rhinolophus > Rhinolophus hipposideros. The sequence continues at coordinate 51,179,916 of NC_138055.1, forward strand.
CACATTCAAACCCACTGCCTTGTACCGCCCATCACTGCAACTTCATGTCTGTGAGTCAGCTGAAGGCTTTTCATTCACTTATACCCAACAACATTTGTCGAGCATCTACTATGTTCTAGAGAACTTGCCTTCAGAGAACTGACAGTCTAATGTGAGCAAAAGACATTATCAGAGATTACATCATGAGCAAGCATTCATTATAGGGGAAAGTTACCTACTAATAACCCCCTGGGCATTGTTCACTAACGTCTTGGTTGAGAGTCAATACCTTGGTTACAGCTAACATCTTATTGGCAGCTAAGATCTCAGTAGACAACTAAAAATGGGTTAACCACTAATAACTGAAAGGACAGCAGGCACTTGAGTTAGTAGCCAGCTGAATACAAGACCCTGCAGAAGGAGCATGTGGGATTGGGACAAGAGGCAAGAGTGGGACTAGGATGCTATTAATTGGTGTCTGAATAGTCCTCTCACACACTAATCCTTTACCTTATCTCACTAGCCCAATTTGCACTAGGAGGTAGACATTATTATCACTATGTTACATATGAGGAAAGGAATCTCAGAGCAGGTGAGCGACTTGCTGACGGTTATTTTCCTAGTGCTGGAACCAGATCACCTGTCTCTTTCTGATAGAGATAGGGCTCGAGTGGGCTTGCAGGGAGGGAGGGGGCACGCACAGAGGGCAGAGGAGCCAAAGTAAACTTTCCTGGTTCATCCTATTGGCCAGGGCCCGCCCCCTGCTTACACACTTGGCTTGACCCTGCCATGTCTAGGACCTAGGCTTATGTCTGTTGTCCTCCCAAAGGTGAGGTTGTGAAGCTCTGGGGGAGCCATGTCATGGAAAGGTCAGCTCAGAGCCACCAACAAACAGGCACTGAATACAAAAAGCTGTGGTTGCAATGTGTTGAATCAGCATGAAAAATAACACATGGACCGTGTCCATCCTACAGAAACGCCAGCACGAGTATGCAAAGCAGCACACCCAAGGCCATCCACTGCAGCATTGGTTCTAACAGCGAAACACTGAAAACAACCCCAAACTCTATCTACTAGGGGATGTTCAAATAAACTGTGGGCAGCGTACTGAGGCAGAAACATCTCTGATACATGCTACTATGAGAAAAAAGCAAGTTGCAGGAAAATCCGTATCAGATGATCCCCTTTATGTTAACAGACAAACCTTACAAAACTATATGTCATAGGAGCCTACATAGCAAATATCTGTAAAACGCATATAGAGAGAGCTGAAAGAAGATGAACAGCAGTGGTTACCACTGGGGAAGGCGATAAGGGACATGGTCCAAACAGCGTCTGCTTTTCTTGTATTACTTAAGATTTAAAAAACTGAAACGTATGAACAAACACATTCCAATACTATGTAATTAGAAATTTTGAAAAGAAGGGTTAAAGTTACGCAAAGGAAGAGTTTCTGAACTCTCACCATAAGCCTCTGTGACAGGTGTTGCATTATCGTCTCCATCATGTAGCTGAGGAGACTGGAGCACAGAGAGTGTGATTTGCCATTTCACACGGCCAAGGGGACAACTCACGTCTTCTGACCCCCGAATCCTACTTTGTTTCCATGATATGACATTGCTTTGGAGCATGGTATGAAGGGGTGTGTGTGTGTGTGTGCGCGCGCACGTGTGTGTGTCTGTGTGTGTGTGTAGCAAGATGGAAGAGGTAGAAAGAAAAGCACAAACAGAGCTCACGGCCAAGAGCACTCCAGGCTTCCTGGGGGATGCAGGAAGCCCTGGGCCCCCCTGGTCCTGCCATCACTTCCTGGACGAGAGGGTGAGCAGGGCCTTTGAGGAGTCTTTAGAAAAAGACAACCAGCCTTAAGCTCTGTGCCCTAGGTGGGAATGCAGGATAGTGTGAGGGAAGAGAGGTGCTGAGTGGAGACCCAGAGTCCATTAGTTGCCCGGGGCCAATGTAACACACTTCTGTTGTCTCCACTGACCGGGGTGTCAAAAATGTAAATGACACAAACAACGACTGCAGGTAACCCTGGATCCCAGTGTCCACCTCCAGATGAGCCACTGAAGGAACAGGGTCTGGCAGGCATGGGAGCCAGCAAGCTTGGTCCAGGATAAAAGGGGAGCAGTGTACGAAAGTATGTGAGAGAGCCCATGGGTGGTACTATGAGGCAGGGCATGCATGTAATACAGTGCTCAGGAACACGGACGGGGGAGTCACGCAGACCTGGGTTCAAATCTTGCCTCTGACCTTAGGCAACTAACAGGTAATACTTACTGATCACTGATATATACAAAAATTGTATATATTAACTCATTTAAAGTCACAACGACCTGTGAGGTGGGTACTATGATTATCTGCATTTGACGGATAAAAAAAAATTGGAAGCACTGAGAGGTTACCTGATTGGACCAGTCTACACAGCTACAATGTGGTTGAGAATGGATCTGAACCCAGGTACCTTGGCTCCAAAATCCAGTGCTCTGAATTACAAGGTTAACATTTACAGTAAGGGTATAAGCCACCATGATAGTTGAAAAACTACCATGTTCGGGTGCTAGGCTGTCTTCTTTTTTTTTTTGTATATTATCTTATGTAATCATTACCACAGCCTTGGGAGACTTAATATCAGCCCCGTTTTAAAGATGAGGCAACTGAGGCACAGAGAAGTCAATAACTTGCCTAAGGTCACAGTGGTAAAAGGATGAGCTAGGCCTTGAATGCGCTTTGGGTGGGGTGTATGCGGCCGTCTGCCGAGCTTCCTCCCACTCTGCATGCTCGCCTGGCCCTCTGATAGTCCTTCTCCCTGGCTCTGTCTGGAGAACCCTCACCCTGAGTGTGAGAGCAGTGACTCCTTCCCTCCCTGCCCTGCCCCTGCCAGTGTACACTCCTCTGCCTTGCTCCCTCCAGGGCCTCTGAATCACCCTCTCCCTCAGTCCCCTACCTCCAGGGTTGGGGTGGGGGCTTCCTTCACCTTCTCTGGGTCTGGGTGTTGTTAGGGCTTGGTTTGAGCAGGGCGTTGGTACCTGAGGATTAGCACCTCAGGAACTGAGACTGAGGTGAGGCCTGGGAGAGGGACACCTTTTAGTGCACTCTGCACCAAGCGAGCAGTTACCGGTCAATCCACCCTCCCTCCTGCTCTGAAGGAATCCACTCAACTTCCAGAGGGTCAGGTGAGGCCTCAGGGGAAGTGTCAGGACTGTTTTAGTGGCAAAGGGTGGGTGACAGAACAGAGAAGGTTCTCACTGGATCTTTCAGGCTCGTGTAAACCTCTGAAGCAAAAGGGCCTCTAAATGCTGAATGAAATAGATAAGTCTAAAATAAAACCGTATCTCTGCCTTGGGTTTGTGCAGCCATTTCTACTTTTCAAAGTGTTTCTCTAAGTATTAAGAAGGTAGGGCATATATCATGGCCCCCGCCAGAAAAGCAGGTGGTATGGGGCAGACTGAAGTTTCCTTCCTGAATCCCTCAGATGCTGTCATGTCTGGAGGACAGAGTCCCTGTTGAGCTGGAAATAGCTGCTAAAAGCCCTGCCTCGGGCTGGCAGATGAAAAGGCCTCTGGGTCCTCCTGCTGTGGGGGAGTTGACCTGCATGGCTTCGCTGGGGCTCTGTGTGATATGGACAGCCAAGAGTGGAAAGAATGCTGGGCTGAATCAGGGAAATGGGGCTTGCATAAAGCTAACACTGCGTGTGTGTGTGTGTGCACGTTTATGGTATTTGTGTGTGGTGTGCGTGTGTCTAGTATGTGTTGTGGTGTGTGTATTGTGTGTTATGCTTGGCATGTGAGGGGTGTGTGTGTGTGTGTGTGTCTGGCCATGCTCTCTCCAGGCCTCAGTGCAGGGAGGTCCTTCCCAGATCTGAGGGCTCAGCTCAGTTCTGGCTTGCCTTTACTTCCACGGACTGAGCACAGGTGGTTGTGCATGTCCCCCAGTGGTTGGGGTCAACACCCAGTATTGGGGGCCCAGCATTTCTACAAACAAATCACCTTCCTATCCAAGCTTCATTCATCCCAATACCATTGGCCCTGAAGCATCTAGTACTGACCACACATGTTCTCTCTGCCACCCTGTCCCTGAGTTTGGGTCACTGCAGTGGCCTTCTAACTGGTCTCCCAGCCTCTATCCTATCCATACAGCTTCTCAATAATCTTCCTTAAAATACAGAGACTGTGATGTTTCCCCAGGTCCTCAAACTGGCCAGGCTGGGCAGGGAGCAGAGTTTTGTTCCCATTGGGCCTCTCACCTACTTTCTAAAGTCCTGTGCCTCATTTCTTCCCTAGGCCTCCAGGCTTGGCTTCCTTATTTAGGTGGCTGAGAGACCCTAAATAGATTTTGGGAGTCCCCAAAGGAGAACTAACTCCGAGGAAGAGCAACCTGCCTAAAGTGGGGTGGGCACGGAGGCTCAGCTGCAGCGGGAAACCTGCTGACCAAGCCCGTGGCCCCACCTGTTCTCTCTCTTCCCACTCCAGCCCAGCCCTCAGGCTCCCCTGCCTGACTTTCTATGAGTCTACAAAAAGCTCCCAGGGAGAGGGCATTAGAGGGGAGAGGAAGATGGGGCCAGTACCTTCCGGCTGACTCACCTACTTTTCCTGGCATTCGGGTCTGGCACCTAGTGGGTATGGGGTAGGGTGAGGCAGAAAACCCCTTGAGAATGTACTAGGGCTAGATGGGGTGAGGCCCAGGAGGGCAAGGCTGGACCACAGCCCTAAGAAGCCTGGGCTCCCCACCCTCCAAGCTTCGCCTTGTCCAGCTAGGTGTCTCTCCCCTCAAAGATGGCAGAGAAAATCATTTGATTCTCACAGCCCTTGCAAGGCCCAGGCTGGTGCGAGTTCAGGGGTGGTTCTCATTGGGGGTCTGGACCTCTTCTGACCCTTCTCTTCACCTTTCTCACAAGTCCTCCTTGAGGCCGGGATCCACTGCATGCTATCTTGTGATTCTTCTCGCTGCAATGCAGGGAGGGCCCCTCGTGAGGCTGAGAATTCCCCAAAGGTCAGGATAGGCAGCTGGAGAGACCAAGGGTGCTGGGCACTGGTTCTGGGGATGGGTCGGAGCTAGACAACCTCAGGCGCAGGACAGAACTGATGCTGGAAGCAGGGTTAGGTTGAGGTCAACGACCTTCTGAGTCGGAGTTAACAGAAAGGCCCAGGGACTTTAGCTCTTGAGGGGCAGGGCCTCTGAGGGCCTCTGTCTACCTGAAACTGACGGGAGGAAGGGGAATGAGTCTAGTGTCCCCTCCTCCACTCTCCCCTACCTCACAGGACCCAGGGCACCTGCTGCATGTCCTCCCTCCTTTGACGCAAGAAGACGAGGGTGGGCAGGGCATGGAACTGGAGGATTCATACCTGTGCTCCTGACTGTTGTTTACATAACCTGAAGGATGAGCCCAACCAGGGCCTTTCCAGGTGTGATCTCTTAATGAGACATTAATAGGCAATTAGGCACTGTGGTTCCTCCTCCCCTGTGACTCACAGAAGACCTACACAGCGGCCCTTAAGTCAACTGCGCAGCCACTTTCTTTGCTGGCTCTGACAGCACCTCGGCCATGCCTCTCAGGCATCCATTCATTCCATGACATCAAGGCATGCCTACTGTGTGCCAGGCCCTGTTCTAGGCACAGGGGATGCAGCAATAAACAAGTCAGAGCAAAAATCCCTGCCCTCGAGGAGCTTAAATACTGCTGGAGGGAGACAAACAAGAAACAAAGAAATCATACAAATATCTAGTATTTCAGAGGATAAGAAATGCTATGGAGAGAAATAAAGCAGGGTGAGGAGTAGGGAGGGAGTGTGTGAGTGTGTGTGTGTGTGTGAGTGAGTGTGTGTGTGTGTGTGTGTGTGTGTTATAGCCTATTTCTATGCTGATGGGAATAACCCAGTAGAGGGTAATACTGATAATGCAAGAGAGCGAAATTACTGGAGAGACCTCCTCAGCTTCTCCCAACTCCAAGTCAATAGGTGATGGCCCTCTTTGAGGACGACCATGTGGCACTGGAAATGGCACCAGGCTGTGCACAGGACACCTGGGCCCTATCCTAAATCTGCCCCTTATTGGCAGTGGGACTCTATATATATTAGCCCCTTCACACCCAGGGCTTCATATGTGGAAAGTAGGTCTTATAACATCAGCGCTGCCTCCCTCTCTGAGTGATGGTGGAAATCCAGTGAGGTAATAGGTGTGAAAGTGCTTTGTAAAATGTAAATGGTGGAACAGATGGTTGAGATTATTTTTATTATTCTGATAACACAAAGGATTATTAAACAAATTTAATGGATTACTGTTCATCCAACGCTACTTGTACAGACAGCCTCCCCACATAGCTGACATACTTGTTGTGACGTGATCTGCATGAAGCCAAGTGACCCTCCATTCATCAAGCTTGCACTCCTCCCACTCTGCCCTGCATTGACCCCTCTGCTTCCATTTGACCCTGGCCCTCAGGCCACCCTCTGAGGTCCCCACAGGCTCCCTCACTCCGGTGTGACCCTCTGTCTTTCTTTCCTCCTAGCAAACTTCCCATCCCATCCTTCTAGTCTAAACTTGTCTTTGGCACATAAGAGCAAAGTTAGTGTCATAGGGTGACCAACCATCCTGGTTTTTCCAAGATTTAGGGGGTCCCTCAAGAAGTGGGACTTTTAATGCTAAAACTGGAAAAGTTCTGGGTAAACTGGGATAAGTTGGTCACCCTAGGCTTGATCAAGGCCATGCTTAGTTGATGTGCCATCATCTTGCCAGGAAACCTGGGACAAATCACTTAACTTCTTTCTTTTTTTTAACTTTTATTTTTTTACGTACGTTTTTCCCATACCCTTCAGCTCCAAGTCAAGTAGTTGTTTTCAATCTAGTTGAGGGGAATGCAGCTCACAGTGGCCCATGTGGGGATTGAACCGGCAACTTTGTTGTTAAGAGCACTGCGCTCTAACCAACTGAGCTAACTGGCTGCCCCATCACTTAACTTCTTTAGGGTTCAGTTTTCTCATCTGTGAAAGGAGGGGCTTGGAGTTTTACTAGATCTCTTTTTAGTCCCTTCTAACCCTCAAGTTCTGAGCCGGGAAATCATTTACTCATTCCGCAAATATTTACTGAGTGCTGCTATGTGCCATGCTCTGTGTTCTTCCTGTTGACCGTGGTACCCTGGGAACACAGCACAGCCTATCACACATAATAGGTGCTCAATAAAGACCTGTGGGAATGAATGAATGAATTTACCACACCCCATTCCTGGCTTGATCTCAATCCAGAATCTCCATAACTCCTGCTCATAGATCTGATGCCCCATTTCCCCCTTCTCTGCTTCCCCAATCTGTCACCCGCAAGCCTTTGGAAGCTGTGACTGAGCCTAGAACTCTGGCCAGACTGAACTCAGCTGAATATTCCAATGAGGGAGAGGACAGTCTGATCACTGCTCCTGTTGGCCGTGGACATTTACCTTGGATGCCCTCCCGAGGAGATGTCCCCAATCTGAGCCTATCCCCCTGGCTGGATCCTGGAGCACTGTCACACTCATATTTGGAGCCCACCTGAGCAAGGGGTCTGTGTTGGGCGGCTTCAGGCAGATGTCTGCGTCTGGTCACCTTCTGTCCCCTGGGCATCTGCTTCTAGTCACCCCACGCCCCCCCCCCCGAGTGGGGCTCTAGAGCCAGACCATCCAGTGGCCAATCTGGCCCTACCACTTCCTAGGATGCTGGATGACCTTGGACAAGTTATTTAACGTCTCTGAGCTTCACAGTCCTCATCTTAATTTGATAACAATAGAACCTACTTTGTAGAGTTACGGTGAGGATGAAGCCCGTGTGGAGAGCTTGCAGGGGAGGGGGGAGCAAGTGCTCAATAAATGTTCGCTATTATTGTTGTCAGAATCACAACCATTGTCATCAACACTTCCAGTTTGGTGGGAACGGCCACGAACAAAGTCAATGGACGTGTCTCTCCCTCACAGGACTTGGAATCCTTGCTCCAAGAAGCCTTCCCAGCTTATCCCTAGGAGAGCGACGACTACCTTAGTCACATGATCAGGACACCCTCATGCTCCTACCCCCACAAGCAGCATTAGCTCTCCCCAGGAGTGACGGGTACCTCTTCCCAGCTTTCTAAAGCTTCAATCCTGTGGCAACCTTCTTCCCCTACTCTGCCCAGACCAGCTGCTCTGTCTTGGAGACCAGAGAGAATTCCCTCACCTTAGCCCTGAGCCCACCCTGCCCACAGGTGCTTCACAAGGGTTCAGGGAGGAGGGCTATGAGGAAGGCAGGAATGATGGAGGGGCCTGGGGAGATGATCAGAGACTGAGAAGGCAGGGCCCCAGGGAGCTACACTCACCAATGTAAACACGCCTGCTCCCAGCACGGCATACACTGCATGGAGCCAGGGCACCTGTGGGGCAGAGGCAAAATGAGCTTAGGGATGGTTAGAGGGGGCGGTGGGGCAGGGAGGAAGGCTCAGACCAGAGAATGGAGGATGTGGGACAGACCTCCCCAGTGAGGCTTTCTTACCACACCCAACCCTCCCCAGCAGTCCCTAGGAAGCCCCAGGACCAAGAGGGTTTCTTGATTCTCTGTGTGCTCAGAGTGGGTGGGGGAACCCCAGGATAACAGTGACCATGGAGGGCTTGGCAGGGGAGTGCCCAACCTGCCTGGCACTTGTTTCCTCCACACACAGCCCCAGGCTCAGGCAGCACAAGAGTGACTCATCCTGTTGGGCTCTGTCATTCCCCCAGCCTGGGTCTGGCCTGAGGCTGCTCCCTCCTGCCTGTCCTGTGCAGGGTCTGTCTGTCTCTCTGTGGGCAGTTCCCGGGCTCTGCCTATGCAGGTAAGGGGCTCAGGTGGAAGGGGACAAAGACTTGAACTCAGGGGTGTGGTGGGTAGCGATCTGGAATCCCTGCCAGCTGTGTATAATGGGACTGCCTGCAGGGGCTGGAGCAGCACCTCTTCCCAATCTCAGGTTCCCCCAGGTGTTAGGGGCACCCAGCTCAGTGTAGAAACCCTATAAGAGGTACCACACCAGGTGTGCCCTCTGTAGGGACTTTCCCCAGAATATTTCTGGAAGCACAGGCATCCCAGCAGCCTGACCTGGGTCAATAAAGGTTTCTTTGAAGCTCTGGGGCAGCTTCCTGTACCCCCTATCCTAGATACACAGAGGGCCCCAGGCTAGCTCCGCCCCTCCCTTCGTCAACAGGATTCTGGAAAGAGCCAAGGAAGTGCCAGAACCAATCCCACTGTCCTGGACTGGGAGCCAATGCCCTGGGTGCTGGGGTTCGAAGGACTGGGTGGGGGAAGGTGGGGTGAGGACCTGGTAGGAAAGGGGCCATGAGGGACCGTGTACCAAGAGGAGCAGGGGGCGGGTATAAGCACTGAGCCCTCAGCAGGGGTCCAATAGCTTTATTTGTTGGGTTCCCAGGATATGAACCTCAAGGCCCTCCTGTGACGCCCTCCATCAGCCCCCTTCTCCATCTGCAGCAGAGTGGGCATCTGGAATGGTCACTGAGCCTGAGCAGTTCTAGCTGGCTTTCTCAGGGCATGTTGGACACTTGTAAAAGAGCTGAGCTTTGGCTGGCCTCATGGATGCTCCAGTCGGGTGGGGGTAGGCTCAGGGCCCACTTCTCCAAACCCCACCTGCCTGGCTGGCCAGAGTCTGCCCCTCTGGACGTGACTGATCCCCCAAGACTCCCGGGAGGCCCTTCGTCAGGGCCCGTCTGGGCCTGGTGGTCCCTTGGAGCTCCAGAGCTCCCTCCCCGGCCAGGGTTTTAAACGCTCCGTGGCACACCTTACCCCAGCCTCACCTTCCACTGAGAGGGGAGGATAGGAAAGGTGAAGCCGGATGTGGCTCACGAAGCAGGCAGGTGCCCAGGCCTGCCAAGAAAGGCCTCCTTGTTGGTTTGCTTACGCTGCCAACCAGCCCAGGGCAGGTGCCAGGAGGGGCCGGACAGGATGGGAGGCTGTGAGCCTTTGGCTCTGGGCCTTCCCTGGAGGGTGTGGGAGGAAACAGCACCCTTGGGCCCGTGGCCCCCTTCCTCCCCATGTGGCCCGCTGGGAGCCCCTGAGACTCACATATTGGAAGGGCAGGAGGATGGCCAGGATGAGTCCACTGAAGAGCAGAGTCATGAGCAGCACAAAGAGCACGCCCTGGCAGGAAGTGAAGTCAAACTGCAAGGACAGGACAGGTGTCAGCTGCTGGGCTGTACAACAGGCCAATCCTAGTGCTGACCCCTAGCACAGAGTGTCCCCTCCCCCTCCCCTCTCCCACGTGGCCGCCCCAGACCCAACTCACGCCTTTACCTCTCACCAGCTCACCCAGCCCTGCCCACAGGCCTCAGAACTGACCTTGGTTTGGAAGCTGAAGACAGTGACTGAGAGGCAGACCAGCGCTGTGACTCCCAGGCACAGCAGCACGGATGTGGTGTTGTAGTAACTGCAGGACCACAGGCCGGGGCTCAGCCTCAGCAGGGCTTCCGCTCTCCTACGGCCCTCCTTCTAGGCCTACGCTCTTCTGCAGGGACCTGATCCCATGACCTCTGGCCCCCCACTCTCTCCCTTTTCCCAAGGTCCTCCCTTCCCAACACGTTAGACTCTTGGGGAGGTGGCAGTGGGAGTGCGAGGGGTTTGTGCTGGTGCCTGGAGGTGGGAACTTCATGCTCATAGATCTGGGGTCTTTTAAGCTGCAGCCCAACGGGAGTCACCTTGGTCTCCTCCATCCCCCACCCCACCCCACGGACCTAGAGATACAGTCCAGTAGCATGTATGGGGAGGTGGCTCTAGGCCAAGGTTTCCTGCCTGCCTGGGTCCCCTCTCCCATTCAAATGCTCCCAGGAAGGACAGTGTTTGGGGGCAGTTCCTCCCCACACACCGTGTGTCCAGTCCCTGGCTCCAAGCCTGGCCTAAGGCCCCCTCCCCTACCACCTGTCCCTTTACCTGGACAACATCCCAGTGAGGTAGGCCATGGACAGGGTCTAAAAAGAAAAGCAGGAACGCTCCAGAACTCAGACTTTGGGCCCCAGACACCTTCAAGGGTCAGCCCGGGCCTCCACCTCTTGCATATATCCCTTAACTCTATGTCTGCTTCATTCACACCCACATTTACTTCCAGGACTCGTGCCTGGCGAAGAAGCTTCTTAACAGGTCTTGTGCCAGCTGTTCCTTTCTTCCTTTTGCAGCCCTGCTCTGCCCCCTTTTCTAAGACCCCCCCACACACACACACTTTTAATTATCCCTAGCTTAGGATGCCCTATACACACCTCTTAAAAAAAATCACAATGAAAAGAGACAATGGATGGCGTAGCGGGGAGACTAAGCCCATTTGGAAAGAGAGGGTGGAACATCTTTTTGGAAGAAGTGGGGTGAAAATACCCGTCTCCCCCAGTGACCTCACATTAGATATCCCCAGCCTGGACTTCCTGGCACTCAAAGCCTATCCTCCCGCCCTCCTCCCTCCATCCTCATTTGGCATCTCTCCACGGCCACCCTCAGATCACTTACAAAGATGGTCAGGAGAATCAGGTTCCAAGGGAAATACCTCCTGCAAGGCAAGCCACCAAGTTCAGAGGAGTGTGGGGGGTGCCAGCAGCCGTAGGCTGGGTCACCGCGGCAGGGAAGAAGTCTTTGCCCAACCCCATCCCCACTTCTTGGAGGCTGTTTCTTCAGCCACATTTCCATGTGCCCCAATTAGTCTGTCCACCCTCCTCCCACCTCAGAGGTGTCAAGTAAAGGAGGGAGGGGTAGGTTTGCTTGATGGAGTCCAGAGACTGATGGGGCTCTCTCAAGGGTGCACACTGGTGGAAGGCAGGGCTGGGGTCGGAATGTCCAAGATCCTGCTCATGCTCCCACAAGTGGCTCCTCAAGCATCATCATACCTAGGTCCAGAACAGCAGGCCAGGGTCAGGTAGGTCGCAAAGAATACAGCGCTGTGAAAGACGGGTGGTGAGTCAGTCAGTCCACCCTGAGGCCTCTCCATCCAGTCCCCTGTTTCCCACTCTCTACCCCAACAGGGAGCCAGGCAGGGTGATGGGGGCTGGGGTAAGGCTACAGTCAACCTAGAATTTAGCAATGGGCAGGTTGGTGGTCCAATTCTAAAAGAGAGGGAGATGAATAAGATGAGCCTGCTTCCAGAAATGCTTGGGTGCCATGGGACAGCTGACCACCCAATCTAAAATGGCCTCCCTGGACACTACCTTATTACTTAAAAGGAAAAGCTCATATGCAGTGTTTTCTATGTACCAGGCAGAGTGCTAAGTGCTTTATGAATATTAACTAATGTAATCCTCATATCTTGTCTATGAAGCATGCTCTTCACTTTACAGCTGAGGTACAGTGAGGTTAGGTTACTTGTCCAAGGTCATATGGCTACCACGTGGCAGAGGCAGGATTAGAATCCAGGCACTCTGGCTCCAGAGTCCTAGCCCCACGCTGCGTTCTTCAGGCTATCCCCAGCCCTGGCACTACCTGTAACAATCCTGTTAGTTACTCTATTGTTGATCTACCCTATTAGACTGAAAGCTCAGTAGGCAGGGCCCTTGCTATCCTGCCAGCACCTGGCACAAGCAGGAAGTACCTGCGGCATACATTTCTGGATCAGGTGGCTGTGTCCAGTGGGAGACTGGCAGGGAGCTCAGGTGTAGCCCCGATACAGGGATTGAAGACTGGGGGTTTTCTGGAGAGCAGTGGAGGTGGAGGCCAGTGTAGAAGGTGGGAGACGAGGGCTGAGGACCCCAGTGTAGGGCATGATCATACCTACCTAGATTGGTGCCACTACCAGTGCATGGTCTCCAGCCCCCAGCAGGCCCTGTACATGGCACCTGCCATCCTTCCCCATCTCCCTCCTTGGTTCTCTCACACATCCACCACAGTAGCAATTCCAACCATCCTCCCCATCCCCAAAGCTCCCAGGCTGCCTCCCTCTCCTGCATGGTCTGGCCTGATGTGTCCCAGAAAGATTTGAGATGAGGTGGGGCTCCCTTCGTTCCCTGCTGCCACCTGCAACCATGACAGCATGCATCTCTGTGTCCTTCCTCCTGTCCCTCTTTTCCTCCCACACCAGGCCCCCCAGCCTGGGCTCTGGGTCCCACCTCAACTGCCCCACCATCTCTATTACCTAAACCTTTCTACTGCTACCTCTCCTTCCACACAAACCTCCTCAGCTATTTTCCATCTTTAACTAACATCTACCCTGGTTCTAGCTATTGCCACCTTACCAACTCACAGCCAAGCTTCTTGAAAAAGGAATCTCACTCACTGTCTTCTTCTCTATCTCTCAATCGCTCTCCAACCCAACACACCCAACCTCGGATTCATTTTATGAGAGCTGGTTTTCCCATCTCCCTGTGACTCTGTTGAGTCCAACTGACACTTGTCAGGTCATATCTTACCTGACTTCTCAACATCATCTGATCTCTTCGCTGTTCCCCTGATTCCACAATGATATACTCTTGGGTCCCGTCCTACCTCCCTGGCCACTCCTCCTCAATCTCCTTCTAAATATGCCCCCGTCCTTCCATGCATAGGGTCCTGTGTGGCAAGTCTCCCTTCATGCTCTCTCTGGGACTCCCTTTTTCAGGAAAAGGCTCATGACTCACACTCGTATTTCTGATCTAAATTTTCCTTCTTAACCAGACACCTGGATTTCAAACTGCTTCCTGGGCAGATACGCTGTTCAGAAACGCGCTAAACTCAACAGGTTAGACCCAAACTCGCCCTCTTCCCTGTTCTTCTCCTGCTCCCCTATTGCAGAGGACACCACGTACGTATGCTCCACGTCGCCCAACTAGAGGACTCAGCCTCATCTTGGACCCTCACACAGCCATGCCCAGTTAATCACCTGGACCTGCTGGTCCTCCTACCCAGGCAGCTCTCAAATCTGCCCGCTTCTCTCCATTCCCACTACCACCCATTTAGGTGAGGCCACATCTCTCTCTCTCTGGTAGATCCAATTGTGGGACTCCCCTGTTTAAAAATACCCAATGCCCTGCACCATCCACCCCCGCCTACCTCTCCAGCCCATCCCTCACCACACTCCATCCCTCCACCGTCCTCTCATCACCCGCGGCCCCCTTACGCGGCTCCTGCTGGAAGGACCAACGAGCAAGGACGCCTGAGGCCAGGGTTATAGGGACTTCCTCCGTGTACCATGGGCCTGCTGCAGCCTGCGTCCTCACACCCCCACGGCCTGCTCCTCTGACTCCCAGGAGTAACATCTGGGGGATCAGTCTGTGACCTACTTATTTTGTATTCTTACCTCCTAACCCAGGGCCTGGCACAGGTGAGGTGATCTTTAAATATTTCTGGATGAAATGCAAAAGGACAGGAAATGAAGGGTTGAGACAAGCCTATTGGATTTGGTGAACAGGAGCCTTCCATCATCACCCTTTCCTATCGTTCAGTGGTTCTCGAATGACATGGAACGTTGTGAAGGGCAGTGAGGGGCAGTAGGACCTCCTGTCGCAGCGAGACACACTCCAGCATCTGTTTCTTTTGGTGTTGTTTGAGTGTTGTTGCTTCAACAACAACAATAGTAATAATACCTTATCTATGTGTGTCCTGGGTGTGGGTCCTGCTCCCCCTTGGCTAGACTGGAAACCTCCTGGGGGCAAGGGCCCAGGCTCCTTCTCTCTCTGACCCTCAACCCACACGACAAGCAGTCTGGAGGAAGGGCAGAGAGAGTCTCCACCTAGGGGTTATGCTGCCGCTCTGGAACCTGACACACGCATTTATATCCCTGCTCTGCCATTCCTATCATGTGACCTTGAACAAGTTACTTAATTGCAAAGCCCCAGTTTCCACCTCTGGAAAACAGGAATATTGGTACCAACTCCCTGGGCTGAGGTGAGGATTGAATGAAGGAATGCACGTCAAGCGTTTAGCACAGGGCCTGGCGTGGGGTAAGGACTTGAGGACGGCAGTTGTTATTACCGTAAGACTGACAGCTTCCTGGAGAGGCTCTGACCCTCCTCTTCCCAGCTCTGGTCTGCCACTTTTCCTGCTCTGCCAGCTTCACCCACCCCCACCGCATAGTCTTTACTCCTTCCCACTTTCGGGAGGCCAGCAGTTCCCACTGCCGGGGCTCAGAGGGAACAATCAGACAATGAGGCAAGAGCCCACTGAAGGAGATGACTGGGGCCTCAAGAGAGCCATGGGGAGGGGGGAAGGGAGGTCTGGAAGGCTGCCATCCCAGGGGGCAGAGATGAGTCATAGCAGAAGTGAAAGACTGACTTGCAAGGCAGAGCCTGGGGCCCTGGAGGGGAGCCATAGTCTGTTCAGAGGGCCAGGACAGAGGAGGGAGGTCAAAACCCAGTGCCCTCCCCCGAAGTCTCCTGCTCTAGGACCAGTCCTGGGTCACGGGGGAGGCAGCAGTGCACCGAGCGGAAGTGCATGAGCTTTGCAATCAGAAAGATTGGGGGCTTAGATCCTGTCATGCTGCTTTGGAAGGAATAACTTCTCTCGGAGCCTCAGTTTCCTCATCTGTAAAATGCGGATAATAATAGTGTCTGCCTGGTAGGGGTGTTGCAAGGATCAAATGAAAAATACCTGTAAAGCATTCAGCACAGCACCTCACACATAAGAAAAAAAAAGAGCTGTTTTATTCTTACTGTTATTAAGGGCTTAGTGTGTTCGAGGAGGTGAGACCACTAGGTCTCAGACCCAGGCAGATTCAGGGGGCAGAATGGACAGAGTTGAGGGGTGGACAAGGGGCAGTGCAGAGTCACAGGCTGCTTTTCTGGAGCAAAGAGCAGCATCTTGGTGGCAGAACCCCCAAGCATGTGGAAAGCTTGGGACACCTCATAAAAAGCACATGGTCCTCGCTCATTTCTGATTCCTCTCCATCCCTCGTACCCGAGCCAGAGAGCACCCCAGTTTTCTGCCTGGAGAAGCTGAGGAGGGGTGTTGATAAAGCTCTCCATTCAGAGGCCAGATTCTCATGCCCACCCTCAGTGGGGTGGACTCTGCCCCCACTTCCAAGCCTGCTCGTTTTTGGGCTGTCCCCCATCTGCTTAGGGCATGGTGTCCTGCAGACCTTCCCACAGAAGGCCTGGAGAGGGGCCTGGGGACTTCTTTTTTGAGTTCTCAGTGTGCCCGAGGCTCCCAGGTGGTGTTGACGTGCTGGGCGCCATGCCAACCTGCTGCATGAGCGGGCCCGGGGGCCAGTCCCTGGGGCCTCATTAGCTTTACCACACAGCGCTTCTCAGTTCCCTCAGAACACATGCTTCCTGCCTGGTCTGTAGACAAGCCCGCTGCCCTAAAGAAGGCTCTGGGTGTGAAGGGCGCCTCCCCTGAGACCCACAACTTGCTCGAGCTGCCCCTCCACTCCTCTGTTCCTCCAAGGAGCCCCAGAGGCTCTGAGACATCTCCTTCCCATCAGCCTTTGGCTGGCGTGTATAAACTCTAGGCCCTCTCTGGGACTCTTCTGGGCATGGGGTGGTCCAGCGGGCTTTGGGCTGAGCTTACATCCCCACCAGATCCCTTTCCAGGAACAGGCCTGGGATAGCCCTCGTGTGTAAGATTCTTGGCCAGGCATTCAGAGCCTCTGCCCGATAGGGCCCCACTGCTCTCTGCCATGTCCCAGGTTCCTCTACACAGAGCCTTCCAGTCCCGACAGCCCAGTCCCACCCCTAACTTACCAAATGTACCATGTGCAGCCACTGCCAGGCTTTTGATTAAGCTACTGCAGTTTCCATCCCTTTAGGTGCACCGCCTATATAGACTAAAGGTTCTGTGCACGGGGCTCCCTCCTCCCCTCCTCTGAACCCCTCTTTCATATGCTGTCTTGTGCTGCCCACTACCGTCCCCTCCTCTCCAGCAGCCCCAGTACAGAGCTGGGCTAACAGGGGTGATGAAGGATACTCTGGTGAGAGCAGTTCTGCTCTGAGCCCAGAGGGGTTCTGGCCCGGAATTACCAGAATGACTACTTAATAGCCCTGATACGAGGGTCAGAATCACCTACGCCACCAAACCTCTTCTCTCGAGTTACCTGCCATGTCCTTTAAAGAGTACAGAATGACCAGGAGTGGAGTGGCTAGAGAGGGAGTCTGCCAAGCAGAAAGATTAAGAGTTGAAGTTTCAACCGGAATCCTGGGTTTGAATCCCAGCTCCACGAAAAACCAGCTGTGTGACCGTGGGCAAATTAGTCAACTTTTCTGAGCCTTAATTTTCTGAGGAAATCACACCCAGTAGAGTTGAGGAACAAATGCAATACCATACATCAAGCACACAGAACAATGCCCAGCCCTTATTAGGTACTCTGTAAGTGGTAGCTATTATAATTAATAATTCAATTTGTAAGCACGAATAACAACAATGTTAATAAGAGTAGCAACATTATAATTAGTGTAGGGCAAGGTGTCCCACTCCCCCTTCCCTCCAGGGCCAAGGTCCCGGTCTCTGTAGCCTTGTGCAGGCACCAGAACCTATACCTATCTCTTCCACTCCCCCTCCCCCCTAGGATCTAAATACCCCCAAAAGGCCCTTCTGGCCATGCCCTTGTGAGAACAGTTCCTATGGAGTGGGGAGAAGCCATGAGCTTGCATTCTGTTATTTCCCACCATGTGCTGCTGAGGGTTCTGGGAAGGGGCTTGGGGAATACTCACTAGGATGCCCAGTACCAGCCTGGGTTGGCCTGGACATAGTCCTTAACAGGGTCACTGCAGAGAAGGGAGGAAGAAAGAATAACGATTTACCCTCTGTCTCCATTTCTGGTTCAACATTTGCACCTGCCCCCACAGTTCACAGGACTTCAGAGGAAGAGAGGAGGCAGGTACCCCTGGTGGCTTAGGGAGCCCCAGCCATAGTCCCAGGCTGGGACTCGGAGGACTCTAGGTGTGAGGCTGGAGGATCTGAGAAAAACAACTGTCTCACAGACACCTGCAGGCCCAGAAGGCACCGGGTCTACCCCATCCTGGATGGAGGACTCCTCCGTGTGCACTCTCTAAGGTTCTCCCCCGGCACGAAGAGGTCTACTGCCCCCCACAAATCTCTTCATACAAACATCCCTAGAGAAGTCTGGTTCTGGTCCACCCCCCACCTCCCGCCGCCCAGGCCTGGCCACAGATATCCCTGGAAGGTGCCAGTCTACGCTGTCAACTCACCAGAAGGTAAAGATAGCCACGACAGCCAAGGTCGCCAGCAGCTGGATCAGCAGGATGGTATAGACCTGGAGGTGGGAGGGGGTTCCGCTCAGCTTGGGGAGCCCTGTTGGAGGCCAAGGAGGCCTCAGCTTCCCTGTAACTCAATCGACTTTCCAGACCCACATCCTGTGCCCTCCACCCTCCTTCTTGAGGGTCAGGGAACAGATCCAGGCCAAGGTAAAAGGGGATAAAGATGTTTCAGAGCCCATACCCACGGGCAAAGGGGCCCCACAGTCTATGGAGAGAAGAGACAATACTCGTGTGTTTAGGAATAGCAGATGGCAGTGAGGTGAAACCAAAGGAAGCATTTCCCAACAGCTACTGTCAGCTGGCATCACAAGAGAAGGGGAGATGGTGGTCTCTGCAGGTCGAAAGGTGGACCAGGGGCTTTTCAAGGGGCTTCCCCTAACCAGATCCCCAGTCCTAGAGAGCTGAGGAGAGGCAATTACCTTTCTGATGAAAACTCGGCGAACTTTCTGGTCATCCCAACTGAAAGTGGTGAAGATCTCATGGTCTCCAGTGGGGAAACCACTGTCATAGCTGGAGCTGCTGTCTGGGTGGGCAGAAGGAGTACGTATTATACTGACCCTAACGGTCACCTGCATAGAGCTGCCTTTTGTCAGACTTGCTCTCTGGACCGTCCCAGCCCCATTCTCTCCAGCCCCGTTCTCAAACCTCCCACTCCATCCTCACATCTCTCTCCCCACTTGCTTTTCCCCTTTTCTGTTCTGAGCCCTGAGAATAACGGTCATTTCCCTTCACCCTGGCTGGGACTCCCTGGGGGCCAAACTCTGGCATACAAATGTGACCCTTCCCTCTCGTGTCCCCCAACCCCACCCTGGACACTCTGGCTCCCTTGTGGCTAAGCACCAGAGAGGGACAAACACACTCCCAGGGCTACCTAACTCATCTCAGGGTCAAAGGTCCTGACCCCAGCTTGCTCTGAGGCCTTTGGGGTGGGATCTGGGAACTTAGTTTGATGGGTGGGCCTACTGGTGCTCCAGCTAGGAACCAGAGCTGAGGGAAGACTGGAGGGGAAATAAAGGCACAACAAGGCAAGAAGTAGGGTATGGGTGGGGATTAAATTTGGGGGGCTGGTTCCAGAACTCAGGTTTTCAGAAGAGCAAGGGCTCCACAGTCCAACAGACCCATATGCTCCTTCTCTAAGACTGATTAGCTGTGTGACCTTGAGGAAATCAGCAGCCTTCTCTGAGTCTCTTCTGTGATATGGGTTAACGATACCCACTTCCTGGGACAAAATAAAATAAAAATGAAAGCCTCTGGCTCTGTGCCTGATGGAGACTTCGCTGCCCTCTCCCTTGCACCTATCTGGGCCATTCCTCACATGTGTCTACTCTGTTTTTCTCCACTGTCCCTGCCAGTTCTATATGATTTCCCCTCCATGGTAATAGACTCAGTCTTGGTCTTTCAAAGCTGACCACCGCACTGCCCTGCTTCAAGCTCTTCAATGGAGCCCCCTGCCTTTTACTCAAGTTCAAGCTCCTTAACAAAACTCCACAGCATCCATGAGCCTTCCAGCCTCCCTGCACTTTATTCCCTCCTCTTTTCTCCAGCTTGACTGTATTTTTTCAGCCATGTGTCTTCTTGTCATTGGGTCTCTGCACATTCCATTCTTTCAGTTTGAACACTCATTTCCCTGCCTGTTTACCAGGGTAACTCACGGCCAGACTATGAAAGGGGAGAAAACAAGAGAAGACGTGGTCTTGTGGGTGTCTGGGGCAGCGAGAAGGGCTCCCACGAGCATCAGACCTTCATTGGCCTTCCAGTAGGTCACGGCAGGGTAGGTGTGCTTGGGTCTGGGAGGGGGGGTCTTGTGGTGAGTGGTGTGGACCATGACGGCCACTCTGAGTAGAGGCTCTGTCTGGGGCATTGTCCCCAGGATCTCTTCTAGAATTCTGTTGGGAGTGGGGGTGGGGTGGGGGTGATAAGGTGGGAGAGAAGGGTTGAGGGGCTATCGGGGCTGAGGAAGATTTGAGAGGGGCCCCTTCCTGACAGCTTGTGGGAAGCTGTAGGTTCTTGGCCCTGAGGCAACGCTCTCACAGGCTGCTCAACCTAACTGAGGGGCTCCCGCCAGCTACAATTCTTAGTTTGCAAGGAACTGCCATCAGCCTGGGTGAGTCTGCCTATGAATTATTCCTGATCGTGAGGGACATCCACTCACCTTCTCACATCATGTCTCCAAACAATGGACTGGCGAAGGGCAGAGACAAGAGAGTGATGGGTGAAGTGGATCCTCAGGCCTCTGGCCCCCAACATCCTGGGGCTTCCATGGGGACATGTCCTCACTAAGGTTTCATATCAGCTAACATAACACATGCTATACTCCCACTCACAGGGAGCCAGCCCCAGCTAAGGCCATGGCTAGATGCAGCATCATACTGTCCCTTCCTGCCTCCATTCTGGCCTCTCCCCACCCCTTCTCTGCATCCCTTTCTTCTAGGAGAGCCTTTCTAGACTAGCCCTTGGTTTTTCTCCCTGCATCTGTTTGGTGACTTATCCCCATCCAAGAACACTCTGACTGTAGACGTTGTCCATCTCCCTTTTCACGGGGTCCTTGCCCTACCCTCAAATCCCAAGCCTTTGACGACAGCCTCATACAACAACCACACAGTGCAACTAGTATTTCCAGGCAACTTCTTCCTGCCCACGTTTTCCATGTGAGCCCTTCACGCCCCTGATACTCCAGTCTCCAGAAGCTGACCGACTTACTAGGGTCCACATAGGCCCAGACAGGGTGGAGAGGCACACCTGAGGGGTCTGCAGGGAAGGCCCCTGCCTTCAGCCCCTCCCCAGACGTGGCCTCTTCATAGGAGGGTGGGGCCGAGGGCACTGCTGGAGACTCCTTCTCACCATTCACTTGCTGCTGCCCCTCAGACCCAGACCCGGGGGCCTTGTTAGCCACGGAGAGCTGTGGAGTAGAGGCGGAGAGAGACGGTCACCAAGGAGAGGGCACCTTCCAAGCCCTCCTCAACCAGCCCTTCAATTTTGGAAGTTCCATGGGTACTATCTCACTTGCACTAGGAAGGGCGGGGGTACAGACCAGAATCTCCCTATTATTGTGGTATATGCATATGTATACAATGAAATATTATCCAGCCTTAAACAAAGGGAATCTTTCCATTTATGACAACATAGATGAACTTGGGGTGTATTCTGCTAAGTGAAATAAGCTAGACACAGAAACACAAAAAAAATTACATGATCTCACTTACATGTGGAATCTAAAATAGTCAAACTCAAAAGCACAGAGTTGAATGGAGTTTGCCAGGGGTTGGGAGGTGGGGGAAATGGGAAGATGTTGGTCAAAGGGTACAAAGTTTCAGTTATGCAAGATGAATACTTCTGGAGACTTAATGTAACTAGTTAATAATACTATATTGTGTACATAAAATTTGCTGAGAGGTTAGATTTTAAGTACTCTTGCCACAAAAAACGAGGGAACTATGTGAAGTGATGGATATGTTAACTAGCTTGATTGTGATGATCATTTCACAATGTATACATATATCAAAACATCAGGTTGTATACCTTACACACACACACACACACACACACACACACACACACGAGGTCTGACAATTAAGTTCGTGAACTTGTCGCAATGATGTTGCTAACTTTTTTTATATCAGAGGGATTATTCATTATGAATTTGTACCAACCGGACAAACAGTTAACCAAGTTTACTATTTGGAAGTGCTGAAAAGGCTGCGTGAAAAAGTTAGACGACCTGAGCTTTTTGCCAACAATTCATGGCTCTTGCATCACGACAATGCACCAGCTCACACAGCACTGTCTGTGAGGGAGTTTTTAGCCAATAAACAAATAACTGTATTGGAACACGCTCCCTACTCACCTGATCTGGCGCCCAATGACTTCTTTCTTTACCCGAAGATAAAGGAAATATTGAAAAGAAGACATTTTGATGACATTCAGGACATCAAGGGTAATACGACGACAGCTCTGATAGCCATTCCAGAAAAAGAGTTCCAAAATTGCTTTGAAGGGTGAACTAGACGCTGGTGTCAGTGTATAGTTTCCCAAGGGGAGGACTTCAAAGGTGACCATAGTGATATTCAGTAATGAGGTATGTACCATTTTTTCTAGGATGAGTTCGTGAACTTAATTGTCAGACCTTGTATACAATTTCTATTTGTCACTTAATACCCCAGTAAAGCTGGGGAAAAAATCTCCCTGTTTTATAGACAAGAGAACTGAGCTCCAGGAGGGTCAGGGCTGGCCGGGGGCACACACTGAAACTGGGATAAGAACTGAGGAAGGAGAAAAATTTTAGGAGAGCTCTCCATTGGTGGTGATTGCCCCAAGGGAGAGACTGGGTCAGTATGGTTCCACTGTTTCCCTGGGATCCAAGGAGGGGCCTGGCACATAGTAGGGCCTCAAGAGTATTATTGAATGAAAAGTTCTCTCATTTAATCTCTCTGCTATCTTGCTAGTTTTATTTTGACTTCTGCTTGAAAATGAAGAAACTGAGGATCAGAGAGGAGGTCACAAAGGTCACAAAGCCACACATGGCCCCTGGGCCGTAAAGCCCAGGCACCATCCACTGGGACTGCTCTCCTGCTCGGCTGGAGGTAACACAAGGAGAGTTGGGGTGGGAGAGCAGGGAAACAGGAAGTGGGGAGAGAGGGGGAAAACTGGAAGAGGAATGGGGTCTGAAGGGCACAGCAAGGGCAGGGCCCCGGCTGAGGGGCCTATTCTGGCCTTGTCCTATTGGAATCTCAGCCTCTCTCCCAAATCAGAACAGAATCCCAGAGTATCACTGGTGGAAGGGATCTCAGGAGGCATCTAATTCAGCCCCTTTCCTCACTTTACAGATGAGGAAACTGAGGCCCAGAGGGAAATGTACCTGTGGCAGGTTGAAAACTCAAGTTCATTTACATTCAGATGTGCCCCCTGCCCCACAATATACACATTTAGCTTTGGTGCGAGGATATGAGCTGGCAGAGCCTGAACTATGCTGCCAGAGAAGGGAAGGTTAGGGTAGGGGGCGTGGTAGGAAAATTGAAACAAAAACAAAACATCCAAACCTCAGAAAATGGGATTTAGGTCTGGTTTCAAAAAGACTGTTTAACCTGCAGGGCTGCTGAGAAAGGCCTCCACGTCCCTTCTTTGCAGGGTGCGTCTAGCTGAGGCAACCCTGAGTTGATCAAGCACCAGATCTCTGCTCTCATCCAGCCCTGAGGACCACTGAACTGGGGGTCTTTTCAATCACCAGAAAGCCTGTGAGTAAACTGGTGACAAAGGGGCAGAGGAAGCAGGGATAATATAGTTACCCCAGGACAGGAAGCAGCATCAGCAAACTGACTGATGGAGGTGGGGGCGGGGAGTGGATCAAGAAATGGGGGAGCTCACATACTCAGGCTTCCTGGAGGGCCCAGGAGCCCAGGCCTGTAGGAAAGGGGGTCCTGGCTCATCTGTTTCCCTCCCATTCCTCAACCTCCATCATCACCCCAACCAGGAGGGCCATGCCCAGGAAAATCCATTTCAGCCCCCTAGAACCAGGTCCTCTGAGCCCAGACCCAGGGCTGGTGCCTGGGAAAAGAATGATCACGTCTGAATTCAGCCCCAAGATGGTCCTCCTCAGCACACCCCACCCTGCCCCTCAAGCCTCCAGAGCCTCCTGGGTCTTGCTCCCCTTACACACACGTGGCATTCCCAAGTGAGGTCTGCCCAACAGCAGGAGATGGTATCACCTAATGACATCATTTTGAGAACTGATGAGCTTAAAAACAGGGAGAGGAGGGTCTGAGAGCCCAAGGGAGGTTGCCATTGGCTCTGAGCCACGAAAGAGGCAGAGCGTAGGGGAGGTCCTGCTCCTGTTTTCTTGGCCCAATCCTTAGCACATCTAAACAGAAGGCCAGAGGACCCTCCCCCTTTGCCCCAGGCCCTGCTGGTTGTATAATTCCACAGGCTGTTGATGTTATATAATCCTACTAGGCCAGCCAAGTCTCTGCCCCAGCCCCTCCTCTACATTTCAGGCCTAGAACTGGAAAAAAAGAGACGTTTTCTCTGGTCCCATCCAGTTCCATGCCCTGCCAAAACCAAAACAAAAATTAGAGCATCCTGATGCGAGGTTGCCATAGTAACCTCCAACGGCAGAGGATGTATGTAGATGTAGAATAATGAAGGGAATTGAGTGAAGGGTGTTTCTGTGGAGGGTGTGAAAGATGAGCTAACGTGGTTGGGGTTGGGACTGGACCAGAGGGATAGGAACTGCCCCCCAGGGTTCACTCTGGTGAAAACACACACACACACACACACACACACACACACACACACACACGCAACACGGATACCCAGGCTGATTCCTTAAGGGGTGCTGAGCCTCTGTGCTGGGTCCTATGATATGAAAACAAGGGGTAAGACGGAGACAGGGGAGGAGAGGTGAGCTTGGTGGGCAAGAAGAGGACCCCACCCATTCCTTGAAATGGGCCTTTTGGTCCTAAAACTTCAGCAAGGACTACAGAGGACCTTCGCAAAAGATACAGGGGAGGGTGCTTGTGGAGGTCCAGAGAGCTTGCTTAGGATGACAGGGAGCAGGGAAGCCGGAGGATGGAGGATGGAAGATGGTGCAGGCGGGGGACATGCCGGTACCTTTCCCTGGGTCATGGTGCCCGTCTCTCGGGGAAGGGGTCCCTGAGGCAGGGGCTGCCGCTTGGGTTACTGCAGCCTGCTCGCGTCTCCTCCTTCCTCGGCGTGGATTCTAGCAACATCCACTGCAGCCGGGCCAGGCGGACAGGAACGTACCATCCAGTCACAGAGGGAGGAGCGGACGGGGGCGGGCCAGGCGGCTACAGGGGAGCCTCTGCGGATTCGCGAGCCCCGGGGAGGAGGCGTCGCACGCCCTCGCCCCCCTTCTCCTGTCCCCTCTTCCTTGGTACCCTCACCCCGGGGACTAGGGAGCGCGCGCGCTGCGGGGCAGCACAACGCCAGTGGACCGGTCCGCGCGGGCAGGAGGAGGCTCAGGGACTCCGTGACACCCCAGTCAGCTGATGCTGCCTGCCCAGAACTGAAGCTGGGTGTCAGGACCTCATCTCCCCACTATCTCTGCTGCTCACAGGCTCCAGCCGTGCCTCTCTCTGCCTCTTTTCCCCTCCGTCTTTGGACGCAGCCCTGATTTCCGCCTCCATCTCCACCTCCCTTCTCATCATCTCTATGTCATCATCCAGGGTAGATTGGGGAAAGTCTGACTTTTGTTGTTTACCCTACCTGCCTTCTAACAGGGCCCCTGGGCCCTAAATTCCTATGGGCCTTTGGGCAAGCCAGGTGGGCACCGCTCCTTGCTTTGGTCTTCTCACCTGTGAAATGGGTGCAAGAGGTCCCTCACTGCCTTCATAGAGATGTGGTGTGGGAACATGCAGCTTTCATAACCCTGCCAGGACATTTTATCAGGTCTTTCTGGGGACACCTCTAGTTCTGTCTCAAAGGCCCTCTAACCCCCTGCACTGCTCCCTTTCTGCCTCCACTCCCAGCCCCCATCACCCCATCTACATGTTTCCCCCATTGTGGAGACTGCTGCGTCCCTTTCCCCAGGCTTGTCATTGGGACTCAGCCATCACCAGGCCCTGTTTTCCACAGCTGCTGCAGTGTTACTGTGGGGCTTGCAATCTCAAGAGCTGGGCTCAAGTCCCAATTTAGTCACCCACTGGCCGTGTGACTTTCACAAGGCTTTCACCTCTGAGCTGCAGCATCTCCTATGGACAGGAGGATGACAGTGGAGCTCTGTCCATACTAGACTGACTGTAAGACACACAGGTTATAGCAGCAGATAGCCATCAAAGACCATGAGGTGCTGCGAGTATGCGAGTTGTTATTAACTGAGAAGCCTCCTACCAGAGTGTCCTGTGCTGCCCCAGGGTCAGGACTCAGAGAGCTGCCTAAAATAAAGATCTGAATCTCATAGGATGGGATGAGAAACCAAGACCTGGTGCAGGTGGGAGTGGCCTCTTACCTTCTGCTTCCCTGTCAACAACCAGCTAGACCCACCTAATAGCCAGTGAGAAAGGGTTCTGGGTGGGCAGGTAAATTATCAAAGGCTTTATTCCACCTCTACTCACCCTTTGTCCCTCACTACATGATCACCAACTTCCCCCACACACACTTAAGCCGGGGCCTCCCTGTCCACAGGCTTTCTCAGCCCTTACAAACTTGAGCCACTCCCTATCCCTTCTCTCCTTCTCCCAACCCTGCTCCTAGACTTCTTTCCACAAGCTTTTCCCCAAACCCCTCACACCCACCTCTATCCCTAGGTACTGCTCCTTGAGCTCTGCCTGGCCATTCAAGGTTCTGGCTTGCCTTTCCCTCTCCACATCTGTGTTCTGGAGTGTTTTCCTTCTCCTGTTTGACAGCTCAAGTGCCATCTCCTCCAGGAAGCCTCCTTGGCCCCTAGCCTGGATTAGATGCTTCTCTTCTGTAGTTTCCTGGCACCCTGACATAAGACCTGTCACAGTACTGCGGGGTTTCTTTGTCTCCCCATTAGACTCTAAGGGAGCCTGTCTGTAGCAGGTTTAGTATCGGGAGTACTGAGTACTAGGCAGGTGGAAAGCACTCAATAAATCTAGCTATTCCTATTACCCAGACATGTGATGTTACCCAGAGCCTGACTTTATGTAAGCCTCGGTGTTTTCATGTGTTTGTGTTCTGCTCCAGCCGCTCAGGCCTCTTGGCTCTTCCTTGACTGAGCCAAGCATGCTCTTAGCTCAGGGCCTTTGCACTTGCTATGTTCTCTGCCTAGATTGTTCTCTACAGATCGCTGCATGGCTCACTCCCTCACTTACTTCCTGCCTCTGCTCAGACATTACTGGAGGGGAGAGGGCTTCCTGATCCTGTACAAGTAGACATGTCACCACCAGGCCCCCCTCGGCTCACTGGACAGTTCCTTTTTCCTTCTCAGCTTCATATTTTTCCATGGCAATGGTCACCTCTGACATATATTTTTTGTTCCCCCCTCTTCTTTTCTTCTCCCCCCCACTAGAATATCAGCTACATGAGAGGAGGTGTTTTGGCGTGGGGGTTGTCACTGCTCCACACCCAGGAGCTAAAATAGTGCCTGGCACGGATGTAGTAGGTGCTTGATAAATGTTTGGATGACTAACGTGCAACATTGTGCAAAGTCCTCACATGCCTCAGACATGTTGACATGTCAGTGCTACGATGTAGCTCAGATGTCGGACTCAATGACCTCAACATCCCTTCCATGTCCCCATGACGTGATCGTTGGACGTTACTCAGACATTGGAACGTTTGTCTAGCTCTCCTCCGGCAGTAAGGTGTGGTGATCAGAGCATGGTCTTCAGAGCCGGGCAGCCTTGCTTCTGATCCCAGCCTTTCTACTTAAAAGCTCCGTGACTCGGGACAAGTTAGTTCTCTTCTCAGAGCCTCAGTTTCCTCCTGTGGAAAATGAGGGATAGTGAGAGTACTGACTTCATAAGATTATAGAGTGGATTAAATGATAATATGTGTAAAGTGTTTCACAGAGTGCCCCGTGTTCACTATTAGTATTAGCCGTAAGGGTCCCACAAATGTTTAGTGAAATAACTAATTTCCAGCCTCATAAGCAGCTTAGTTCCCCTGTTATGTACTCATCACGTGTGTTGTGCCTAGCTCTGTGTGACTCACTGTGATCGATGGCTTTGGTGGTTCAAAGAGGAATCGGATGAGCAGCCTTTCTTCAAGGAGGAGAAGTCCATTTAGAGTTTACCCCATGCAGAGCGGGTGAGGCAGGACAGCGAGAGGAAGGGGTGACTGAGGGGAACATGAGGGGTATCCCAGAACAGTTTATTGGTGTCACACCCTTGAATTCCTAGCCTGGGAGGATGGGCTTTATCCTGTTTGCATGAGATGGGGCAGTGGGGGGAATTTCAAAGTTTTGTGAGCAGGGAATAACAAGTTCAAAGTCATGCTTCAAAAAGACCAAACTGCTGTAGTACTTTCTGTTATTAATAAAGTGTTTTCTTAAACATGAAGGGAAGAAAGACCAGCCTGGGAGCAACGTGTGGGAGGGATTGAATGAGGGCTTGATTGAAGGTGCAGGGATGAGTGTGGAGATTTTGTGATAGTTCTTGTGACAGGCTCACATCCTGTCTCAGGGTGAGATGCTTCACTTCCCTGTGCCTCAGTTTTCTCATCTGTAAAATGAAGGTTGTGAGTTCGTATTGGTAAAGCACTTAGAACAGAGCCAGGCATATAACAAGTGTTCTTTATGTGTTTGATAGTTTGAAAATAAGACAAATGATCCAGGAGAAGAAAAGATGGAGAGAGGCAGACAGCTTGGGTCATAATTGACAGGACATGGGAAGAGGCTGGAAGTGAGACAAAAGGAGAAGGGCAGTCAGAAGGGATGGAGGTTTGAGCCTGAGTCCCTGGGAGAATGGTGCTATTATTAAAAGGAAGGAAGAACTGCCATGTTTGGGTGAGGTCAGGTTGAGCTTGCAGTGTCTGTGGGAAATCCAGGCCTAGATGTCCTGTGGGCAATCCACTAGGGGCTCCTGGTGTCCAGGAGAGAGGTCCTGGCAGGGCCGTCCACAGCTCTAGGGCACCGTGCACTGTGATTCAAGGGGACACCTCTTCCCTTCCCATCCTGCTGGTCTCATGGAGTTGAGCAGTGTAGCTGCCGGATATTGGGCTGGATTTGGTCAGTGGCTGAACCTTGAGTGAGTGAGGACGTCCCCTGGAGAGGGAGGCTAAGAAGAGAAGAGCAAGGACCGCAAGCCCGGGGCAGCACCTGGGGATGGGGGAGAAAGAAGGAAGTTCTTTCCTCCCTCCAGAGTTTTCCTTCAACATCTTGACTGGGCTGTGGTGAGAGTGGAGAGATTCAAAGACCAGGCATCAGTGTTTTCAGGGCTGCACCCCAGGTGGAGGAAGTTGTTGGCCCCAGCTGTTTCCTCTCTCTTCCTTTCAGGCCTACACTGTGGCAGCCCTTCCCTCTCCATGTTCTGCTCTGGTTGCCAGCCAGCTCTGTTTGGGGTGAGTTCTGGGTAGAGGAGGGGGCTGAAGGTGTGGACAGGGGCGATGCTTATTTTACAGTCATAAAAGCAAAAAGCCAAACAAAGATAGTGAGTGACTTACCCAAAGTTATGTGATACGTTGGGGGCCAAGCCAAGGTGAGAAGAATGGATGTGACTCCAGCTCAAGGGTCATCAACCTGAGTGTGTTAGTGACAATACTTAGACTGGGCATGGAGGAGGAGTTGGGAGGTTCTCCTTCTCCCTAGGGGGGCAGAATCAGAGTGGTCTAGACACCTCTCCCCAGATCCTCACCCATATCCACCCCCCTACACACAGACCTGCACACCCAACCTGCACCAGCCCCTGTCCCCCAAAGGTGAAGAGAGAACCTATGCATTTGAGGCCAGTGTTGGGGGAGGAGTCAGAGAGCCCAGGTTGCTCTCAGTAGGCAGGTTTCTGCAAGAGGTGGTAGCCCAGGTGAACTCAGGCATCCTAACGCACCATCCTGGGGGTACGTGGGCCTCAGCCATGGCTGCCCCACACAACTTTCAAAGCCTGTCATTGCCCTGCATGTCGCTGGCCCCTACCCCTCTCACTGCTATCCATATAGGCCCTTCTAACCTCCCCCTTCCCACCAGCAGCCCTATAGCAAAGAAGCCAACATCCTGTGCCACCCAGCCATAGCCTGGTTGTGCAACCCCGCGATGCCGAGGTTTCCATTCCGGCCTCCCCTCCCCCTTCACTCCGTGCTGCACTACCTGCCCAGATAAAGTCTCCAAAGCACAAGGACACAAAGCCTCTGGCAAGCATCCACACCTTGAATATCATCCTTCTTCCCAGCTGCAGGATTGCTTAAGGTGTGGAACCGCATTCCTGTCCCTCTCCTTCTCACCCTCCCCTCTCCCCCACCACTGCTGGGAGCTGGGGCAGGAGTGTCGATTTCCAGGCTCCTCACACCCAGCCCCACCTGCTCTGCGGCCCTGTGCAGTGTCCAGGCCCTTGGGAAGTCATTCCCTTCTCCTAGGTCTTGCTGTTGGTGCCTGCCCTCCCTAGGCCTGGGATGGCCAGGGGTTCTGTTATGATCACATGTTGTGCTATGTGAGTGTGCATTTCCCCTTCTCCACCAGATAGAAAGTTCCTTAAAGGGGGACTATGTATCTTGATCCTTTTAGTCCCTACCCCCTCTCTCCCACCTGGTAGAGTTCAATGGTGAAGAATAAAGGTTCGGAAATCAGGTCCATTGAGATGTGAAGAGATGACCTGGTCACTTACTAGATGAGTGACCTTAGACAAGTTATTCAACCTTTCGGAGCACAGTTTCCTCATCTCTAAAATGAATATTCATGAATTCACTCATTCAACCAATATTTAGTGAGGGACTACTACATCTCAAGCACTGATGTATATACAGCCGGGAACACAAAGGAAGCCAATCCCTGCCCTGCGGAGCTGACTTTTCAGTGGGGCATATTAGTGCCCATCGCAGAGGGTGCTTGTGAGGCCTCGAGCTCATATGTGGACAAGGCTTAGCACAGTGCCTGACATGGTGGGCCTACCAAATGAGAGCTATTGTGAACACCCATTCAGAACCGTTTATTGAGAACCTACTACGTGCCAGCACTATGCTAGGCGATCGGGAGACAGATGCAGAACATTCCACCCACAACTGCAAGGAACTCACAGTCTAATGCACCTGCTGTGTGTTGAATGGGCACCATCTTCATCATTGTTCAGAAGCTTATAACCAGCACTAATTTTGTATGCTACAAAGAATCATAAAATTCTAGAATAGCAGGTGTAGCAAAGACAGTTCTTCATGTACCCTTCAGACAAAGCCACACATGATTGACGGTTATCAACACTGTGCTTTTGGGAGGTTCAGAAAAAGGAGTGTTGTCTCCCTACTCCACCGCTGCCACTTCCTTCTGTCACTCCTGGTGCTGCTTGTACGCTTGCTGGGTGCGGACCTGGTGCCTTTTTTGGGAAGCAGCAGCTGAGGAGACTCTGGCGCTTGCCACGGCCTATGAAAAGCCTAAGGAAGGCATCAAGACTGAGAACAATGATTATATTAATTTGAAGGGGGCAGGGCAGGAAGGTTCTGTGATGCAGTTTAAGATTAAGAGGTACGCACCGCTTAGTAAACTGATGAAAGCCTATTGTGACAACAGCGGTTGTCAATGAGGCCGATCAGGCTCTGATTTGATAGGCAGCCAGTCAATGAAACACACAGACCTGCACCATTGGAAATGGAGGCTGAAGACACAATTGATATGTTCCAGCAGCAGACAGGAGGTGTCTACGAGAAAGGGAACCTGCTGTTTTACTCCAGGATTCTGTTCCTCCAAACCAAGAAGACATTCTCAATTAGAAAACTGTAATTTGGTTCCACCACATCCTGACTACTACAGTATAGTTTTCTCTATTCTTTCATTTCCCCTTCCCTATTCCTTTATTGTACATAAAGTAACTGATATATGTGCACAAGCATTTGCATTTTTTTAAACTAAATGGCCAGTTAGGTATGTTTTGATCAACATAAAATGGAGATTGGATGGGGCAATGGGGGAAAATAGTGGTTCTGTGAAAATATCCCCTTTCTCCACTAGTAGCATGCTCACTCAGCTCTTATCCTTACATTCCAGTAAGTTATTTTGCTCTCACTGTTTAGCAAAAAAAGAACAACAAAAATCCTTGCATACCTTGTTCGATTGGAGAATTTTAATGCTTTTCATTTATCATTGTAAAACTAAGGACTATTTTATAACTTTTTTGTACGTAGCTGTTACATGTAGGGCAATTTGTCTTTAAGTAGGGATAAATTACTCTAAAAGAAATGAATTCTAGATAGTTTTCCCTTCAAGTCAAGCATCTTGTTGTTTAAAGAAGCTTCTTGTTTAAAATGAAAAAAAAAAAAAAAAGAAAGAAAAAGAAATGGTCATATCTGATTGAGAGATCAGAAAGGATTGGGGGAGGTAGCTTTTGAATTCACCACGAAGAATAGGATTCAACAGATAGAGAGTGGGGCACAGATAGGAAGGGAGGTCCTTCAGGGGGCCAGAATGATATACAAATAATGGTATGGAGAAAAGAAAACGAGAGACACCAATGTCGTGCTTATCCCAAAATGGCCTAGCTCAGGGTGAGGTTGGAAGCTGATCCAGGCAAGGCAGATGTATTCACAGGCACAGGAAACAACTGCCCCAGAGGTGGGGTTTGAAGGACCCCTTTCTCAGCTTTCTACACTTGGCCAAGACTATGTCAGGCTCAACATTTCACCATTAGAAATTTATTTCCTTGGGAAAACAGTCAGCCTCCAGGAGATACTTGGCAGGGGGCAAATGATTCCCAGAGGAATAACATGGAAGGATTGTTCTTGGCCAAGGAGGGAGTGAGTGGTGGGGAAAGAGACCTGGGAACAGTGGAGAGCAGGGTGATGTGAGGGGGGCAGTAATAATAACTAACGTTTACTGAGCACTTATATGCTAGGCAGCGAGCTAAGTGTGTTGCTTGGATTGTTCCACTTAGTCCTGACAGAGGTAGGCCCTCTTATCATCTCCATTTTACAGATGAGGAAGCAGACTTAGAGAGGCTAAGTGACTTGCCCAAGGTCTCCCACAGCTGGCAGCCCAGCCAGACCCCAAAGCCCAGCTCTCAACCACCACACCGTCCTGCTTCAGATACTCAATTTCCCAATTGAGGTTAATGGCAGCTCCTTCACCGAGCTGCAAGGCTTCAGGGATGAAAGTTAAACTCCCTGAGTGGTGTGACATGTTGTAGGTACTTCACACATACTGCGTCCCTCCTCTCTCCTGAGCGGAAAGCTCCTTTCACGAGCCAGAAGCCTCGTAAATATTTCAGTGGTATCTGTGTGGCGGAGGCTATGAAGCCTGTTCTCCGTAGCACTTGGTGATAGTGACGTCTGGGGGCCTGTTGCAAGTCTGATCAGCCTTATTTTTCACAAAAAGACCTTTTCCTGGAACACTTGATAGTCACGGGAGTGAGACAAATCTGCAGAATTTTTCTGGATGGAGACCAGAGCACGAGCCAGCCCCGGGTCCCATTTCTCGAACACGGCCGTGGCCAAGGCCCAACAGCCATCCATGGCTCCTCCACCCAACCTGCAGACGGTGCCAAGGGCTCTGTCACACCAAGGGTCCCAGAAGGGCGGCAGGGAGCCCAGAAAAACAAAACAAGGGAAACAGGCTGTACTTGTACAGCAGAGGCTGAAACTAGAGTTGAGGGCAAGTTTACCTGGGTTGATGCCTCTGGGAACTTTGAATAAAAAAAAAAAATGTTTTATTGTGGTAAGAACATTTACCATGAGATCCACCCTCTTAAATTTAAATGCACAGTACAATATTATTAGCTATAGGTGCAACAGTCGTACAGCAGAGCTCTAGAATTTATTCATCTTGAGTAACTTCAGTTACTTTATAACTATTAAATAGCAACTCTCCATTTCCCCTTCCCCCCAGCTGCTGGCAACCATCATTTGACTCTGCTTCTCTGAGTTTGACTGTTTTAGATACCTCATAAAAGTAGAATCATACAGCATTTTTCTTTTTGTGTTGGCTTATTTCACCTAACAAAATGTCCTCAACGTTCAATCATGTTGTCATATATGGCAGGATTTCCTTCTTTTTTAAGGCTGAATAATATTTAATCATGTATATATGTATATATTTATACACACACACTTATAATGAAATATTAAGTATATGACCACTTTCCTTATCTATTCATCTGTCAATGGCCATGTAGGTTGTTTCCACATCTTGGCTATTATGAATAATGCTGCAATAAACATGGAAGTCTAAATATCTCTTTGAGATACTGATTTCAGTTGTTTTGGGTAAATACCCAGAAATGGTATTGCTGAACCATGTGGTAGGTCTAGTTTTAATTTTTGAGGAACTGCCATACTATTTTCCATAGTGGCTACACCATTTTACATTCCTACCAATAGTGTAAAAGGATTCCCTTTTCTCCACATCTAAACCTACATTTGTTATTGGTTTTTGTAATAGCCATCATCATAGGTATGATGTGATATATCATTGTGGTTTTGATTTACATTTCCCTGGTGATTGGTGACATTGAGCCTGTTTTCACGTACCTGTTGGCCACTTGTCTTCTTTGGAGAAATTCCTATTAAAGTCCTTTGCCCTCTGGTACCAGAGGGTAAGGGGGTGGGGGGTGGGTGATGAGGGTAAAGGGGATCAAATATATGGTGATGGAAGGAGAACTGACTTGGGTGGTGAACACACAATGGGATTTATAGACGGTGTAATACAGAATTGTACACCTGAAATCTATGTAAATTTACTAACAATTGTCACCCCAATAAATTTAATTAAAAAAAAAAGTCCTTTGCCTATTTTCAGATCCGGTTATTTCAGCGTTTTTTGTTGTTGTCACTGAGTTATAGAAGTGCTTTATATATTTTGGATATTAACCCCTTATCAGATATATGGTTTGCAAATATTTTCTCCCATCTCGTAGGCTGTCTTTTTACTCTGTTGTTTTCTTTGCTATGCAGAAGCTTTTTAGTTTGATGTAGTCCCACTTGTCTATTTTTAATTTTGTTTCCTGTACTTTTAATGTCATAGCCAAGAAATCATTGCTAAGACCAACTTCATGAAGATTTCCCCCCATTTTTTCTTTTAGGAGTATTATATACTCTCAGGTCTTACATTTAAGTCTTTAGTCCATTTTGAGTTGATTGTTGTGTGTATGGTGTAAGAGAATGGTCCAATTTCATTCTTTTGTAGGTAGATATCCAGTTTTCTTAGTACCATCTGTTGAAGAGACTATCTTTTCACCATTGTGTATTCATCATAATGCTTTTGAAGATCAGTTGGCTATATATGTGTGGGTATATTTCTAGGCTCTCTATTGTGTTCCATTGGTCCATATGTCTGTCTTTATACCAGCACCATACTATTTTAATTACTATAGCTTTGTAATATATTTTGAAATCAGGAATTATGATGCTCCAGTTTTGTTCTTCTTTCTCAAGATTGTTTTGGCTGTTTGGGGTCCTTTGTGGTTCTATATGAATTTTATAATTTTTTTATCTGTGAAAAGTGACTTTGGGATTTTGATAAGGATTGTCTTGAATCCGTAGATCATTTGGGGTAGTATGAACATTTTAATATTAAGCCTTCCAATCCATCAACATGAGATGTCTTTTCAGTTATTTGTGTCTTCCTTAATTTCTTTTATCAATGTTATATAGTTTTTAGGATACAAGTTTTTTGCTTTCATAGCTAAGTTTATTCCTAAGTATGTTTTTTTATTATTATTGTAAATGAGACTGTTTTCTTAATTCCCTTTTCAGATAGTTTGCTGTTAGCATATAGGAAAGCAACTGATTTTTGTATGTTAATTTTAATACCCTATACTGTTACTGAATTCATTTTTTAGTTCTAACAGGTTTTGTTTTGAGTCTTTGGGATTTTCTACATATAAGAAGATTATGTCATCTGTAAGCAGATAATTTTACCTCTTCCTTTCCAATTTGCATGCCTTATTTCTTTGTCTTCCCTAATTTCTCCGGCTAGAACTTCCAGGACTGTGTTGAATAGAAGTGGCAAGAGTGGACATTTTCGCCTTGTTCCAGATTTCAGAGGCAAAGCTTTCAGTTTTTCACCACTAAGTATATTAGTAGTGGGCTTTTCATATATGCCCTTTACTATGTTGAGATGATATCCTTCTATCCCTCCTTTTCTAAGAGTTTTTATCACAAAAGGGTGTTGAACTTTGTCAAATGTTTTTTATGCACCGATTGAGATGCTCATGATGTTCGTCCTTTGTTCTGTTACTGTAGTGCATTACATTCATTGATGTTTGCATGTCTATCCATTCTCGCATCCCAGGAACAAATCTCATTTGGCCATGGTGTGTTATCCTTTTAATGCACTGTTGAAATTGGTTTGCTAGTATTTTGTTGAGGATTTTTGCATCTATGTTCCTCAGGGATATTGACTTGTAGTTTTCTTTGTCTGGCTTTGGTATCAGGGTAATACTGACCTTGTAAAATGAATTTAGAAGTGTTCCCTCCTCTTCAACTTTTGGGAAGAGTTTGAGAAAGACTAACATTAATTTTTCTTTAAAGGTTTGGTAACATTCACCAGTGAAACCATCTGGTTCTGGGCTTTCCTTTGTCCAGAGGTTTTTGATTACTGTTTCAATCTCCTTATTAGTTATAGTAGGTCTGTTCAGATTGTCTATCTTCATGATTCGGATTTTCTATAATTGGTAGGTTGTATGTTTCTAGAAATTTATCCATTTCTTCTAGGCCATCTAATTTATTGACACTGGGGCGCTTTGAATTCTGACATGATTACAACCTTAGCCAGGTGGATTGGACTCAGGCGGATGAAGCATATACCCTATCTGGAGGCAAGGAGAAGGAAGTGATGGAAGGAATATGACAGGGACTGGACAGTATGACCTCTCCAGAGGTGTCCTCTGGCTTGAGGACTTTGTGATTTTTAGATATTGAGAGTTGGAAGTCAGGGAGTGGGTCTCCAAGAAGAAGGAAGAGCAGGACGCTGGCAAACCCTGAGTTATCCAGCTCAGTTGGAGCCTTTGGGTTCTAATTTGCCTCAGTCACCCATTCCACAATGTATAGAGAGCCCCTAGGAGGTGCCAGGCACTGGGGCAGGCGCTAGGGTGATGCCAAGAAGCAGACGCCACCTTCATGATGCTGGAGTGGAGAGAACAGAGGCCCACGGTTAAACTCAACACAGGCCACGCTGTGTTTTTAAACGTAGCAGCGGAACGTGATGCAGAGGGAGGCCTGGAAAGTCCTCAGGGAAGTTGGCATTTTTAACTGGTGTTTGAAGATCAGCAGGATTTTTAAAAACACAGATTAATACAGATTGCTTTTTGCAATTATATAAGTCATTAACACAGGTCATAACTTTAAAAAATTTTTAAACAAAGTGTAGAAAGAAGAAAAATTTTAAAGAAAGTATAGAAAGAAGAAAATAGTTACCTAGTTCGAAAACCATGGTTAAAAATGTAGGTGTGCTTTCTTCTGGTCTCTTTTTTATGTTGTACTGCTTTCTTTTTTCACTTAATTTTGTAGCTTAAATATTTTGAAGGTAAAATTTTGGCACATTTGATTGGAGGGAGAGGTGGAAAGGCATGCAGCAAGGAGGAGATGGCAGAGCAAGGCCAAGGTTTCTCTGGGCTCTTTATGTGCCCACATTGGGGTACCTGGACCCTTGAGTTTCCTGAGTCACTAGCCCCTCAGCTCTCTAATTGGTTAATGGGCCGTACTGTCGGCCCAGCCTCAGCCCATTTTCCTGCCTGGCACCCTGGGCTGGGTTCTGGGTAGGGTTCTGGGCAGGGACATAAGTTGCAGCCACTCTTCTTCCTGGTAAAGTCTCTTAAGGAGATTGAGCCTGTTTCCTGGGTAATGGAGTTGAGTTTCCAGCTCCAAAACTAAGTAAAGCAGACCAAATGCCACGATTGATCATTTAGATCAGTATGGTAGCCACAAGTGGCTGCTGAGTACTTAATACCTGGGTAGTCCAAATTAAGATGTACTGTAAATGTTAAATACATACTGGATTTCCAGGACAGTATGAAAAGTGAAGGTAAAATATCTTATCCATAATTTTTATATTGGTTACATATTGAAGTGATAATATTTTGGGTAAACTTAGAGATTTTACTCCTTAAGTCCTTTAGGTTATAATCTCCAGAGAGCAGCTAGACCAAACTCATATAAACTGGACGTAGTAGGTAGGAAACAGGGAGCAGGCAGTGAAAACATCCTGAGGTCGTTGTATCCAACTTCCTGCTTCTTTGTCCCCTTCAATGAAACAGATTCTTCCTGTTCCTACAGGCTCTGGCCTGGTCCTTCCTCGTAGGCACACACACACACACACACACACACACACACACACACACAGTACATCATTTAAATTGTTTTAATACCCACATGAAAAAAAGGAAGGAAACAAGTACAAGTAACTTTACTATATTTTATTTAACCCAATATCCCACAAATATACCTGGGCCAGAGTTCAGCAGGTCTCCCCACACTAAGGCCAGGATGGTAAAGGCTGCCAGCGCAGCCCTGGGAGGGAGGAAACGTTCAGCTACTCCTACCTGGCACAGCTCTGACCCTACTTCAAGCCAGGCCCCACCCTTGCCCAATTCATGGGTCAGCAACTCTCAAGAGCACCCTTCTCACACACCTCAACTCTCGAGGTGGGGTCCACTGGCAAGTTCCCACAGTCCCCACCCTCAGGGAGCCTCTTTGCCCAGTAGCAGGCAAGGTAGGGACACAGCAGGATCAAGGGGGACCTGTGAATATAGAAAGGATTCCAGAGGAACTCAGATGGGAAGCAGCCTATTGTAGAACTTAAGCACCAGGAGGGCTCTGAGGCTGGACCTTGGGCAAGTTACTAAACTTTTTAGACCTTCTTCACCTCTAAAATGGGCATAATACAGTTTTCCTGCCCATAGGGTGGTTCAGAGATTTGACAAAACAAATCAGGGACTTCGAGTTGTGCCCAGCACGTGGTAAACACTCAATATTAGAAATAGTCTAGTTCCCTTATTTACAGCTGGGGAAATGGGTTTTAAAGATAAAATGGTTTTATACCATTCAGTTTCTCCTTTTAGTTTTCATTATGGAAAACTGTACACATGCAAAAGTGGAGAGAATAATATAATGAACTCCCATGTACTCATTACCCCACTTCAATGACTATCAACTTAGGGCAAACTCAAGAGCATCGTCTATAGCCCTGCCATACCCCTGGGTTCTTTTGTAACAAATCTCAGATATTATATCATTTCATCTGTAAATATTTTACTGTACATCTCTAAGAGAAAAGGACTTAAAAAATAGCCACACTACCATTAATGTACCTAAAAAGTTAACAATAGTGTGTGTTAATACCATCAAATATCCAATCATTGTTCAAATTCTCCAATTGTCTCATTTTTAAAATACTTGTTTCAATCAGGGTTCAAATAAACCCTATGTATTACAAATGATTGATGTCTGTCTCTCAAGTTTTTTCAAACAATAGGTACCCCTTTTTCTCTCCCCCGTCCTTGTAATTTATCTGTTGAAAAAACAGGTCACTAACCCTGTAGAGTTTCTCACAGTCTGGAGTTTGGTTGTGTCCCTATGTCTAGAAGCTTGATGAGATTCAGATTCCACATTTGGGAACATTACTCACAGGGGCTGATGCGTTCTTCCATCAGGAGATACACAATGTAAACAGCTATGAATTGTCAACGTCCTGGGTCCATTATTTCATCAGCGACATTCTATCATTCCTTCTGCATTTAAAATTTGACATGCATTTACTAAGAGAAACTTCCCTCTCTCAACTATTTGGTTAACCTGAGTTACCTTTTATAAACTATTCAGGAAAAGCAGATCAGTGCTCAATTCTTTCCCCTTTATTTACAGTTTTGAAAATAATGAGTTATTAGGTTGGTGCAAAAGTAATTGCAATTTTTGTAATTATTTTTAACCTTTAAAAAAATTTTTTTTAATTGGGGAATATTGGGGAGCAGTGTGTTTTCCCAGGACCCATCAGTTCCAAGTCAAGTCATTGTTTTTTTTCAATCTAGTTGTGGGTGGGCTAAAAGCTCAGCTCCAAGTCAAGTCGTTTTCAACCTAGTTGTGGAGGGCGCAGCTCACTGACCCGTGTAGAAATCGAACTGGCGACCTTGGTGTTATGAGCACTGTTCTCTAACCAACTGAGCCAACCGGCCACCCTAATTTTAACCTCTTAAACCACAATTACTTTTGCACCAACCTAATACTTCCTTAGCATCTCCAGAAGTAACCAATTATTTTTTTTAAAAGAAATTATGAACTCATGGAATTAAATATATTTCACAACCCACTGCCATTATACTTAGGATATGGATATATATATTATATATATTTATATAATATTAAATTATATATATTATATTAATATAATTATATATTATATAAATATATATAATATATATATTTTTTAAGGAGGGCACAGCTCACAGTGGTCCATGCGGGGATTGAACCGGCAACCTTGGTGTTATCAGCACCATGCTCTAACCAACTGAGCTAACTGGCCACCCCTATAGTTAGGATATTTTTAAAAATTGCATTTCTGGCTTTAATTTAGGGAATGAGGGGCAACATGAAAAAGCCAAGAGAACTCTGATTGTGGAGTCAAACACCTCAAGGGTGGAATCCTGGCTCTGCCACTTATAAGCCCAGTAACCTTGGTCAAGTTACCTAACTTCTCTCTCCTTCTATTTCCTCATCTGTCAAATAGGGAAATGGTTAGTAATAAGTACCATTTATTAAGTGTTTACCACCTTCCAAGTATTATGCTAAGTACTTTAATGACATGATGATATGTAATCCTCATATCAGCTCAATGAGATGGGAGCTATTATTATCATCCTCACGTTAGAGAGGAGGAGGCAGCTGAAGCATAGATACTGGAGAAATTTGTCTAGGGCACACAGAGAGCGGTGGAGCAGAGACTTGAACCCAGGGCAGTCTGGCTCCAAAGATCGCTGTTGTCTAGTGGTTATTGTGAAGATTTGAGATGGTGATGACCATTCATCGTATGCCTACTGCATGCCAGGCACCACACCAGGTACTTGGCCTGACTCCAAAGCGCACACTCTTAGCCAATACCCTGTTTTCACAGCTTTGGCCTGTAGTTGGTGCATACTTAGTGAGAAGTATCAGTGGTTGTAGAAGTAACCACCGTGGGAGCAAGGAATGGGGCTAAAAGCTAACCAGGGAAAGGGCAGGCCCTGGCAGGTGGGAAGATCAGGGCAGGGCCCACAGGATGAGCCAGGATGTCCTTGGTCTTGGCACTTCCCCACAGACATGGAGCACAGTCGGGTCTGGCTCATGGTGACTGAGGGAGAGAAACTCTTATTGCAGCTGGGGTCTCTTCTTCCCCAGGCTCCCCCTCACCTGCTGAGACTCAGACCTCCTACTTGCTTCATTAATCAGTAAGGGCAAGAAAGTTCCCTCTGCTTCCCCAAAGTCAATGGGCCAAGATGGCCCTTGGGTAGTCTTAGAGGACAGGCCACGACCTAGCTGGTTGGTATGGAAGTCAGAGATCCTGGGTGCAGCTGGGACAGGGGAGGTATGGTTAACATTAAGAGCAGCAATGAGAGTGATCATTTCCTTAGCACCTGCTATGTTCCAGGCAGGGGCCAAGCTCTGTGTATTCTCAGTTCATCCTCACAATGACCCAAAGAGGTGGGTCTTGTTATCGTCTCCATTTTGCAGATGAGCAAGCTGAGGCTAAGGGTCATGAAGCAACTTAGCCTGAGGTGACTCAGCCAGTAGATGGCAGGGCCAGGAGTCTAACCCAGGCTACCTGACTCCATATTGGGTACAGAGAGACAAGAGTCAGGGTACTTCGGAGGCAGGTGATGCTAAAATTTTACGGGAGCAAAGGGAGGGGGGCACTTCTGGCAGAAGGAAGAGTTTGTACAAAGGTGCAGAGGCGTAAAAGGGTATGTTCTATTCAGGGTGGTGACTAACTTTGTGGCCAGAGTGAAGGGTGTGTAGGGAGGAGTGGCAGCAGATGGGGAGGAGGGGAGGGAGTGCTGAGGCCAGGGAGAAGAACCTTGGGTTTCAGGCCAAGGAGCTGGAACTATGTCCTTGGTAGGGGTGCGGGGTGGCCATGGGAAGCATTAAGCAAGAGGGTTGATGACAGTGATAAGCTTGGGGTTGCATGATGATTTGTGTTTTACAAAGCTTCCAAGAGGTACATGATCAGGTAGAAGCCTCAGGTCAATCCTGGGAGCCAGCTCATTTTGCAGATTAACGAACAGACTCCGAATGGTTGTGAGACGTGCTCAGGCCTCAAGGCCAAGGCTCTCGCCACCACAGGACATTGCTCTATAACTCAGGCATAATGAAAAAAGGGGCAGGCAGAGGCCTCCTTCATCTCCTGATTTCTGCAGCCCTGCTCCCTGTTCAGCCTTGTTGGGGAGTGTGAGATGAAGATAAATTGGGCCTACTATGTGTAAATGTCTGATCACTATGTTGTACACCTGAAACTAATATTGTATGTCAACTATAATCGAAAATTAAAAAAAAGAAGATGATAAACTGGGCTTAGGTCCCAGACATCTCTGCTTACCAAGAATATAACAGTAAGTAATAGGACTATAGTTCACTGAGCTCTGACTGTGTGCTAGGTTAACTGGTTTAGAAGAAAACTAGACAGAGAACAATAGCACCAGGCACTCTGGTAACTACCATTCTGAACTTAGGGTCCCCTACGCTGTCCTGGGAAGTGCCCCAGATCTGCCTGAAGAGCAAAAGGGGCCCCCTAGGGAGAGAACTGTGGGATTGCTGGCTCAGGCCTCACCACACAGGGACCTTGAGCCAGGCAGGCCCTTCTGGGAGCCTCATAAACGCTGCTAAGTGAGGGGA
This sequence comes from Rhinolophus hipposideros, assembly GCF_964194185.1. Classification (NCBI taxonomy): domain Eukaryota; kingdom Metazoa; phylum Chordata; class Mammalia; order Chiroptera; family Rhinolophidae; genus Rhinolophus; species Rhinolophus hipposideros. Next base: position 51,222,424 of record NC_138055.1, read on the forward strand.
CTGCGTCAGAGAAGGGGTGTTATATCAGGCGCCTTGGGGAGCTTCTCAGACTGACTCAGGAGGTCCAGGGAACAGACTCTAGCTAGGGTATTTTAACAAGCTCCGCAGGAAACTCTGAAAGTACACTTGATTAGAAACAACTACATGATGAAAGTGCCTTCCAAATCCAGTCCAACAAGTTCAATACAACACGTTTGTTTATTGAGTACCCACTATGCCAGGCGCTATTCCGGAGGTTTGGGATATAGCCGTGAAGAAAACAATGAGATGGATAAGTTCTAGGAAAGGGGAGAGCAGCACCTGCAAGGCGACGGAGAGTGCGGGTTTGGGGAGAAGTTAGAGAGCGTTCCATAGTGTGGGCAGGGGCCAGCCTCACAGGAAGGAGGCGAGGGAGCGGCTAAGGGGACATCTGGGGAAGGTGTTCTGAGCAGCCACTGGGTGCAGCAAAGGCCCTGACGTGGGTGCGGGCACACAAGGTGGCCGCTGTGACTGGAGCTGAGGCGGGAGGGAGAGCGGCGCTTAGCCGTGGATTGGCTCCAGCATGCTAAGATGTATTCAGCACTGCCTAAGAATCTTGACCCTGAACCCATCCCTGCCCTGACCCCTCCCCCACTAAATATTAATTTTAAGGACACCCCTCCACACCATCACAGTAAATGCCAGAGCTGCTAATGCCAAAACCATGTTATTTGTATAGGTGTGCATTTTGTATTTTACCTCCCTAATCCTAAGCATCTTCAACTCTACTAGTCCTCTGTTCCACTCAGGTGGAACCCTCCCCTTCCTGACTCCTTCCAGGGGCCCCAGGTCTTTGTAGCCTGGAGGAAGGACAGCAGAGCCACTGCAGAGCAGGTGACCAGGGCGGTCCTCATTGTCCCAGAGAAGCAGTGGCTTAGGATACAGAACCAGGAAAGAGAAGCCCTCCATGAATGACTGTCCCTGGAATCTAAATTATTGAGCACCCCCTCTGAGCTTCTGGCTGGGACCCCCAAGGTGAATGAGACTGTCCCTGCCCTCTGGGGGCCCAAGCTGGGGGTGGGATGGGTGGTGTGGAGTTGGATAGGGAAGGAGACAAACACGTACACAGAAAATTCTCACACATGTACAGCATACTGTTTGGGACTTTCAGGCGGTTGGCATTGTGAGAGGGAGGAAGGTATGTGGCCCCCAGGGATGCAGAGTTCAGCTGGCCCCAATGTACCAGCTGGGAACTATCAGTTCCCAGCCAATCAGTTAACCTCTCCTTTCAGGCCTTGGAAAGCACTGAGTTCAATACACATTTTTAAATGAACGCACATCAGTTTCCTTGCATGTTAAATGGGAGTAATAATAATAAAATTCTTGGCTGAGGGCTCCCCAGAGCCAGCCTCCACCCACTCCCAAGCTCTCTCTCTGACCCTCCCCTTAGCAGCCCTTGCCCATCTCCCCACGGAGGAGTCACCCAGTCATATCTTGAAAGTAGGATCATACCCACTAGTGGATGTGCCCTTCATTGCACAGCTGATGTAATGGTCATTAAAGTGTTCTACAAATGTGAGTTATTACTGTTATTGTGACTGCTGATCAAAAGCTAGGGTTGCCAACTTTAGCAAACAAAAATCCAAGACATCCAGTTAAATTTGAACTTCAGACAAAGAACAAAAAAATTTTTGTGTGTTGTAGTATATCCCACACAGTATTTCGGACTATAGAGGAGGCAAATTTTTACCTCCACCCTCTTAGGGCATTTTGGCTGGGCCTGACAATTAAACGAACACAAGGCAGATTAACAGGAGAAAGCCAGAGAAATGTATACAAGTTTTATGAGAAACAGGAGCTCTCATAAGGAAGTGAAGACCCAAAAAAGTGGCAAAACCTACATCCTTTTATATGGAGCCGAACAAAGAGAAGCAATTGTGGAACAAAAACGCAGAGGCCCAAACTATGTGGGGAGGATAAAGGAAGGTGACAAGGTCTGTTTGCATTCGGCTTTAACTAACCTTGGAAAAATATTTCTTTTTTCCTGGCACAGGGAGGGCATCTTTCACATGAGATGAGAAAGATTTTCTTCCTTTTTTCAGGAAGAAACAGGAATATTAGAATGCCCTTCTTGTACCCGCTGGTTTTTAAGTGCCTTTAGCTCAAAATAATCCTTACGTCAAAATGGTATATTTTGGGGTGACATATTCTGCCACCTTTCAGGACATATTTATACAAAAAAGTTATTTGTTGTTTTTCTGAAATTCAAATTTAACGGTGCATCCTGGGTTTATGTGGAAACCTTACTGATGACAGTTTATTGACTATCTGGGATGACAGGATGTGGAGCCAGGAAATGGCTCTGCAAAGGCTGTCTAGAACTGAACTGAATGTGAGGACATGGTAAGACTCCTGCTGGGGCTGTGAGATTGTTGCAGTGCCATTGTTTAGGCCTTTACTTTTTAGTGAATCTCTCAGACTCAGGCCTTCTTGGGGCTTCCAGTCATTCTTCCCTCCAGGTCTGGACACCCTGTTCTCCCAGGACCTGCCTGGATGCTGCCCTCAGTAAGTTCCCAGGATCATTGAGAATGTATTGAGTGGTGATGTTATTAACACTTACTGTGCACCCACTGGGGACCATGTACCGTGCTGGGTGCTTTAGGGATGTAAGCTAACAAAGCCACATGATTGGTCAGACCCCAAATCTCAGCTCTCTTTCCATTGCACCATGTAAGGACCTGTTCAAAGACTCAGCATCCAGGATGGTGAAAGAGGGAGCAGGAGTGGACATGGGGTAGCCTGAAGTGGCCTCCCACTGTGTCCCAGGCACTGTGCTAGAACCCATCGAGTTGTCACAAACATCTTGTGAAGTTCATTCCCTAGACTCTGGAAGGTAAGTGTCTTGCCCGAGGTCACACAGATTAAGTGGTGGAGCAGGGATTTTAATGGATCTGTCTTACCTTAAGCCTAAGTACTTTTGCCTCCTTTGTGTGTACATACTGTGGGATGACACATGTGCCCATGCGCACATGCAGTACTCGTGAATGTTCACAGTACTTCCTGGCATCGGAGCACTTTCCAGTCCTGTACAGGCCTTCTCTCAGGGTGGATCTAGGGCCTTGGAGATGGTCACACTCCAGTGGTGCTGGCCTGGGGCTGGCTTTCTCAGCTGCCTGTGCCATCTGCCCACTAACCCTTAGCCGGCAGCTTCTCTTGGGCCTTGCCTTCCCCTGCCAGAGCCAGGGTCTCTAGGGAGGGCAGGCAGTTGGTTCCCAGGACCTTGGGCCTTGGGCAGGAGAAATGTGGGCATAGATGGTGAGGGGCACTGAAATGTGGGCGTAGATGGTGAGGGGCAAAGCTGGCACTGAAGGGACAGACCGGCATCTTGGACACCTCATTCTCCTGTTCTGGCTCAATTGCTCATGTGCATGCTCTCTCTGTAATCTCTAGAATCAAACAGTATTAAAGCTGGAAGGAGCCTTGGAAACCATCTAACAATGAGGTACCACCTCACCCCAGTCAAAATGGCTATCATCAATAAGTCAACAAACAACAAGTGCTGGCGCAGATGTGGCGAAAAGGGAACACTTGTGCACTGTTGGTGGGATTGCAGATTGGTGCAGCCATTATGGAAATCAGTATAGAGGTGTCTCAAAAATCTGAAAATGGAATTACCTTATGACCCAGCAATTCCACTCCTAGGTATCTATCTGGAGAAATCCAAAACTCTAATTCAAAAATCTTTATGCACAACTATGTTTATTGCAGCACTATACACAATAGCCAAGACATGGAAACAACTGAAATGCCCATCGGTAGATGACTGGATTAAGAAACTGTGGTACATTTATACAATGGAGCATTACGCAGCCATAAAGAAGAAAGAAATCTTACCAGTTGCAACAATATGGATGGACCTAGAAACATTATGCTAAGTGAAATAAGTCAGACAGAAAGACAAATACCATATGATCTCACTTATATGTGGAATCTAAAGAATAAATGAATGAACCAATCAGAAACAGTCTCAGAGACATAGAGAAAAACTGAGGGTAACTAGATGGGAGGGGGGTGGTGCTAAGGGGGAAGATGAGGGGATTAGAAAGCACAATTGGTAACCACAAGATTATCATGGGGATACAAAAGTCAATTTAAGGAATGTAATCAATAATGTTGTAAAGATTTTAGGGTATCTGATGGACACTTGTCTCATTAGGGAGACCACCTCAGGGAAGATGTAGATGCCTGATCACTGCACTGTACATCTGAAGCTGAACAATAATGAATGTCAACTACAATTTTAAATATATATATATATATGCATATATATATGCATATATATATATATATATATATATATAGTTACAAGAAGCGGAGTACAGCATTAGGAATAGAGGCAGTGGAAATGTAATGGCTATATGCAATATCAGAAAGGTAGTAGATGGGGGAGGGATGCTAAATGTTTAACTATTACATTGTTTTGTACACCTGAAACTAATAAAACAATTTTTTAAAGAAATAAGTATATTGCAAAAAAGAAAAAAGAAAAGAAACCATCTAGTCTTATCTCTTCATTTTATGAAGAGGAGCGGCGGCCCAGAAAACAGAAATGAATTGTTAAGATCACAGGAGCGGCAGCCCAGAAAACAGAAATGAATTGTTAAGATCACTTATCAAGCTAATGGTACAGAGGTTTAGAACCCTGTTCTCCTACCTCTAGATCCAGTGCTTTCCATACTCCATCCATGCCTGCCTCTTCCAGTGTAGTGTAATCCGTCCTGACATATTGGGACCAAAAAGAAACTTGGGTTAGAAAAAGGGCTGGGAACTCCAGTGAAAAGCTCAAGCATTTCCACTCAAATTGACAGGGGAAAAGAGAGTATTGAATAAATGGTGCCTGGAGCACCTGGATTATTGTTGAGCAGGAAGAGAGGATAACAAAGACGGGGTCAAAACTACTTCCATCTAGATAAAAGATTTAAGTGTAATAAATAAAACCATAGTAGTTCTGTAAGAAACTATGGGTGAATTGATTTATAATTTTGGAGTGGGAAGGCTTTTCTAATCAAGACAGAAAACCCAGGAGTCATAAAGGAAAAGACTGATGCATTTGACCACATAACAATTAAAAAAACAAAAAAAAATAACCTTCCATATAGAAAATTACCATAAAAAATGTTACTCCAATAATGGAGAAAACATATGACAAAAGGATATTTCTTTAATTTACAAGGAAACTCATACAAGTGAATTTTTAAAAGTCTAATCATCATAATAGCTAAACTTAATGTTCACTTACTATGTGCTAGACACTGTTTTAAGTACATAGATTATTTCTTTTAAATCTCACAGTGAGTAACTCTATAAGTGTTATTATCTCTGTTTTATAGATGAGGAAGGATAAGGAAGCAGTTTTAAAAAATAAGCAAAGAATATAAACTGGTAGCGTACAGAAAAAGAAATATCAATAAACATATAGGTATATTTATTGAATATAAATATGCCAATAAATATGCTCAATGTCACTCATAATTGAAGAAGTACAAAATAAAACTAGAATGTAGTGTCGTGCGGGACGGCCTGCGGGGTTTCTGCTCCGGCTCCCCACGTAAGAACGCAGGATATGGTGAGGTCAAAAAGGAACACCCACGGAGCCATAGATGGGGGAGTCTGTCGTGCAGGGTCTTAGCTCCCACTCCCCACCCAAGAACTCAGGACATGGTAAGGCCAAAAAGTAACACCCACGGAGCCATAGATAGGGGAGTCAAACCAATATATTCTCGCTGGCGGCTGGGCTGGAGACACAGGAAGCAGGATCTACATAATCTGCCTAACAGCAGTCCGCGCTTGCCAGCCACCATCCTCTTGCTAGCCCCCATTCCTTTTCTGCTAGCATAGCCACAGCTGTTATATTAGTGGTCAATGGCTTACGGGTTACAGCTGACGGCCAACTAGCCACAGCTGCTGGCCATCTGATCACAGTTGATGGCCATTTACTACCCGAGCCAGCACCTTTCTATGTGAGGCCGAGAGCCTGGAAACTGTTTTTTGGGGTTTTGTCCCCACAGAGTCATACCACTATAGTCTCACTGACAGCACTATAGTCTCACTGGAGGCTGGATCCACACGATCCGCAACCCGCCGTCCTAACTACAATCCGCGCTTGCTAGCTCAGCCACCATCTCCTTGCTAGCCCCCATTTTCTGCTAGCGTAGCCACGGCAGTTATATTAGTGGCCAATGACTCACTGGTTACAGCTGACAGCCAACTGGCCACCACTGATGGCCATCCAATCACAGTTGATGGCCATTTACTACCTGAGCCAGCACCTTTTTATGTGAGGCCGAGAGCCTGGAAACTGCACTCCTGGCTCTGTCCCCACAGTAGACATCATTTTTTTACCTATTGGCAAAAATGAAAACATTCACCAATACCCGAGCTGGTGATAGTGTGGGGAAACAACTTACTCGAAAACGGTTCCTGTACATATTCTTACTTCTATCTGCTTATCAGTTCATATCATCAGGAAACTATACACGTGAGCCACATTAGCTTAGCTGCCCCGTGCAAAAATGGCTTCAGGCCAGTTCCATTCAATGTTACACTCTTGGCATCTGTTGATGTTTGGCAGAAGAAATGACCACATGCAAAACACTGCATTGTTTTTGTCCTGGAAAAAAATACCACTGAAGGCATTATCTGCTATGGTAATCAACATTACTTATATAAGGAAGGACCCACACAGCAAATTATCTTTAGTATTTACTACCAGGAAAAACTTTATCTCTTCTGAAGACCTGATACGTTTTCTTTTATCAGGTGATGGTAATTATATGACCCATTCTGCTTCTCTTTTTGGTTTGACTACCAGCAAATTCAGAGCCATATTTAACGGTCCATTACAGCAACAACATAATGAGGATGGTTGACATCTGACTTCTTAACTTAATCTGGCCTCATTTTAGCTCTGTTTTTCCCTCTCCCCTATCAATTGGTTTCTCTCCTTCCACTTGCTTTTTAATTTTATAATTCTAGCTTAACAAAATTATTATAAAATGTGTGTTTAATTGGAAGCTCTCTCAAAATCTTTTGGAAGCAGGTGGGATGTAAGTAATAGACAATCAACGCCCTTATTTTATAAATGAAAAAACTCAAGTCCTCTAGCTGTTAAGTGACTTACTCCAATCATCTGTTAATTACATCTGTTAATTAGCATCTATCCCTCTCACACTCTACTGTAAGCTCCTTAGAATTGTATTTATCTTTGAGACCCTTGTGGCCCCTTCTGAGCCAGTATGTTTGTCATGCAGTGACTAGGCTCCCGCTCCCCGCTCCCCGCACAAGAACACAAGATATAGTGAGGTCAAAAGGAACAACGGAGTCATAGATAGGAGAGTCATACCATTATATTCTCAATGGTGGCTGGTTGAGACACAAAAGCAAACATCCGCCAGTACCCCAACGAGGGGTCTTCCTGAATCCCCATCTGGCTGGCGGCCGGGCGGTACATGGTACACCGGAAGTAGGATCAACACGACCTGCAATTTGCCGGCTGCCAACCAATCCACCAACCCTCTGCGTAGGCAAGGCAGTTATATTAGTGGCTAATGGCTAACTGGTGACAGCTGATGGCCATCCAGCCACAGCGGATGGCCATCTAATAATCCAGCCAGCACCTTTCCACGTGAGGCCAAGAGCCTAGAAACTGCTCTCTGGGACTCTGTTCCCGAAATGTGGTAAGTGCTCAACATTGTAAGCACTGTGGGGAAATGGACCACTTTTGCATGGAATAAGGTCTGGCAGGTAGTATGTGCCCATAAGAACTCAATTAGTGACAGAGCATGGCCTCAGCCTTTGGCCTCAATCTGCCATACTGCAAGCCCTTCATCACTCAGGATTCTCAGGCCCAGGATGATCAGTCCGCTTCCCACCTCCACGCGGCTTTTATCTCCACCCTTCCGCCTTAGCCCTCTCACCTGGCCCAGTCAGCTCCCATGTCTTTTTGAGTTTCACCCTGGGTAGAGACTGGCATATCTGTCCTCCAAGTCTCCTGACCCTGATGTGTCTGAGGGTAAGGAAATGGCATTACCTTCTTTTTTTTTTTTTTTTTTTTAGGGAGGGCTTGTTTTTTTGTTTGTTAGTTTTAAACTTTTATTTATTTAAGTGTGTTTTTCCAAGATCCATCAACTCCAAGTCAAGTAGTTGTTTTCAATCTAGTTGTGGAGGGCACAGCTCACAGTGACCCATGTGGGGATCGAACCAGCAACCTTGTTAAGAGCGCCGTGCTCTAACCAAGTGAGCTAACCGACTGCCCCATGGCATCACCTTTTGAACACTATGCAGCACCCAAATGGGACTGCTTATTTAGTGGTAACTGCCAAGCCACAGGGAACCTGGGGCCTGGAGCTGCCCTGAGCCAGTCACAGCCTGAGATCCAGCTTTCTGTGAGGATAATCTGGCCCAAGGGAGATGCTTTGCTTTTCATTCTCACTTAGGACTCAAGTGCATGGTTGCAGCCCTCATGGGACTGCTGGGGGACAAGAGGATTGGTCCCCTTTAGTCTCGCTGTCCTGTTCTCTGCATATGTGAAGTGTCTGCCTTACACAGCATTCTCCAAGGGCTTCCCTGTGTGTGGATGGTGATTCTTCACACTGCTCAGGCAATTCCAGGGCCATGAAAAAGACAGTGAGCACCATGATTCAAGCTGAAGTGTGGATTCCACACCTCCCTCTCTCCCTTGGTAGCAAAACCACCAGCTTGAGCAAAAAGTGGCTGATGTGAGATCTGAACATTCTGGGAACTCTTGCCCACTTCTGTGAGAAATGATGACCCCGTCCATAGTATAGCAGTACCTCGGTTTTTGAATGTCCCGTTGACGAACATTTCAGTTTACAAACACCGCAAAACTGGAAGTAAATGCTTCGGTTTTCAAACACACCGTGGAAGTCGAACACGTCACGCGGCTTCCACCGAGTGCACGATCCTGAAACCTAGCTGTTTCCGAACGTTTCAGAACTCAAACAGTCTTCCGGAATGGATTATGTTCGAAAACCAATGTACTACTGTACCACCATCACCCTTAACTTTTGGAGGACCCTGACAAGGTTCTCATTCCATGTGTCTAAATTTGAAGTTATCAATCAAGCTAACAAAGGGCCAATGAGTTAAATAAAATATGTACTCTCAGCCTACCTTGACAATATACTGTCATAACAACAAAATTTTTAAATGTGTAAAGCTATGGTTATTATATAGCTGAAAGTGACAAAACATTGAAAGACTAAATTTAATTAATTTATTCATCTTTTTGCACTTGTCTGGGTGTTGATGGGCTGGTAACGTTTGGTTGAGCAGTAAATATATACGTAATTCATAAATGATTATGTTTATTCAACAAAATTTATTTTTCTTGCCTTTGTCATAGAAGAGTCACCAGTTTTATGGTTATAATTAAAATTTTCATATGATTTGTGTTTTGTTAACAGCTATGCTAAATTGGATACATTTCCCTCAGTCATTATAGTTCTTAGTTTTTTATAAAATTTAATTTGGAGAAAATTCACTCTGCTAAGGCTGGAAATTAACAATATAATTCTCAAAGCAATACTTGGATTCAGAATTAAACCACAAATTTTATGTATCATGTACAAACAAAATAATGGGATGGCATATGATACATGATCGCTGTCACAAAAAATTACAAAATGTTTTTATTTCATCATATAAACTGGTATCCCTTATACTGTGAAAATTTCTTAAAGCAGTATCTGGAGCTATAGAATAGAAGTGTTCAAATACTATTATGTCAGAACTCCTTAAAAATTGTTGAGAACCCCGAAGAGCTTTTGTTTATGTAAATTATAACTATTAATATTTACCATATATAGAAATTAAAACTGGTAACTTTTAAAACACAAGCACCCATTTCATTAGATGTCAGAGCAATGATGACATCAAACACCAAGCAGCCTCTGGAAAACACTGTGCACTCATGAGAGAATTAGTGTGAAAGGGCAAATAACTTCTTAGTAGTATTATGAAAATGGTTTTGACCTCATGAACCCTCTGGACAGGTTCTGGGGTGTCCAGGAATCCTCAGACTACACTTTGAGAACCAGTGCTGTAGAGGAGTGTAAAGAATTGGTATGATGCCTCCTACATGTTATGTCTAGACCTATAAATACAGAAATACAAGAATTATACAAAACATCCCTCAACTGCCACATGCACCTTATGACTAATGCACTAATTCATTCGTACATCTGGGACCACAAATTGGAACATGAAGAGAAGTAAGAAAAGAGACACTTGGCACTTCTGGGAAGTGAGACTGTTAGGTAGGAGTCTGTTACATTCCTGCTACCTGAGAGGAAGGATTGGGTGAGTTTATTCACCTTTTTGTAAGCACTTTTGCTCTCAAATTCTTCCTTCTCTTCTTTCCAAAAACAGTCTGTCTCCCACACTTCTTTCCAGCATTAGGATTCAGTAGCTTTTTGCTTCAAAGGCACAAAGTGAATGATGTGGAGAAGCATTTCTCTAGGGCCTGACGGGCTTTAGTCATGGGAGTGAATGCTGAGGTTCCCGGCCACGCTGTATCCTGAGTATAGGAGGTGCCCATGTGATTCTTAACAAATCTATTTTGTGAGTGTATGTGAAATGCTGGGCCCTCTAAAGCACGGGGCCAAAGCAGGACCCTCCTGGGTCTAAGAGCAGTGCTGCTGCATAGACCGTAGAACTCAGAATCACAAAATCTTAGTTTTAGAAGGGACTTGGCGACCAGCCAGCCCAGCCCACCACTCAGGTAGCAAATCTTCCATATGTGGGAGCAGAGGTGGATTTACCATGAAGCTTCATGGCCAACCCCTTACCTGCATGGGCCTTTCTAGGACCTTGAAAGAGACCTTAGCAATGTGTTCACATGGCCATATATTTTGTAAGTTTTATTATTTTTCTTAAAGAGCTTCTCCCAAATTGTATAAAGTTCATACCACACAACCTGCACCCACCTCTGCTCAGTGACACACTTCTCTGCCCAGGTACTTCTCTCGAAGAAACGTTGGATTTTGAGCTAGAGGACCCAGATTTGAGCCCTAGTCTTGCTGCAGACTAGCTGTGTGACCTTAGAAATAATAACAGCTAATGTATCTTGAGCTTCACTATGTGTCAGGCACTGTCTATACCCTTCCCGAGCTTTGTCACTTGTGAAACTCAGAAATGCCTCTCAGACCTTCAGGTTTTTCAAATTCTGTGGAATAAGGACAGACAGCATCCATCTCTACTTCCCACCTCGGTATTGTACGCTGCTTGAGGGTGGGCCCTGCCTTAGTCATCATGTCCCCAGCTCCCAGCAGGCTCTTAGCCCAAAGGCAGAGCTTGTGAATGTCATGGAGGTCAGCACACGCCTCCTGGCTGTGTTAACAAAGGCTGTTGTTGCCATGTGGAGGCAGGCAGCTCAGTAATGTTAGCCCAGAGGGCTTTTGTCCTAGGGTGGAAGGTGGACCTTCCAAACCAAGAAACCTGGATAAGGACTCGGTTTCATCATCTTTAAAAGGGAGTAATAACGCTAGTAAGTACCTCGTAGGGTTGTCTAGAGGAGTGAATAGCATGATCTATGTAAAGCACTTAATACATGGCACATAGGAAACACTGATGAATGTTAACTATTTACTAGGCAGGTGATTTTATTATGGGGCAGGTAGTTTGATTATAAATCAACTTGTGGCTTGCCGAGGGCAAGGACTATGTCTCACATCCAAGTGAACACTGGAACCAAGCTCCATGCCTGACACAGAGCAGGTGCCCACCAAACAGGTGAGTGAATGAATGAATGAATGAATGAATGCATACATGGATAAAAGGCCTTTCTTATGGTCAATTAAAATGTTTTACCATTTTGCTGGCTTCATCAGGTATCAAATATTGAGAATCGTGTTCTTGCCTTCATCCTCTGAGCTCCTGGCTCTGCCCTGTAGTTGAAGGTAAAAAGCACGTTGCTTTCAGATTATTAGTTGACCCGTTGATATTGCCTCCCACCATCCCTAGATTCACTGGACTCTCCCATGAATAACCAGAAAATTGGCAAAATAGGATTTTCTCTCTACCATTTAATCTAAATTAACATTTATCTTTATTCTTTTAATTCCATAAGTAATACACGTTAGTTTTTACTTAGAAAATAATTATAGTTATACAAAAATAATTTTTAAACAGAAAACACAAGACAAAGAAAATAAAGCTAAATACACAAGCAGAGACATCAGTAACATTGTAGCATATCTGTTTCCACTCATGTGCAAAGATGGGGTTTTTGTTTGTTTTGTTGTATTTTGCCAAATCAAGTTCTTATTGAGAAGGCTTTTTGTCACTTGTATCTTGCACCTCTTTCCACGTGACATTCTCTGACACAACTGCAGGGGCCCTATTCTTTTGTGTGTGTTTCCATTTTCTCTCCATTGTAAATAACGCAGCCCTCCCCGCTTGCTGTTCGCTGTTCATACGTATTGTGAACATGTACTGGTTTCCATCAAGTCAATAGGACACATATTCAGTACTCAGTGGGATGGTGATCATTACAGGAGCCTACTTCTTGCCCACGTTCTCTCATGACCCCCTCACTGGAGCCAGCCGGGCACCGGACACTGGGTATACCCACTCCTTCCTTTGTCTTCTTTGCTGATGGGTCCTCTCACCTGAGACATCCTCCAGGTAAGAATATGGCAATGCTTCTTTTTCGTTTGTTTCCAAAGTTACTATGGTAAGTATGAATTACCATTTTTATTGAGATATAATTCATATAACATAAAATTCACCCTGTTAAACTGTATAATGCAATGGGTTTTAGTAGTTTGTGCTACCATCACCAGTACCTAACTCCAGAACATTTTCATCACCTCAGAAAGAAACCCCACACCCATGAGCAGTCTCTCCCCATTCTCCCTCTCACTGGCCCTTGGCCACCACCAACCTACTTAATATCTCTGTGGATTTGCCTATTCAGGATATTTCATATCAATGGAATAATAAAATATGTGTCCTTTCATGATTGGCTTATTTCACTTTGCTTAATGTCTTCAAGGTTCATCCATGTTGTTAGCATGTGTCAGAAATTCCTTCCTTTTTGAGACTAAGTAATATTTCCTTGTATGGATGGGTCACACATTGTTTATCCACTCACCTGTTGATTGACACTTGGGTTGTTTCCGCCTTTTGGCTATTGTGAATAATGTTGCTGTGAACAGTAGCAAACAATTATCTGTGTGAGTCCCCATTTTCAATTCTTTGGGGTATGGAATGGAATAGGAGTGGGATTGCTGGATTATATGGTAATTCTATGTTTAATTTTTGTTTTCTACAGTATGGTGCAGCGGTTGCACCATTTTACATTGTCACCAGCAATGGATGAGGGTTCTGATTTCTTCACATCCTTATCAACACTTGTTATTGTCTGTGTTTCCGATTATAGTCAACCTAGTTAGTAGGTATGAAGCGGTATCCCATTGTGGTTTTTGATTTGCATTTTCCTAATGACAAATGATGTTAAGCATATTTTCAAGTGCTTGTTGGCCATTTGTATATATGAGGTTGGACAATTAAGTTTGTGAACTCATCCTAGGAAAAGTGCTACATACCTCATTGCTGAATATCACTATGGTTACCTTCGAAGTACTCCCCTTGGGAATATATGCACCGATGCCAGTGCCTAGTCCACCCTTCAAAGCAATTTTGGAACTCTTTTTTTTTTTTTTGGAATGACCATCAGAACTGTCATCATATTACCCTTGATGTCCTGAACGTCATCAAAATGTCTTCCTTTCAATATTTCCTTTATCTTCGGGTGAAGAAAGAAGTCATTGGGGACCAGATCCGGTGAGGAGGGAGGGTGTTCCAATACAGTTATTTGTTTACTGGCTAAAAACTCCGTCATAGACAGTGCCGTGTGAGCTGGTACATTGCAAAAGCCATGAATTGTTGGTGAAAAGTTCAGGTCGTTTTTGTCTAACTTTTTCACACAGCCTTTTCAGCACTTCCAAATAGTAAACTTGGTTAAGTGTTTGTCCAGTTGGTACAAATTCCTAATGAATAATCCCTCTGTTATCAAAAAAGGTTAGCAACATCATTGCGACAAGTTTGAGAACTTAATTGTCGGACTTCATAGCCTTTGTTTTTAAAATCTATTTTGTCTGGTATAAGTTTTGCTACTCCAGCTTTTTTGTTTATTTGTTTCAATTTCCATGAAATAACTTTTTCCATCCTTTTACTTTCAGTCTGTGTGTGTCTTTCAATCTGAAGTGAGCCTTGTAGGCAGCATATATAAAGGTCTTATTTTCTTATCCATTTAGCCATCCTATCTTCTGATTGGAGCATTTAATCCATTTACTTTGCTTTGAAAGTAATTGTTGATAGATATGTAGTTATTGCCATTTTGTTCTTTTTTTTTTTTTTTGTCTTAAAGAAGTCCCTTTAACATTCCATGTAATGCTGGTTTGGTGGTGATAATCTCCTTTAGCTTTTCCTTGTCTGGAAAACTCTTTATCCTTTTATTTTAAATTATATCCTTGCTGGGTAGAGTACTCTTGGTTGTAGGTCCTTGCTTTTCATCACTTTGAATATTTTGTGCCAATCCCTCTGGCCTGCAAAGTTTCTGTTGAGAAATCAGCTGACAATCTTATGGGGGCTCCTTTATAAGTAACTAGTTGCCTTTCTCTTGCTGCTTTTAGGATACTCTCTTTGTCTTTAACCTTTGCCATTGGAATTATATTGTGTCTTAGTGTGGGCCTGTTTGGGTTCGTCTTGTTTGGGACTCTCTGAGCTTCCTGGGCTTGTATGTCTATTTCCTTCACCAGGTTAGGAAAGTTTTCAATCATTATTTCTTCAAATAGGTTCTCAATCCCTTCCTTTCTCTCTTCTCCTTCTGGTACCCCTATGATGCTATGATGCAAATGTTGTTATGCTTGATGTTGTCCCAGAGGTCTCTTAAACTGTCATTTAAAAAAAATCTTTCTTCTTTTTGCTGTTCTGATGGGGTGTTTTCTATTACCTTGTCTTCCAAATTGCTGATTCAATCTTCTGCTTCATCTAGCCTGCTGGTAATTCCTTCTAGTGCATTCTTCATTTCAGTTATTGTATTGTTCTCTTCTGACCGGTTCTTTTTATGGTTTCTATGTCCTTTTTTATTTCTGTGTTGAAGTTCTCACAAAGTTCCTTGAGCTTCCTTATAACAATTGTTTTGAACTCTATATCAGGTAGGTTGCTTGCCTCCATTTTGTTTAGTTCTTTTTCTGGAATTTTCTCCTGTTCTTTCATTTGGGACGTATTTCTTTGTTTCTCATTTTGGCTGCCTCTCTGTGTTTGTTTCTATGTATTTGGTAGATCTGCTACCTCTCCCAGTCTTGGCCGGTTGGCCTTATGTACAAGGTACTTTGTGGGGCCCAGTGGCACAGTCTCCCTGGTCACCTGTGCCAGGTGCTTCAGGAGTGTCCCTTGTGTAGGTTGTGTGTGTCCCCCTGTTAGAGTTGAGCCTTAATTGCTACTGACACATCATTAGGTAGAATTGACCCTCAGGCTGACTGGCTGTGGGGTTTGCCCATGTCCATAGCTTACATGCTGCTGTGCCATAGGCTTACCCTACTGAGCGGGATTTGCCCCCGTGGACTCTGGTGCCAGCTGAGATCACCTTTTGATTGTGCCACTTGTGGGGTTAATTAGGTGGTGCTCTGCTGTGGCCTGAAGCTGGCCTCTAGATATACTGGTTCTGGGGCCTCTTGGGAGGGACTCCTGTGTAGGTCCAGGTCAGCTAGTCCCTGTGACTGGGATTACCTGGTAGGAGCTACAAAGCGATGCATGGTTGGTCGCTGCCAGTGCTAACCCTGGAGGTGAGTGGGAGAGACCACGCTGTAAACTGAGAATGGCTGTCACCAGTACCAGACCTGGGGTAGCTGTGCAAAACTCCAGGACACCCCAAGGCCTGCTGCTACCTGCCGGATCCCACAAGTTTCAGCTGCTGATAGAACCTTGTGTGGTATGTGAGTTGGATGAGGCAGAGTCTCAAGGAGTCACCTTGGTTGAGCGAGCAGAGCTTACCAGATCGATTCAGATTCAGACTTGGCCATGGTCTCTATACAGGAAAGATGGAGCCCACCTGCCAGCTACACAGGGGAAGGACCCACGCAGGCAAAATGGCAACTGTCCCTCCAATCCTCGTCTCAAAACCATAAACTCCGTTTCTCCCCGTATGTTTCCAATGCCTCCTGAGTCACTGTCTCTCTGCTGGAGCCCAAGGTGCGTACCTGTGAATGGGTGAGTCTCTGTGTAGGCCCTTAAAGAGGACATCTGAGTTTTCCGCAGCCTTTCATCCTACCCGGATGGTCAGATGGTCGAAATCCCCACTGTTTTTCACAGCCAGATATTGTGGGAGCTTTCCTTCCCAGCACCAGTACTCTGGGCTGGAGAACTTGGTGTGAGGCTGGGGTCCCCCGCTTCTCCGGGGGGAGCCTCTGTGGCTAAGATATCCCTCCTGATTCTCAACCATCACACGGAGGTTTGGGGCCACCTGTCCCATGCCCCCTCCCCTCCTGCCAGTCTTGATGTGGCTTCTTCTTTATATCCTCAGTTATAAAACTTCTGTTCAACCAGACTTCAGATGGTTCTCCAGGTTGATTGTCTATAATTCAGTTGTAATTTTAATGTGTTCACAGAAAGAGGTAAGCACAGTGTTTATCTACTCTGCCATCTTAGAGCTCTTCTGTTTTTTCATTTTCTGGATGATGTCCTTTGAAGCACAAAAATTTTTAATTTTGATAACTTCCAATATTTTTGGGGCGGTTGCTTGTGCTTTAGATGTCATATCTAAGAAACCATCACTTAATCCAAGGTCAAAGAGATTCCTATGTTTTCTTCTGAGAGTTTTATGGTTTTACCTCTTACATTTAGCTCTTTGATCATTTTGACTTAATTTTAGTATAGGGGTCCAAATTCATTCTGTTGTATATGGATATCCAGTTACCCCAGCAACACTTGTTGAAAGATTATTATTTACTCATTGAATTGTCCTGGCACCTGTGCTGAAAATCAGTTATCCATACATATATGGATTTATTTCTGGACTATAAAGTCTATTCCATTGATCTATTATATCTATTCTTATGCTATCACACAGAGTCTTGATACGTGATACAGAGTGCCACTGCAGCTTTGTACGTGTAAATCAGGAAGTGTGACTCTTCCAACTTTTTTCTTCTTTTTCAAGATTTGTTTTGGCCATTCTGAAACATGAATTACTTTTGTAGAAGGAAAAGAATATACTACTATGAACAAAATCCTACATATTCAACTCATTCCAATCTAAAAACTTTTTCCAGTCTCTCCATGCAGGATCTAGCTTCCTCTGGATGTCTTATTAGTACTTCTCTTAAAGCATTTTTGTATTCTCATGGGGTTGTTGGGATCACCAATCTCACTGGAAGATGAGCTCTTTGAGGGCAGGAATCACGTCTTATTTACTTAAAAGTATTTCCCACGGCTTCTGGCACGAAGCCTAGGACTATGGTGGGGCTGAATAAATGCATGAATGAGTGGATCAATAAATGAATGCTATTGAGTCGCTCATATAGTTCATATTCTGATCAGAACCTGGACAAAAATCCTTAACAAAAAAGGGCTTAGGAGATGCATTCATGAAATTCATGGCTATACCTCTATTGACAAGCGTAGTCATGTGTTGTTTCACCTGAGGTTTCCTTAGTTTATTATAGTCATTATAATGCTTGTCAATACAAGAAAAGTGTGCCTAAATTACTTTGAGGAATTATATGTGAATTGCATGCTCAGGCATTCCACAGCCAGAGCTCAGCTTCAATCAATAGTATAAACAATGACTGGCAGGTCTTATCAAAGCATCAGATCTTGCTTAAAGTAAAAGCTTATTAGCCTTTGAATTAGCACTCCAAACAGGGCTCTTAATTAATCTGCTAATGATTTTCATTGATTAAAGGGATTAACCCTAATCCCAGAGCTCCAAGCGCATATTTGTCCCTTAAACAATCCAGGGAGAGTTAGGGTTTGCGTTCCTGCCCTCAGTCCACGGAGATAGCACACACATCACTCTTCTGCATCTCGGGCCAAGTGTAGAGTCATGCAGTGGGCCCAGAGCAGGAGGGCAGGAGTAATTCTGCCTGGAGGCAGCGAGGTATCAGGCCACATGAGAACTTTGAACTGAGCCTGGAAGCCTGCCTAGGATGTTGCCTGGTAGAAACAAGGACTGGCAGGTTTCAGGCAGGGTGGGCACGGTGTTCCAGGCAGATGGACTGGCTAGAGCAAAGGCCTGTTTCCAGGCACACACTTGCACCAAGAAACACTCATATGCTCATACGCTCAGATGCATCCTTCTCTCAAGAACTGGGCCGGTTGGAAGCTATCTGTAAGGTGATGTCATTGTGTCCACCTGAGTCAGTTCACAGCAAAGTCCTACCAGCCTCTGGGTTCCAACTGACCTTTTCTCAAGAGGACATTTAATGTCTACCATCCCCTGCCTTCCTTCCCATCGATGCAGGCAAGCCCTCTCTTTGTTGCCAGGCTGGGCATTCCCCTCAGGGTCCTCGCTCACTACAAACAGGCACTAATCCCAGGAAGCTGGGCATGAACTGGGCCAGGGGTTATTGGTCCTGATGAAGCTACTGCCCCTGCTGAGGCCTTTGGCTAACCAGCTAAAAGGTGGGGGCAGGAAGGGCATCTACAGCTCTGCGGACCACTGACCAGGGAGTAGCTTTGTTCGATATTTAAAGCATTGCTTAGGAACAGTCCCAATGTGTCCCCTTCCATCTATCAATGACAAGTAGTTATTGATCGCATACCTTTAACATTTTTCAATTGGCCTATTACAGACATACATTAAAATGCATGTGTCATTATTATACACAGTCTGAGACATTTTCACCGACTAAACACACTTATGCAACCAGAACCCGGATAAAGAGACAGAGTGTGACCAGCACCCTAGAACTCTTTTCATCCCCTCCCCAGTCACACCTCCCCAAGGGTAATCACTGGCTGGGGACAGCATACATCTCTTTTATCTGGTTTTGTACTTTATATAAATGGAATCATACAGGATGAACTCTCTCGGCACTTACTCTTGAACAAATACTCATAGGCTGGTCAAAGGCTCTGAAGAGGGGAAGCAAGAGAGTGTTTGAAATACTGGCTCTCATGAGGAATAGGGACTCACAAATGTCAAAGGGAATAAATCATGTATAGGAGAGTCTTTGTGGTCCCTGGGAAGGTGGGGAGGGAAAATGGCCCGGTGCAAAGGACTCTGGTCTAGGAGTCGGACACTTGGTGTTCAAATTTGATATCCGTCCAGTTTGCTGTGCAACCTTAGAAATCTAAAGAGATTAGAGGTCTCTGGACCTCAGCTGCATCCTCTGCAGGCTTAGAGCGGTTAATACTTTCCTACCTTTTCACCACCAAAGACACCTTCTGTTGTCTATCCCCACCCCCACCACTGCCATAGAGGTCATGCTTTGAAAAATGTTGCCGACTGAGCAGACTGCATGTAAGTAATGATTAATTTGTTTCCCCATTTCTTGTTAACAGAAGATGTATGGAGCAGACTCGGATCTGCAGTAGATAGCGAGCAGTGCCACCCCAGATGATAAAATCCCAGGAAAAAGCAGAGGCTCTTTATGGCCAAGTTACTTGACTGCAGCCTCATGTCAGGGAAACGTTCAGAGCCTGTTGCACCAGATGAATTATAACGAATAGATTGAGAGCCCCCACCCCAGCCTTTGTGCAGCCTCGGGCCAGGAACCACAAGAAGACAGGCAATCACTAACTTTCCTTCTAGCTCTGATTCACCAAGAGCCTGGGGATTGCCCAGCTCCCCCTGAAATTGACTGCAGAGTTGTGGAATATGGACCCCTCCACGCTCAACCTGACCTCAGCCCCCAACCCCACTCTGTGCCCTTTATGGGGGTGGGTGGGGGGAGCCCCTGCTTGGCCCACTGCTAGACAAGTCTTGGGGGCCTAGGGCTGTGTTCTGTTGCCCCAGGGGACTATTTGGAAACTGCTGATGGCACTTGAATTCCCGGAGCACTGTGATAATTGCCGTCTGCGGCTCCAGGCAGCCCCACCATTCCAGGAGAGAGCTTCAGTGTTCTCTTCTGGAAGGTGGCCCTCCTGCAGTGATGGCTGCCAGAACTCAGACTCTGGGGCCTCACTTCCCTCTGTGCACCCCCACGAGCTCTCTACTGTCCGGCCCCAGCCCCATTTCTGTCCATGACCCAAGGATGAGATGAAATCTGCCTGAGGACGGAATTGTGTTCGCTGGTGGGGAGCAGACCCACATCCAGAATAAGCCAGAATCGGTTTAAAGCTGGGGGCAGGGAGAGAAGGAACCTGGGCGTGGTAGGGATGAATTTGATTAAAGAGAGCTTCTTGGCAAAGGGGACTCATGCATGAACTTGGAAGGAGGGCAGGCAGAGCTACATGGAACGAGGTGTTCTGGGACGGGGGCGTTGCAGCTGGGCCAGTACCATGAGGTATTCTGGGTAGTATGAGGGAGAGCAAGGCACCCACTCTAGAGGAATAAAGTACCTGGAAATTCTCTAGGGTGATGGATTGGGGAGGGGAGAGGAAGTTAGGTGGGGTGAAGGGCGGTGGGCAGTGAGTCCACTGAAAACTTGGAACTCAATACGAAGACATCTAGAAGCCTTGGTTGGACATTTGGGCATGCCTGGAGCAGACAGCTGGATGGCCAAAGTAGAACAACCCATCAGTCCAGGAGATGACCCATTCCTACTGTCATCAAGGCAAGACGCTGGGCCTTTGTACAGTGACGTGCCTAGGTTATCTGAGGGGAAAGGCCTGAGGTGTCACCTTGGGGTGAGAAAGTGCGTGTCTTTTAGTCCATTTGAGTCGGCATCTTGAAAGAATTAATTTGTGGATGAGCGTAACAGATGAGGCAGGCAGTCTGGGTATACAAAACATCGCATGAGCATGTGCTATGGCTCGTGCAGCTCCAGAAAATAAGGGTGAAGAGTTGTGACCCCTGCCCTCAGGGGGCTGACAATGTAATGGAGAAGGCAGGTCACGCAAAACACACCGAGTAAAGATACAGAGCTTGAGAAAGGCTGTGATGGGGTGAGGGTGGGGGGAATTGTCTAGAGTCAGCAGTGTCTGAAGGGCATTTTGATATGTGAACAGTTCTCCAAGGGGTGAATTGGGCACATAAGCAGAGGCTCAAAGATCCTGTGAGAATTTGATGAAAGTTACAGACCCTCTCTCAGAAACACTCTCTCTCTCTCTCTCTCTCTCTCTCTTTCTCTCTCTCACACACACACACACACACACACACCATGGACCTTAGAGTGGGAATCCCATTCTAAGGCATGGCAGTGATCAAGGACATTGAGCTCTGGGACGAAGATGAATCTGAAAGACAACGACTCCAGTCAGGGCACAGCCTGCTCGTGGGTAGTGCTTGCAAAAGCATGCCGTAGAACAGCCAGACCTGTCATGGAAAGGGAGATGTGTTTCAGCAGGAGCTGCTTCCCTGAAACTGAGCTGTGCCGAGGGTGTGGCCAAAGTGGCTATGGGGTGAGACCTGGTGAGGAGCGAAATGTGGTGAACACCTGAGGTGGTAGTGAGTAGTGCTTCAGATCGTGCAGGTGGGGGTCACAGTGGTGGTCACGTGAGGGCAGCACCGTGTGGAGGTCAAGTGCAGCAGCTTCAGAGTCTAGTAGAGCTTGGTTTTAGCCCCGGGGATTGTTGTTATGCCCTTCTAGGTGGCCCAGAACTCAGCCTTCAACAGTGGTTTCTGGGGGCTGGAAGATGGGGAGGGTCAGCATTCCCCAGGGAGCTTTCTCAAAGTATATGTGCCAACCCTTCCCCATCCTCATCCCTGCATAACTCAGACAATATGGCCTCCAGGGAGGTGGGCGGTTGCATTATGAAAAGCCCTCAAGGTAATTCTGAGTGATCCCGGACACTTTGTCTTTCTTCCCCAGAACAACTGCCCAGAAAGGTCACAAGACACTGTTCTTCTGAACAAATTAGACCACTGGAAACTCAGCCGAGCTCAATTCAACCAACTAGCCCATTCATTGACCTCATTTTTAATGAGTTTCCACAGTGGGTCAGGCTCTGGGCAAGGTGTTGGAGACCCAAGACCCAGCTCTTGCACCATCATAGCAAGGGAAGGCCAGAGCCGACGCACGATAACGCTGTGACAGCTCTGTCATAAGGCAAGTCCAGAGTACTCTAGGAACGCCCAGGAAGGGCAGTTTTGGGTCATCAGGGAAGGCTTCCTGGAGGAAGAACAGGCCTGGGACAGGAGCCAGCCACAAGGGTGAAGACCTTTGAGGAAGAAGAAGCCACCTGTGCACAGCCTGGAGGCAAGAGACAGAGAGAACAAGACCGTCCAGGGAAGTACAAGTTATCCCAAGTGTGCTGAGAGAGGAGGCTGGAGAGACCAGGGGGTCAAAGTTCATCTGATGAGCAGTGGGAGGCAGGGGAAGGTTCTGGGAAATAGGTGGTCCTAGAGAGAGAGGTCCCTGGGGTCAGGGAGAGCATCAGTGGCTGCTCCAGGAATCGCAGCAAGAGATGCTGAAGGCCTAAATGAAGGTTCACAGGGCTGGATTCCTCAGAAACACAACCCCAGTATGGCTGGTCCCTCCTGAGAGGCCTGCCAGCCCCCCTTCCCCCAGGGGCCTGCAGGGGGCACAGTCTGGGAAAACTTGTGTCCAGCTTTCACCATCCACGCTGTGAGTCCCTGCAGCCATCCAGCTTTCCCCCATTCTTTGTCCTCTGCTTCCTCTGCCCTCTCTCCCTTCTCAGTCTTTCCAGCGTCCTCTGACAGCCTTGCTATTTCCTCAGCATCCTCTGAAACCTCCCCTCCACCTCTTCACTGCCCTGGAAGCCCAGCTCTCCTCCTGAGTGGTGATGGTTCACATCTGTTCTGTTCATTAACCTTCTCAAGTGCAAAGGCTCCCCCATCTCCATTTCAGTCTCCCTTTCATAGCCACACCCTGGAGCTTGTCTTTCCTAAAATACCCGCACTTCTCAAAGCTTAAATGAAACATTCTACTCGTGGGACTCATCTCTCTGGACTTCTGATTCTGACTCCCTCATTCCCGTCTGCCTGTCCCAGACTCTTACTCACCAAGACCTCCAGCTCCTCCCCACACCTCTACCTTCTCCCCACACCCCAACACCCTCTGGCCTTCATGCCCTTCCCTGCCTGCCACCCCCTGTCCATTTGCCCATTGCACCCATCCAGCACCCCTGGGCCAATGGAGCCGGCTGTTTTCCTGGTTTCCACCCTGGGCTGCTGTGCCCTGTAGAAAGCAACAGCCACCTTGCAGATCCTGGCCTCTTCCCTTTGCAGGCCCTTTCTACCACTCCTGCCGGCCCTCTCTCTGTTCTCCACTACAGCTCTTTCAAACCCTCTTGAGTGCCCTCGGGCCCCCACCTCTCCCAGGCTCTCTGAGTATCTCACATTCCTCCTCATTCACAAAGAAAGCAGGAGCCCTAAGTTGGTAATTCCCTCAAGTTCCAGGCACATGGTGACATCATCCATACCCCACTTTTCTTCCTTCTGAAACGTGGCCTGCCCTCCTCTTGGCTGGGACCAGCCTGGGGTCTGGACCCCAGCTCCTCTCTCCTCCTTGGACATGGAACACTATCTCTTCTCCCCACTCCTGCCCCTCTCTCCAAATTGTTCTTCCCCAGTTCCTCCCAGAATCATTAAAACCCCATCTGTCCTCCCCTTCCTCCTCACCTCCCATTCACTCCTTGGTTTCTGCAAATCCCCAGAACCTGGTCTTACGCATCCCAGAAGCACTTCAACATCAGAACATCAGAACTTATTTCTCCTCCAACCTGCTTTTCCTCCAGGGCTCCCCACCTCAGTAAAGTGCAGCAGGGCCCAACGACACGCCAGAGTCCTTCTGTGCTCCCCCCTCCCTCTATCCCACCACCTACCAAGTGTCCTTAAGGCTTCTCTGTAATACCCCCAGGATCTATCATTAGGTTTGTTATGTGCCAGGCATGTACCCTGCAAGTTCTTGGCAAGTTATTCTCTTGGGTGCTCATTCAACCAGCATTTCTTGGAAAGCCCATCCTGTGCAGCACCGACTCGACTCACGTTCACAATTTCAACTCAGACTTGCCCCACCTGGCACTTGACCTTTCTCATCCCAATACCAATAATTGACCTGAAATTCACCCTTATTGTTCAACTCTGTCCCACCACCTAAGCTGCCTGGGAGTTTGGCTTCTCCTCCTCTTGGCCATCTCTGGCTTCTGTTGCCTTCATCCTGATCTGCTGGTGGCAATTACAATGAAAAGTCGTGGTAGCTATGAAGCCTTGATGAAGTGACAGGGAAACCATCGGAGGGGCTGGTGGGGGTAGTGACTCTATTAGAATTCCCGTAGGGACAGTTATTAATTTATGTACTCAATAAATATTTACTGAATGCTACAATGTGTCAGGCACTGAGAATACGCCAGGGACCAAAAAATACACAGGTTCCCCTTTCTCTCCAGGAGCTCACAATTCAATGGGGGAGACATTCGTCATACGCGTATAAACATGGTTATGACCAAGACAAGTGCTCCACTGCAGTGGTACATGGTGCTTGAGTATGTAATAGGGGGGCTTGGTCCTCACTGAGCAGCCAAATGATCCACTCACCGATAGTTCAGCTGGGGTCCAAAGGATGAAAATGTGTTAAGAGAAGAGACGAGCATCCCAGCTAGAAGGACCAGCATGTGCAAAGGCCCTGGGGCAGCAGAGGCAATATACAGGACAAGAAGTCAAGTGCAGGTAAGGACAGCATAGCACACACTTTTTAAAAAATTGTAAAATAACATGAAATTCACTAATTCATCCACCTCAAAGCAGGTAACTCAGTGGTGTTTAGTAAACTCACAATGTTGTGTAACCACTCCCACTATCTGGTTCCAGAACATTTCGTCATCCCAAAAGGAAACTCTGTACCCATTAAGCAGTTACTCCCCATTCCTCCCTTTCCCCAGCCCCTGGCAACCACTCATCTACTTTCTGCCTCTATGGATTTGCCTATTTCGGACATTTCGTATAAATGGAATCACACAATTTGTCACCTTTTGTGACTGGCTTCTTGCACTCAGCATGTTTTCAAGATTCATCCATGTTGTAGCATGTATCGGTACTTCATTCTTTTTATGTTTGAATCATATTCCATCGTATGGACATACCGCATTTTGTTTATCCAGTCTTCTGTTGATGGACACTTGGGTTGTCTCCACCTTTTGTCTATTGTGAATAGTGTTGCTATGAATATGTGTGTACAAGTTTTTGTTTGAACACCTGATTTCAATCCTTTGCGATATATACCTAGGAGTGGAATTGCAGGGTCATGCGGTAACCCTGTGTTTACCTTTTTGAGGAGCAGCACACACTTTTCATTGCACTCATTTGACATAAATAACTTAAATTCAAGCTGTGGTATGATAAGACAGGGGTAAAGCTGACATCTGAGAGTAAATATTTTCTAAAATTTACAATTTCTTTTCATCTCTTTTCACTCAGGTTGTTTACAGTGGAGGAGAACTGGCTGAGAAGGGTCCTCTAATAAACTGCCTCATAGACTGAATAAACCTCCCCAGACTGTCAACCCCACCCCGCCAGGGATCCCTGATATATCTAAAAACCTGCTTGGAACAGTGCTTGGCACACAGCTGGTACTCAATAACTATTTGTTGCATGAATAAATAAATACAATGAACTGTTTCAAGTGCCCTAAAATCCCAAGGAAACAGACATTCAGCAGCTAGAACCAGAGAGAATGGGCCACCATTGTAGCCAGAAGTTGGGTGTTTAGATAAGACAAGGATTTCCCAGATCTACAGGCCCTCAGCCCTTGGGGAAGCCTTCACTTGTATTTTTGAACACTCGCCATGTGCATGTCCTTTTCCTCGTGTGTTTGTTCACCCTGAAGCTTGAAGAGCCTGAGTGGCTTTGGATTCCATAGCCAGTCAGCATGAGGGGTGGCATGGGGGTCGACCCCTAGCCTGCGGGACGTCCAGGCCTTGCTCCCTTGGTGGGCACAGCAGTCCCTCCATCCCAAGGCCTGGATGTGCAGTCAGCCCAAGAGATTCCCTGGGGCCCTCAGAAGCTCTCTTCTCCCTTCCCCCAGCAGAGGCTGGAGGAAGGAGGAGGAGAGGATGGCAGCAGAGCGTGCAAATTGGAAGCTGATATTGAATTGCAGCAAAATGAGCAGAGGATCAGGTGCCCCACCTGGACTTACCCCGGAGAATACCAAGGCCTCGGCCGGCTCTCGTGAGAAGCTGGCAGGCCCAGCCCCACACTGAATCGTTGGATGAGCAGGAGTCATAAGGCCATGGCTGGGTCCAGAGGCCCACAGGTTTGGCTGAGGCCTCCCCTTCCTGGGCCCCTCCTTTTCCTGGCCTGGGCATCTCATATTCACAGAACTTCTCCTGGGTTCTGGGAACAGAGCTGGGGGGATCAGGGGGAATCACAGCCAGGCTGAGACACTGTCCCAGGACCTGCCTTCAGGGAGAATTGGGGGGAGACGGTGGGGGATAGGAACACACCCAAATACCCAGGAATCTGAGTAAGTCAGGGAAGGCTTCCTGGAGGAAGGTGAAGGGTGTGGTGCTGGGCTTGGATCCAGGAAGATCTGAGTTTGAATTATGGCTTTGTTACTTCTTAGCAACTTGGGCAAACAGTTCATTCTACAAACATTTTTTTGAGCGTCTACTCCAGGTCAATCACATGTTAAGTGTTGGGACTACAAAGGTGAATTCAATACAGTTCCTGTTCTCAGAGCTTAAACAAATCACCCAGGACAGCATGATCCACGTTGTCATGGAAGTGAAGTGGGGTGTTATGGGGTGGAGGGCAGAGGAGGTGGTGGTCAGCTTAACGTCCTTGAGGCTCCCTGTCATGCAAGGTGACCTGCGGGGTCTCTGGTCCCACTCCCTGCATAAGAACGCAGGATATGGTGAGGCCAAAAAGGAACACCCACGGAGCCATAGATAGGGGAGTCATACCACTATAGTCTCGCTGGCGGCTGGGTTGAAGACACAGGAAGCAGGAGCCACACGATCCACAACCTGCGGTCCGCTTCTCTGCCAACCAACCCACCCCCTAGCGTAGCCACGGCGGTTGTATCAGTGGCTAATGGCTAACCGGTAACAGCTGATGGCCAACTAGTCAAAGCTGATGGCCATCTACTACCCGAGCCAGCACCTTTCCATGTGAGGCCAAGAGCCTGGAAACTGCTCTCTGGGACTCTGTCCCCACACTCCCTAACCCTAATCCATTAAAAGGGGGTGTTTTGTACCCACTTCCCCGCAGAGCTGAGAGAGTTGGTAGAGAGAAGTGTGAGCCTAGCTCAGTGCCTCATACAATGGATGGGCAGGGAGCAGCGTGAGGCCCATGTGGCAGAAGCCTGGAGGGAACAGGAGGTGAGGCACTAGGGTGGGGGGAGGTAAGCATGGTGGCATGCGGGAAGGAAAGGGACCCCCATGCAGAGTCTGAAAAGAGTGCTGCAGGTCAGCCAGTCGCTGGAGCCCATGGATGCTGGAGGCAGGTTCTGGGGAGTCAGGGCAGCTCAGCTGCAGCTGTTCTGAGTGGGGAGTCAAGCAGGTTTGGGTGACCTTTGAGAGCAAGGGCCCTGCCCACAACCCTTCCAGCTCATTACCACCCCTTCTCTGGTAATGATCCCAGTTTGGCCTCACTCTGGCTTTCACAGCTCCTCTTTCTCCCTGTAGGGCACAGATACCAGCTCTTCTGGGCCAACTCTGGCAAATACTTACCTCTGCCCTCTAGTCCTTCTTCCAAGGTGGGTGGAAGCCCAGGGAGCCATGGGGCCACCAAGGCATCCTCAGCTCTTCGGGGCCTCCAGCCTGGCCATCCTCCTCCAGATGTGATGGATAGCTGAGTCAAGGGACGAGCAATGTACCATCCAGTAGCCTCCTCCCAGCTGGCCCGGCTAGCACCCACAATGGCTCTCAGCTGCCCTCATGTAAGGAGGCTATATTAACCTGCTGCCTGGCCTTCTCCATCCTGCAGAGAGAAGTGTGAGTTGTATGGGACCTCATCAGTCAGCTTGTCCAACCCTCCCTTTGTGTACAAAGTCCTGCCACAGCTTCCCCAGTGTTTGCACAGATTTTTTGGACTCCTCCAAGCAACTGGGAACTGATTACTTCACAAGGCAGGGTTATTAGAAAGGTCTTCTGCCCCCAGCCCCTTACTCACAACTAACCCTTTTCAAATGAAGACAAACTTGTTCCTGACCCCTCCTCACCCCAGCAGTGCACACTCCCTCTCTCCACCCAATCTCAGAATCAACTTCTCTCCTGAATCAGGTCCCTAAGGAATGCAATGTTGCTGCAACCTAGAAGATGCAGGACAGGACCCGGGTAGGTTATGCGGACAAAATCTGGTGGTTTTGCTCACTTATTCACTTGACAAACACTTCCTGAGCACCTATAATGTGACAGGCCCTATGCTAGGCATGGGGGTGCAATGGTGAACAAACCCAGACACTGTTCGTGCCCTCTGGGAGTCCGCAGTCCAGAGGAGGAGCAAGACACTGAAGAGAAGATTACCAGCCTCTGAGTGAAACAAAAGGGCAAGCACACCACTGGTGATGGTCCTGGGAGGGTGTGATGTTAAGGCCACAGGAAGCCCTCCCCAATGAGAAAGTGATTTGTAAGCTAGGGTTGAAAGCAGTGTTTTTCAAACTGAATGGCAACGCATTAGTGGGTCATGAAATCAATTTAGTAGTTGTGACCTGAATTTCTTTTTTAGTGAAACAGAGTAGAGGAATTTAAAACATCACATTTAAGAAATACTGCTTTGTGAAATGAGTTTTAGTTATATCTCTATCCTTCTATGCAGATATGTATAGATTAGGATATTAAATATATTTCTTCCTGCAAGTCTCCATCAAAAAGGTTTGAAAGTCACTGGCATGGAGTCTGAGGAAGAGTTAGCCAGGAGAAAATGGTGGCGACACATGTTCTAGGCTGAGGGAACAACATGTATCAGGGCCCAAGGATAAATCCATTGGAAGGAAGACACACCAAGTGCAGGCCAGCCTTGTTCCTTGGGCAGTGGGGAGCTGCCCTGTGGGAGGGAGGGTGAGTCCCCAACTTCATCCCTAGAGTCCACCCCATAGGAAGAGGGAGACTGCAGGAAGCTGTCTTTGTGTCTTTCTAGAGCCTGAACCTTCAAACTTCCCTGCCTCCCTGTCTTGAGGGGTCTCCTGCGGGGTCTCTGGTCCCGCTCCCCACATAAGAACGCAGGACATGGTGAGGCCAAAAAGGAACACCCATGGAGCCATAGATAGGGGAGTCATACCACTATATTCTTGCTGGCAGCTGGGTTGGAGACACAGGAAACAGGAGCCACACAATCTGCAACCCTCACTCCACCACTTGCTGGCTCAGCCACCATCTTCTTGCTAGCCCCCATTTTCTGCTAGCAAAGCCATGGCAGTTATATTAGTGGCCAATGGCTCACTGGTTACATTGACGGCCAACTAGCCACAGCTGATGGCCATCTACTACCTGAGCCAGCACCCATCCACGTGAGGCCGAGAGCCTAGAAACTGTTCTCTGGGGCTCTGTCCCCACACTGGGGCCTCGGCTGTCAGGACTGCCTGGCCTTTGAGCTTTGGTCTAGAGGACAAAGTCAGCCAGTCACTGAGGGGAAAGCCTGACTTTCTGCATCAGGCAGACCTGTATTCACAGCTTGTCTCTGCTACTTACTGGGAAACTTTTATAACCTTTCTGCCTCAGTTTCCTCCTGTGTAAAATGGGGCTAAGAAGACTCATCCCCAAAAGTCCTTGTGAAGGTTTAGTTTGAAACCCAGATGTCCCCAGGGTTTACTCCTCTGGGTTCCCCCGTTGCTTTCACATAGACTAGGGTTGCTAGGGTTAGCAAATAAAACTACAGGACACCCAGTTCAATTTCAATTTCAAATAATGAATACTTTTTTTTTTCAGTATAAGTATGTCCCATATATTGCTTGGAATTACTTATGCTAAAAATTTATTATTTATCTGAAATTCAAATTTACCTGGGCATCCTGAATTTTATCTGGTAACCCTACATAGAAACCCATGGCTTGAACTCTGTCCCAGGACTGCATGGACCCACACCCTACAAGGCTCCTCAGGCTCCCTGTGGGGCCTGAGCCCCAGCCTGACACCTCTCCTTCCAGCTGCTGCCGGGTCTGCTCTCTTCACTTTGTCCCACTTCACCCAACTGTGGATGTGCCCTGTCCCTTCTCCCTCATTCTCCAACATTCCAGCCTCATAGGCTGTGGTGTGTGACACAATTTGACCGACTTTATAGGGAGAACGGAGGGCATTTACAGCTCAGCTCTGAGCAGGAAACGCACCTCACGTCAGCTGTCGGGCAGCAGAATTCAGAGGCCCTGAATTCCATCACTCTGCTCACTGGCTCTGCTCCCCATAGACACCCTCCTCCTATCTCTGCTTTTCCAGGGGTTCAGCCCCCTCCTTCAAGCCGCCAGCCAACATCACCCAAATCCCTGTTTCTTTATTATTCAATCCTTTAGCATTCTTTCTCACTTCTTTCCCATCTTGATTATTCAGGGGGTGAGGGAGGGATTCACTTTCACAATCAAAAAAGTCCTCTTGAAGCCAGACTTCTGGGGTCCTAATTCTGCCTCCCCACTTACTAGCTGTGTGACCTCTGGAAAGTTACTTAACCTCTCTCTGCCTCATGTTCCTCATCTCAAAAACATGGGATGATAATAGTTAGCTCCGAGGATTGCTGCGAAGATCAGGAGAGTTAATACATGTAGGAATGTCTAGAGCAGTGCATGACAGAGTGAGCACTAAATACATGTTTAATATTATAACTGCTATATTTCATCACTTCGAAGGTGTACCTTTTTTTTCTCATTTCAAAGTCTCATAATCATGGTGTCTTTTTTTTTTTTTAGCGATGGGAGGCAGAAACTGATAAATAAAATACCTGCCCCCCTTTGTTTTGCTGGTGGATGGTTCTGAGATACACATTGGTATGTGTCCAGGGAGGTTCTGAGGGACCCAGTAACTGGTAGCCCACAGTGGCAGCCAACTCAATAACACATACTTGTGTTGGTCTTTTATTCTATTTCCCTGCCCATTTATTTATTTATTTATTTATTTATTTATTTATTTATATTAGTTCAGTTTTGGGATTATAATCAACCATGCTGTAAAGATTTTATAGCATGTCAGAGAGCATGTCTTATTAGGGAGACCACTTCATGGCCTGTGTAGATGCCTGACCATTACAGTATACAGCTGAAGCTGAAGCTGAATCATGGTGTCTTACAGCGGTTGTCACTACCTGTGCATACTTAAACGTCTCAGGTGAGTCCCATGCCTTCTCATTCCTACATCTGTTCAGTTGAATTGCTATTTAAATTTCTTCAAAAAGGTTACACTGTGGTTTAGCAGTTAAACACAGAGTTATTGTGTATACACAAGGGTGGGGAAACAGAGAAGCACAGCAAGAATTTGATATTAGTGAAGCAAATAGTTACCACTGAAGAACAATTCCATATTTTCTTGCAAAATAACACCCAAACGTTTTATGAAACCTAAGAAAGGAAGAGCCCCACAAGTAGATGAAACTGTGGTATATTTTATTACCAAGAAAAAGGCAACATGATTGCCAGTCACACGTGAAACAAGAAAACACATGCAATAAAGTTTATAGAATGAGTGTCTGAGGCTTGGAAAGAAATTCTGGAAACAACAATGGATAATCTTGCAACAAATGGTGCCTTACTACACTCCTGATGGCACAGAGAGTAATACTGTGTAGAAAAACATCGGGGACTCTGAATCAAAAAGGGATTTAGGAAACTTGACGTGAATGTGAATAAATTTTAGGACTGCAGTTGACTCTTGAACAATGCGGGGTTGCCAACCTCCTTCACAGGTGAAAATCCACTTATAACTTTTGACTCCCTCAAAACTTAACTAATAATAGCCTACTATTGGCCTGAAGCCTTACCAATAACAGAAATAGTCAATTAACACATATTCTGCATGTTGCATGTATTGTATACTGTATTCTTTTAATAAAGTAACCTAGAGAAAAGAAAATGTTAAGAAAATCATACAGCATTAGGAACAGAGACTGGAAATGTAATGGCTGTGTGCGATGTCAGAGGGGTAGTGGATGGGGGAGGGGGGTTGTCACTGTGTGAGGGATATAAATGATAAATGTCTAACTATTACATTGTTTTGTGCACCTGAAACTAATTAAAAAATGGAAAAGAAACAAAGAAAATCATAAGGAAGAGAAAATGCATTTAAAGTATTTATTGAAAAAAATCCCTGTGTAAGTGGACTTGTGCAGTTCAAACCCGGGTTGTTCTAGGGTCAATGGTCAGCCAATTTGTTTTGCCTATAATTTCCTTTTTTACTCATTTATAAGAGTGATTTTGATTTAGAAACTGATGTCTAAATAAATCTAAAAGACTTCTTCCAATAAGTACAAAATAAAAATTGGTAAGAAAGCATTTTCAGGTCATTTTCCTTTCCTTGCTTTTTAAAATTATTTTTAATTGTAGTAAAGTACATATAACATAAAATTTATTATCCTAACCATGTTTAAGCACACAGTTCAATGGTATTAAGTACATTCACATTGTTGTGCCACCATCACAACCCTCCACCTCCAAGAAAGCATTTTTGTCATATTCTAATTAGTAGTGCATCATACAATGAATGGCCACTTGGACTTCACAAAGACACTGGAGACAAAATGCAGCCCTCCCCAGGGGAGCTCCACTGCACCCCAGGAAGCAGGGTTCAAACCCGTGGCTTTGACAGAATCACCTTCTTCCTCCCTGGCTCAAAGGCTGAGGGGCCCAGTCATGGTTGGTGCCCTCCCTGCCTCCCAGACTTGGGCCCAGACCAGAAAGTGGGCAGGTCGCAATCTCTCCCTCCCTCTGAATGTCTTCCGAGAGCGTTTGGAATGCCTAAGGTTGGGGACGTATGGCTCAGGACAGAGAACCAGGGTCCCAGGTAAAAGCCGTGCCTGAAAATGAGGGGAGCTGGCAGGTTCAGGAAGAAGCTTTGCCTGAAGTCATCGGAAATCTACAGGGTGCTGGACTCAGCATGGGCAGTTCGGCATGGGGAAAGTGGGGTCCATACCCTCCCCAGACCTCAGTCTATCTGGATTCATCTCAGCCTCTTGTGGGAGGCAGGAGTGAAAGGAAGTTATCTTCATTCAGGAGACAGATGAGCATCGACCTGTGTGTCGAGCAGGGGAAATACCCCAGAAAACAAATCCCACAAGAATCCCTGCTATTTTGGAACTTCTGCTCTGTTTGGGTCATTTTCTTCTCTCTTCCTCCCCTGTCTGCTTCTCTTCCACTTCCTCCTCACTAGCACGATTCACAAGTCCTAATATATATGTGGATGATGCATTCTCAATTGCAAAATACTGTCCCACTCATTATCTTACTCCATCCTCAAAACAACTCTGTGGGGTGGGCATGATGACTCCCATTGTCCGGACAGGACACTGGGGCTCGGGTGTGATGTGGCAGTGCAGGGTATGGGGGAAAGCTCCAGATCAGCTTTCAGTCCCAGCTCAGCCGCTAACTTTTGGGACCACCTTGGATGAGTCACTTCCCTCCCTGGGCCTCAATGTCCCCCCATAATGTAACACAAGGGGCTCCACGCTGCAGTCTCCAATCCCACCCAGATTTCCATTCCTGGAACTGTGACTTGCCCGGGGACCTGCTGGCCAGGAGACAGCAGGGTCCAGAAGCCAGCTCTGCTGACCACGCTAAGCCTGACCCTACCTTTTCATCCCCAGGAGAAGGAGCAGGGTTGGAGGGATTGAGGAAGAGTGGGGCGCAGGACAGAGGGATTCTCAGACCTGACTGCCTCCTAGACCCCAGGCCGGAGCAGCATCGACGGCAGGAGGTGGCGTTGCCCAACGCTGGGATGATGGGCCCGAGGGCTGGGGTCGTTATCGAGCATTACAGCCTCCCTGATCCTGCACAGCTCACTGCCCCTCAGAAATGTCCTCCCTCAGAGTCCTGCCTGGCTCTGAGCTCCAGGGGGTGCCTAGAGCCTGTCGCCACTTCTGGAACCCTAACATGTGAGTTTGGGAACACCTGTTCTCCCCCTCAGAATATAAATAACACTATTAATAATAGCGGATATTGATGGCTTACTGTGGGCCAGGTGCTGCTCTGAGCACCTTACATACATTATTTCATTTAATCCAAACCCAAATCCAATAAGGTAGGTTTATTATCCCCTTCTTACAGAGATAGCCAAGAAAGGGTTCACAAAGATAGACGAGGGTGATGCCGGAATGAAAGCCCACAGCTTCCTCAGCCGATCCCGGTTGACTCCATCACCCAGGGCCAGGGTCCCAATGCCACAGAAACCATCCCCCTGCCTCCAGGCTATGGGGGAGCTGCTATTTGGCTGGGGTCCAGGGAGGAGGTGAAGCTTAATAAGGACGTATGGGTGATTCACTGCAAGAAAGCAAGGATAGCAGAGACACAAAGCTTTTATGCTTTGGAAGGTTCATGTCACAAGCCAACCAGTTGTTTTCCATCCCCTTCAAGAAGGATTAATCGGAGGTCAGACAACAGGAAGAACTTCCCAGTCACTAGAAGGGGTAACATGGACATCCTCTTCCATGGTCAGTTTTGGGTAAAGTGTTGCCCCTGCCTGAGCCAACAGTTTGAGTCAGAGAGAAGGGGTTCGGCATAATCCCTTACAGAATCCCTATTCACAGAGTAGATGGGGGCAGGGGGAGGCCCTGGGGCAGGAGCCCTGGGGTAACCAAGGGAACAAACACGGAAAAACAGGGGACGTCAGTCCTTATCTGGAGCTCATTAATGGGGAACATTAGTCAGCTGTGAAGGCCAAGATGGGATGATAGGCATGCGGTGGGCAGGGGTGGGGGAGCAAGGGCAGGGGGTAGCCATAGAGGAAAGGAGGATTGGCCCAAACTCCAACTCCGCCCCACGTGTCCAAATCCAGGATGGAAGGACCCTATAAAGGCCCATGGCCCAGCCTTTCCAGAGACCTTGAGAGAGAGGGAGGGAGGGAGGGAGAGGTCTGTAAGCCTCCTGCCCTTGAGATCACTGGGCCAGCCCACAGAGGTCTCCACAGCATGTGGGAGCTCCGGTCCATAGCCTTCTCCAGGGCTGTGTTTGCAGAGTTCCTGGCTACACTCCTCTTCGTCTTCTTTGGCCTGGGCTCGGCCCTCAACTGGCCACAGACCTTGCCCTCCGTGCTGTCAATCGCCATGGCCTTTGGTTTAGCTATTGGCACCCTGGTGCAGGCTCTGGGCCACATCAGCGGGGCCCACATCAACCCTGCTGTGACTGTGGCCTGCCTGGTGGGCTGCCACGTCTCCTTTCTCCGGGCTGCCTTCTACGTGGCTGCCCAGCTGCTGGGGGCTGTGGCAGGGGCTGCCCTGCTTCATGAGATCACACCACCAGCCATCCGAGGGAACCTGGCTATCAATGCCGTGAGTAGCCGGAACTCTGTCCCTTCCACAAGGGGCAGGTCCTGGGGAGTCCCTTGTAGAGGATGAGATGGAGGGAAAAGATCTGGGTGAGGGTCTGGCTAGGGAGAAAGAGACGGGGAGGGAGGGAGGATGGGAGGCAGGTAGGTAGAGATGCTGGAGGCAGGAACACCTCTGCCACAGGACAATCAGGATAGAAGGCGCGATAGTGCGGAGCAGAAGCAGGACACACACAGGTCTGCTGGTACCTTTTGCCCTGCGCCTCAAGGAGGAAGAGCAGCAGCAAGGTTTCTGTCGGACTTGGTGCCTGCATTATAGTAAGGACTGGGCTAGAACTCGGCACAGGACAGGATCCCAAAGCAGACATACTTTCTGAGCTGGGAGGAACCTCAGACTGCGAGTCCCGAGGGTCTTCTAGAGGGAAGAAGGACCCAACATTTCTTCAGTGTCTACTGTGTGCAGACTTCAGGGCAGAGGCTCCTCACGGGCCTCCTACTGACACCTTGCAACAGCCCTGCGAGGTTGGCATGGATGTATCTTTTATTAAGGATATGGAAACCGAGGCTCAGAGAGGGGAAGTACCAGAGCCAGACTTCAAACCCACGCTTGACTACAAATCCCACGATCGTTCTACCTGACCAATGTCCCTTCCCTGAGCCATAATGTGAGCCTTCTTTTGCAAACAAGGAAACTGAGGCTCAGAGAAGGGAAGAATAGGCTAAAAGTTCTACAGTTTGTCAACACCTGAGAGAGCACCAGAATCCAGGGGGAAGCTGAAGGGGCAAGGTCGCTCCAGCTGCTGGAGCCCGTGAGCTAACTGCTGATTTCATGAACAGTGGCTAATGGGGCAGATGACGCAGCCGCTCCCCCTGCACCCCCTTCAGGGTCTGTGCAAAGCCTGGGCATTGGAGGGCATGGATGTGAAGGGATGACCTGTGCCCCTTCAGCACAGCTCTCACTCCACCCCCATCCCAAACCCATACAACAAATGCCTCCTTTGGGCCCCCGTCTTTTGCATTTCTTGGCCTGCTCTGTCCCTGGGTCACTGGATTAAGCACTCTGATGTCTCTGAAGAATCCCACACAGTCTCTGCAGCCACCCCCTCCTTTGCAGGGTCCCCTTCCTCATTTGCGGGGCAGAGGCATCCCAATTGGGGAACTTCTCTCTTCTTCAAAATGGAAAATGTGATGAGGCTGGGGACTCAGGGCTGAGAAACAATTAGAGTGACCACGGCCGGGGACAGACGGAGGAGGGTGACCATCTCCACTGAGAACGACATTAGTTCTGTTGGCAGCAGGAGAGGTGAAGTTAGACTGAAAGAGAAACTTACTGAGAGCATGGTCAAGAACGTTTTAGAATGTGTGGCTGGGGAATCTTCTCTAATAGCAGGGCAATGGGATTGCTAAGGGGACGTGGGAACACTCAGTCCTGCTCCTGCAGCATTTCACAGTTAACTGGGACCCTCAGAGGAAAGGGGTTGGGAAATTTCTCTCTAGTTACTGCTCAGCATTTACTATCTTGAGGAGCTGGGGAGAACCCTGCCTGGCTGGAAGCAGGCAGCAGTGGGGCTGTTACCCTGAGGCTAGAGGAAGCCAGATGTCTTTGAGGTTGTCCCAGGTGTCTTCTGAGGTCCCTGGAAAGGCCAACCTGGCCACCAGGATGTTTCCATTGATGTACAGCTGCTCTGTGCTAGGCCAGATATCATCTCATTCTTGGTATAATACTGCAACGTAAATTCTGTGATCCCCCTACCCTGAGTGGTAAATTGAGGTTAAGTAACTGATTCAAAGCACAGAACCAGTAAGTGCCAGCAACTTAGGCTGAAATGGATCCAGGGCTGTCTGACACCAAACCCATGTCTGCACTGTCTCCTTAGAGCAACCATTTACCAGTGGAAATGTGCTGAGATTCTGCCCTTGTCATTTCTAGTCCGCACACAGTCCTCCAGAATTGTTTTGTTATCCCTTTTTTACAGAAGGACAAACTAAGGCCGAAGTAAATAAGGTCTCATGATAAGTCAGAGGCCTCCAAAGTGTCTGCCTTCAACGCTCTTTTCACTGTCCCCTCTAGAGGCTCTGACATTGGATCACAGGGGATTGAGGTCAGACCCTGGAGAGACCCAAGGGTGACAGCCCAATGGCTAGGACCCAGGAGTGGAGGTTCAGGGCCTGCAGAAGGAGCGTGGGAGGTGAGAGCTGTCAGAGCTCCACCCGGTGCAGTGCCCAGCCCCAGAAGGTAGGGTGTAAGGCACAGGATGACAAAACCCAGAGAGAAATCCAGTGCTGGGTGTGGTCCAGTTATGAAATTGTCTCTTTGCTTGGCCCCAAGTTCTCTGGTTACCCAAGGCAGGGTCTGCAAGCGCCCTGGGCACCCTACCTGGGTGTGGAGGCATCTCAGTATAGGGCTCCAGCACCCCACCCCGACCTCCATGGGATGTGCAGGGAGCAAATCATAGGGCAAAATTGAGGCCTGAAATGCAGTGGGAAATAGCCAAAGGTTAGAGGAAAGAGTCACATGCGAGACTCGTGGGGGAAGGAGTTCACTAGGACCATCCTCAGACCCAAGCTAGACCCTGTCC
This sequence comes from Rhinolophus hipposideros, assembly GCF_964194185.1. Lineage (NCBI taxonomy): Eukaryota > Metazoa > Chordata > Mammalia > Chiroptera > Rhinolophidae > Rhinolophus > Rhinolophus hipposideros. The sequence continues at coordinate 51,260,502 of NC_138055.1, forward strand.
CTGGGGGCCCTTTGACCACAAGAAGAAAGACAACAGGTTGCTCGCTACACCTCATGGTCTAGGGAGAGAGGAAGGCCTTCCTGTTATGTGGCCTAAAGCTTCCTACTTACTGTATCCAAAACTTCTCCCCTTCTTGTTCTTTAGGAAACAGAAATTCTGGACTCAGCATCCTTTTCCTCTCATATTGTAGACACACAACCCCTGTCCCCAAATCTAATGGGCTGTGGAGTCAGTTTTCCTACCTCTGGCTGGGAGACCATGGGCAGTCTTGGGCTCTGTCCCTCTGCCTTTGGGCCACGGCCCAGGAAGAAGCCGTCATTAATTTCGGCTAAGATGGCTGGTGAGCCCAGGTGTTCTGGCTCCCAGCCTAGAAGCCGCTCTGTAGCCTTGGCTGCAGGTGGGCAGAATACTTACTGTTTTCCCACCTACCCTCCTCTGTCTTCAGCTCAACAACAACGCAACAGCTGGCCAGGCCGTCACTGTGGAGCTTTTCCTGACCTTGCAGCTGGTGCTCTGCATCTTTGCCTCCACCGATGAGCGCCGTGGAGACAACCTGGGCACCCCCGCCCTCTCCATTGGCTTCTCTGTGGCCCTGGGCCACCTCCTTGGGGTAGGTCATTGCCACTGGTTCCAGCCTCTCTGGAGGGGCAGACACACAGACTTTACCCCAAAGAAACAGACACACAGACCACTTTAAAGATAGATACACGGAACCCCCAGAAGTGATAGACACAAAGACCCCCCCAGAGGGACAGATACACAGAACTGCTAAGAGGGACAGACACATCCCAGAGGGTCTGACTGTCAGATACCCCAAAGAGACACATCACTCCTGCCTCAAATGAATATAGAGCCTTGTAAATATAACATGAACTTAATTGTCCGTGGAATGGACATCCTTTAGGTTGACGTCAAGCACTGGAGAGGGGTGCAAGGACTCCCTGCCCAGTACTCACCTCCCTTCTCTCTCTGACCCCCACCTTCCATTGTAGATCCACTTCACTGGCTGTTCCATGAATCCTGCCCGCTCCCTGGCTCCAGCCGTTGTCACCGGCAAATTTGATGATCACTGGGTAATGGCTGACACCTCCCTGCTTTCCCATCCCCAGAAACCTGTCTCACCAAGGGCTGGAAGAGTGGGGTGGGGGCTCAGCAAACCCTCCATGCTCTTCCTCCTGGAGCCCTGGGGAGCCTTGGGTTCCACCCAACAGGGCTGATGCTGAAAACTCAGTTTCCACATCTGTAAGTGAGGATAATCTCAATTCTGGTCTCAGTGGCCTTTTGGAAGGCTTAAGTGAGCTTACTGACGTAAAGCACTCAGTGCCTTAGAACTCCATAAACAGTAATATTTATACCAGTTAACACTTACATTATCTAGTGTTTAGTATATGCCAGGCCTTATTCTAAGTGCTTTGCAAATACAGAGGGTGCCAAAAAAAAAAAAAAAAAAAAAGTATACAGTTTAAGACAGGAAAAAAACTATTACAATTGTAATAATGTATGCCGATAACAAAAGATGAATACAAGTCACATGTACACATTTTTGGGGCACCTCCGGTATTAATTTATTTAGTTTTCACAACAACCTAGGAGGTAAGCATTAGAATGAAAGGAAACTGAGGCACAGAGAGGGTAAGTATAATAACCAAGTCTACCCAGGCAGTCCGCTTGGGAATTCGCACCTTTAACCCCCAACTAACAAGTCTTCCCTAACTGATCCGTGTCGTCATTATTAATTACATGATACTAATTTTATACCCTTGATCGCGTGGGAGGCCCCTTTCCCAGCATGGGGGCAGAGGAGCCGTCCCCGGCCCAGCCCCGCCGGCCCCGCAGCGCCGTCCTCCCGCCGGCCCCGGCCCAGCCCCGCCGGCCGCCCCGCGCGCCGTGCGAGCCGCCCTCCCGCTCCCCGCAGGTCTTCTGGATCGGACCCCTGGTCGGCGCCATCTTGGGCTCCATCCTCTACAACTACGTCCTGTTCCCGCCCGCCAAGAGCCTGTCGGAGCGCCTGGCCGTGCTGAAGGGGCTGGAGCCGGACACCGACTGGGAGGAGCGCGAGGTGCGGCGGCGGCAGTCGGTGGAGCTGCACTCGCCGCAGAGCCTCCCGCGGGGCAGCAAGGCCTGAGCGGCCCGGGCGCGGCCCCGACGGCCCGGCCCCAGGGGGAGCTCCAAGCGGCCGCCTGCGGGCCCAGGTCGCACCCGGGCTCCGGGGCACCCGCCACTCCCGCCGGCCCTGGCCTGGGGCAGGAGGGCCCGCCCGCCTCTCGTCTCCCCGGGTCCGAAGTTGGCCCCCAGTGCAGAGTAGCTGCTCCCGGGAGGGCACAGCCCTACCGGGGCTGCGGGGCTAGCGGTGAGCATGGCTCCTGTGCAGAGGCTGCTGGCGGGCGAATCGTCGACCCTTTGGCCCCTTGCAGCAATCTGGGGACTTGGGGACCAAGCTGGGGAAGGAGGGCTGGTGAGCAGTCAGAGGAAGGTTCTGGAGAGCCTGCGCCCACCCCCCACTCTGGGTGGGGTGGGAGGGTCAAAGTATACAGACCCGGCCTTAGGGGTTCTGGAAAGGGGGTTTTGCTCGTGTGCAAGTGTGTTCATCCCTGAGTGCCTCTCTGTCCCCAGATGCAGGATTGTGCGTGCTCCTAAAGCGGAGCAGGTGTGCCTCTGGTGGGTGGTACAAGTGTGCACTGGCTGGTGACCTCCCGCTGCCATCGTTGACCCTCTCCTCCCCCACTGCAATAAATCCACTTCCTCTGCAGTGGACGAGTCCTTGCCAGCGGTCATGTCCAGGCGCTCTAAAAGCCTGCTCCCCAGGAGAAGCGAATGGAGGGTCTGGAGGCCACCTTGAGAGGGCTGAGGGAGGGCCTTAATTTCCCTTACCCTGCCCCTCCTGGAACATTTCCTCAAGCTGCAGCACTGGGCCCCAGGACTTGTCAGGACCTATTGCTGGAGGCAGAGAGGTATCAACCAGAGAATGGCTCCCCGAGAAGTGGCCTCTGGAAAAAAGGAAGGTTGGGTGACCAAGGACCTCCTTTCTGCCCTGAGGGAGAATATCTCCAAAAGAGGAAGCAGGCATGTGTGAGTGCATACTGACATGTGCCTTGGAACCCCCATCTGGGGGTGGGGGCACTCCAAACCTAGAGATTAGCCTCCCACTGTGACAGAGAAAACAAAAGCCCTTTTGGGGCCCCTGGCTTTGTCTTGGTGGTGGTGGTGGGGGGGGGGATTTGCAATTAGACACTTCTTGAAAGGAGACACTCAGTTTTGAAAGTGAGCCCTCTCACCCCACACACACCTATGGCTGGCTGGGCAAGGCACTCAGACACGCATCCACAAGTACCAGGCAACACCCTTCCATCACCCATCCCATCACAGGCCCTCCTCCCCAGGCAGCAGCTCTTCCTCCCCAGGAATCTCTCCTTCTCTCCCCACCCTCCCTCCCTCTCTCCTCCTTAGTCCCAGTGCTGCCTCCCTTCCGGCCCCCATCAACAGGACAATTATTGTGGAGAGAGCAGCCTAGCACTCCCAGGACCAGAGAAGGGAAATGACTTGTCCAGGCAGAGGTCTGTGTGTAGAGCCTGGGTTTCTAAATTTCCAGGCCAGTGAATTAGTTCTCAAAGGGTTCTCGAAGGAGATTAACGGATTAAGTGAGATGATGCATGTAAAGGTGCTCTGTGAACTGTAATTCCTCAGATCATTATCATGCGTTATTGAAATGAGTCCATTATTTCTGCCTCCTGGGGTGAGAACTCAGAAGGCGCCTGACCCTTGCCCTCTTTTACCTCCTTTAGTTGGTGGTCAAAGCAAAGGAGAGCCCTGGGAACCCTAAGGTGTAGGCAGAGGAGATGGGCTTGGGGTTGGTCCCACCCTGATCCAGCCTCTTCTCCTCTCTGGACCTGAGTGCACCCTGGCTGTTCTCTCTTTTTCCTTCCTCCCGCTGCCCAGACCATCCATTCTCTCCTTCCTCTCCGGCCTACTGCATAGCTAACCTAAGAATCACACCTTGAGCTCCTTTCTCCATGCTCTCTGTTGCCTCTATGTTTTCAAGACTTTTATCTGTGTCTGTCCCACTGCACCAAACACTCAGGGCACACTGGCGTCTCCAGCTTCTTCTTGCCCTCCACTCCCTTCAGGGATGGACTGAGTATAAGGAACATCTCTGTAATTACGCCCACCTTGCATCTATGTCTTTGTTGTCTTCCTTGACCAAAGCGCCCTTTGGGATCAGAAAAAGGTTGCCCTGGGCCATAGGTGCTATGGAGATGATTCTCTCCAAACCCCAGAGAGCTGGTGTCGGCCACCTGGCCTCACTACTGGGGTAGGGGTCAAGTCAGAGACCAAAGTGGCTCCAGGGCTGTACTCCTAGTAGCTGAGTGTCCTTGCTCTGGAAGTTCAAAGACAGCAAGGCCCTGAGCTGTGAGCCAAGCCCGGATGTGTCTCTGGCGCCTCATCCCCACCCCATTTCACCCCAGCAGATCCCTCTAAAGTTGCCAAGAATTTCTCTCTATGTCTGTTTCACTTCCTGGATTTCATCTCCCCAAAACTAAATATGAGATCCCCACCAGTTCCAGCTCAGATTGGGTCGCTAAGGTCAGAGGTCAAAGCAGGATTCAGAGTGATGGAGGTGGAGGGGAACTGATACCTATTGAGCACCTCTTGTGTCCCAGCCGCTGGGCTGCGCACTTTACATGCATTCGCTCCTTTAATCCTAAAACTTCAGGCAGGTTAGGGAAGGACAATGGCCCCCAGCTATGCTGGGTTTTATTATTTCTAAAGCTCTCCTTTATCCCAACCTTGTGAGATAGGCAGAGCAAATACAGTCCTGTGCCATGTAATGACATTTAGGTCAATGGCTGACCGCAGAGACGACAGTGATCCCATAAGATTATAATGGAGCTGAAAATTCCTTCTAATGACATCGTAGCCGTAACATAGTAACATCATAGCACAACACGTGACGTTTGTGGTTATGCTGGTGTAAAACCTACTGCCCATGGTATAAAAGTATAGTGCACCCAATGACAGTAGTGGGCTACACAGCGGTGTTTCTGAAGGTGCAATCTGATGTTCACGCAATGACGGAATCACCCAACAATGCATTTCTTAGAACGCATCCCCCTCGTTACGTGGCACGTGACTACTGTTCTTCCCCTTTTTTTAGATTAATGAACTGAAACTCAGAGACTGGTCTAAAGTCACACAGCTCTATGTAGTGGAACCAAGACTAGAATTCAGGCCTTTTTATTCAAAACCCCTTAATCTTTCCACTCAGAAGTCAGAGGAGACCATCCTGGTCTGAAGCGAGTCCTAGGCCCCTCTTGGAAGCCGCTGGCCGACACCAGAGCCCACAGCTGAGCCTGTCCAGCCCACTGACTTGTGGGCACAGGGCCCGGGGGAGGGCTGTGGTAGGACAGGGAGAAAATGACAAAGAATGAGGGGCTGGTTTCTGCCCTTGAACAGCACCCAGTCTGGAGGAGGAGGAGATCAGACACACCGCAAACTACAGAGGCCAGGCAATACAGAGGCAGGCAGATTGGCCTCCAGGTCGCCTAGCTCGGGACCGAGGAGGCTCTGAGCTGAGGGGAGGAGGTCGCTGACCACTGGGTCCCAGCAGCATCCACTCCCACGTTCCCGCTTTGTGCCAAAGGACTTGCACCTGCAAATGTTGCTTTCATGTTGTTTTGTATCTTTAAGCTATGATTCTGTCTATATGCAATGCCTCCCAGCTAGACTACGCCCACTGGGGACAGGGCTCCTTCCAGTTCTGTCTGTCTTCCTTCAGCTGTCTTGTCTACCACAGTGCCCTGCATATAGTAAGCTCAATAAATGCTCATTTGCCAATAAGTACTGTTTCCGCCACAACTTAGAAATGGTCAACATGGTCCAAGATGCCAGAAGACAGACTGGAATCTCTGGCACGTCCTGAGCTCCTCAGAGCTGCTGTTAGGAATGGCGCAGAGGAGATTTCAATGCTCAACTAACTGGTAGCAAATTCCCACTGCCAACCTGGCCAGATGGGCAACCCAGGCTTTGTCACCCAGGTGGCATCGTGGAAAGGGCACCAAGACATGGGCAGGCTGTGTAGCCTACAGACAGAGCAAAGAACAGCCCCTTTTGGTACCCTCGTGCTGCTGCAGCACCACGTTGGGAAGTCAAGGTAGGGACTTCCAGGGTCTTAGGCAACACCTAACACTCAACATGCCCAAAACTGACCACCTGCTCTTCTCCCCAAAACTGCTCTTCCCACAGTCCTTTCGTCTCAACTGATAGCAACTCCATCTTTCCAGCTGCTCGGCCTAAAAAGCTCAGTCTCCTTGAATCCTCACGCTCACACACCACATGAGCTCTATCAGGGAATCCTGTCAGTTCCACCTTCACAAAAGATTCAGAATCCCATCACCCTCTTCTTCAGTGACTCCCCCGCCCCCAGGTCTAGACCACCATCATCTCTCCCTGGACAGCTGACTACTGGTCTCCTGCTTCCATTCTTGCCCCTCTGATCTCCTCAACACAGCAGCAGAGGGGTTGCATTAAAAACATTGTCAGCCAGTCCTTGGCTCAGGGGCTTTCTCAAGTAAAGCCTGCAGTCCTTTCGGTGATGCACACGTCGCCCACCTCCACCACCTCTGTCCTCATCTCCTTATGCTCTCCCTTGCTCCCTCTGCTCCAGCAACACTGGCAGCTCCCTCTGCCTAGAATGTCCTGCCCCCAGATATATGCGTGGTTCTCTCCTCTTTCAAGGCTTTGCTCAAATGTCACCTTCTCAATAAGACCTACACTGCTACCCCATTTAAAATTTCAAAGAACCTCCACTCCTACCCCAGCACATATCCTATTTTTCTATAGCACTTACCAGATTCTAGGGTATTATATAATTTACATATGTCCATTGTTTATTGTCTGTCTCTTTTCACTAGAATATTAATTCCATAAAACAGAGACATGTGCTAGCTCATGGCTATATATACCCAGTGTGCCTAGAACAGTGCACATAGTAAGTGCTCAATAAATCTGAGCAATCTTGACAGATAGGGTCTCCTTCTTCAGCCTCACCAGACCCATTCCCTGTGACCCTGCGGTTCCCATCTCAGGTCACTGTGTGACCCGTGACCCTGGCTGGGTGAGGCAACAACCTCTGAGTCTGGGTTTCCTCACAGGTAGCTCAGAATTAAATCACATAGTCAAGGCCAAAGACCTTGGTAAGTTGTAAAAGATTGGGCTCAGATCCTCAAGTAGGAGCTTCCCCTGGCGGCCCAACCTCCTGTGAACACTGCCAAATCCTTCCCACTCCAAGACAACGGAGTTTGAGACCTGTAGACTCACAAAGACAGTACCTGGAGAGAGAAGATGAGAAAGAAAGTGAAAGAGCGCACACTGGAGGCAAGCAAGTTCAACGGCCAAGGGTCCTGGCCCCCAACGGCCTGTGGAGTCGTCAGGGTCATTGCTCCAGTCTGGGCCAAGCCCATGACAAGCCCTGAGACCCAAGTCCAGAAGAAAATCCTGTATATAGTTGCCATGCTTTGCTAGGAGCAGGGCCCAAGGACCCATGGCAGAAAGGAGAGACAGACCTCCTACCTTAAGAGGAGAGCTGTGGGGGAGGAGCTGCACCAGCAGGAAACACTGCACAGAGGAGGAACAATAGCAGCGTTTCTTTGGTCCCTGTTTTCTTTGGCTTCTTAGCTGCCACAGGGCCCAGAGTCCACTCGTCTGGGTCCTTGGCCTTCCTCCGGGCCCCTCCCTGAGCCCCTGCCTGACAGACTGACAGAGGAGCACCTGTTCTCTCCCTCTGCTGCACACAGAGCCCTCGGGGGCTTTGTAAATTACAGTCACAACAAGAAAAAACTCTAGTGAGCCTTACTCCGAGCCAGGCACTGTGCTAAGTGCTTCCCAAGGACACACATGGCACTGCTGGTGGGAGGCTCTTTAGTGCAGCTCCTCTCTGTGATCCTGTGGGGGGGGGGTTCCCTGCCCCTCCTCCAAGCCCTGGAGGGCTCTCCAGCTTCATTCCCCACATGCCTAACCTAGAGATAGGAAGAGGAAGGGGTGGGAGGAATGGTGGAGAGCAGCTGGGATTTCAGAGAGAAAATGGCAAGGACGTGGGGGAGGGGGGAGCGCAAAACGGAAGAAAGTGTCACCCAGTCCAGAGGTGGAAGGACTTGACTTTGGGGGTCCCTGAAAAAGACCACATGTAAGAAAAACAGACGTGGAAAGTGAGGTAGAGACAGAACCAAAGCAAGTCACAGAAATTAAGAGAGGAAAGATGACTAGGAGATAGAAACTGGGAGATGAACAGAGAGGCAGACAGAGAGACTAAAGCTAAGACTGTAACAGGAAGGCGAAAAACAGAAATGGAAAGGAGAGAGAGAGATTGAGAAAGGAAGGAAGAGACTGACAGAAGGAGAAGAGCAGGGAGACTGAAGAGAAAGACAAAAAGTATGAAAAAGAGAGACCGTCAAAGGTTGGGAGAAACAAACTGGAGAAAGAGGGAAGAGAGGCAGAGAGATTGCATGAGGGAGAGAAAGAAAGACAGAGTGAGGGATGGAAGGAAGAGGAGACTAAAGAGACTGAGGAGAGAGGAGCTGGAGGTGGAGGAGAAGGGAAACCTGACATCTAGAATGGGGGGGCTTCGGACAGCAAGGCGGGAGCGGCCAAGACCTCCCGTGGGAGGTCAGTGGTGCGTGCACCCTCGCCGCCCCCCACTCCGACCCCCGAGTCCCAGGGCCTCTTCCCTGACCTAAACCAAAACCGACCGAGGCTATGCCTCCTCCTGTCCCACGGACAAACTGAACTCCCGGCCCCCACCTCCCTCGGGGACTCGCTGTGCTCCCGGAGGGGTGGGAATGGCTGCGGAGCAGCGGCGCCCCCGGGACCCCCCGCCTCCAACCAGGACTGCCCAGCAGCCGGGGGTCACGGATTGCCAAGCGCGGCGCAGGCAGGCGCAGTCCCTCTTCTCCCAAAACGCCCCCGTTCCAACTTAGGGGGGTCGCCTGGCCGGGGCCCTGAGAGGTCAGCGACCCCCGGACCTCCCGCCCCCGCCACCGCGCGGCAGGGAGCTGGGTGGCGCTGGCCGCGGGGAACCGCATCACTCCAGCTGAGGCTGGGTAAGGATGGCCGGGTCGCAGGGAAAAGGAGGAGCCGGAGCCAGGGCCCAAGAGGAGAAAGAGGGGAGACCGCGGCCGGAGATAGCCGGGCGGAGGCAGCCGTCTGGAGGTCCATAGGACAGGTGAGCCCGGCCGAGAGAAGTCTCCCCGGGAGTCGCGGACCAACGGCGCGCACCTGAGCGTGGGACCCGCCTGGAGCGCACGGTGCGCGGGTGCCCGGCCGCCCGGGGTATATACCGCCGCGCGGGTCGTTTTGCCCGGGGGGGCCACACGCTGCCCCCCGGGGAGATGCGCCGGGCCCGCGCAGTGGCGAGCCCAGGACCGCGGCAAAGTTCCCTCCCTGCGCACAGCGCGGGCCCGGGCGTGGGAGCCGCCCACTGCCCCCCCCGCCCCACCCCCGCGCTGGCCCCGCTCCCCCGCGCCCGCCCTCTATATAGCGCACCGTGCAGGGCGGGCGCCAGGCCGCTAGTCGCACAGTGGGCCCAGGACGGCGCGCCGAGCCTGGAGCTGACCCCTGTCCCCAACGCCGCCGCTGCCGCTCAGCACCTGCACCGACCATGAAGAAGGAAGTGTGCTCGGTGGCCTTCGTCAAGGCCGTTTTCACTGAGTTCCTGGCCACCCTCATCTTTGTCTTCTTCGGCCTTGGCTCTGCCCTCCCGTGGCCGTCGGCGCTGCCCACCATCCTGCAGATCTCTCTGGCCTTTGGCCTGGCCATTGGCACCCTGGCCCAGGCCCTGGGGCCGGTGAGCGGTGGCCACATCAACCCCGCCATCACACTGGCCCTCTTAGTGGGCAACCAGATCTCCCTGCTCCGGGCTGTCTTCTACGTGGTGGCTCAGCTGGTGGGTGCCATTGCTGGAGCGGGCATCCTCTACGGGGTGGCACCAGTCAATGCCCGGGGCAAGCTGGCTGTCAACGAGGTAAGTACCCAAGGGATCCTGGGGGGAGCTTGGGACCAGGCCCCCAGACCCCATCTCAAGAATGGGTGCTACTAAGTGAACCAGTACACACCCTTGCAAGGAAGGTGACAGCCTCCGAGGCCGGGAAGATGAATCCCCAGGCTGGTGTGTGCCCCTGCTCAACCTCCCTGGGTCATACCCACCTGCCCTGCCAGCTCCCCTCCTGCTGCTCCTTCCTGGCCTCTCTCCTGGTACCTACTGCCCCTTCTTTCTTGCCCAAAACTTCTGCCTTTTCTCCTGTCTCACCCCTGAATTCTGCCTTCCTCTTGGACCCCTCGTGGCTCATGTCTGCTCCTCAGTGGAGTGGTTTCATGGAACCATCAGAGAAAGATGGATTGTAATTCTGGATTCCACTGACCCTGGCCCCTCTAGGTCTCATTTTTTTAGCCATTACATGGAGATGGTCATAATCTACCACAGCAGTTGTCAAGGGATCCCATTTAGAAACCATGCATGCGAACCGCCTAATTCAGTTCTGTTGGACATTGGTTCTTGCCCCTGGCCCCTGCTGTCTCCCCTCCCAGAGCCCCACATTCAGCCCCCATGTCCCATGCAAACTGGGTTCATTAATCAAACACAGAGGAGGATTTTCTCGGCCATTGTCAAACCGTGAGTCAGCCACACTGGAGAGACGGGTTTGAGGTTGGCACTGGCAGCTGGTCAGGCACCACGGGAGGTGAGCTGGGGGTACAGGAGGCGAACTGGGGAGCTGCCTACAGGAGGGAGGGCAAATGCCAACTTGTGGAGGGTGGGACTGAGCAGAATGGTTGACAGGACTGTATCCAGGAAAAGCTCCACACACACTGCCCTTTGGCCACACGCCTGCACTCCAAGCTTTTCACATACTGTGAAATATGTAGTCTCTGTGGCAAATGACCTCCCTGATTTGACATGCACTGGGCTCTAGGTGTCTTTGGAGACCCAAAGCCCTTCTCCCCAAGCCCCTGGCCATAGAGCCAGAAGAAAGCAGGGGTTCTAACCCACACTCCCATTGCAGCTCAGCAACGACACGACGCCGGGCCACGCTTTGGTGGCCGAGCTGATTCTGACCTTCCAGCTGGCACTCTGCATCTTTTCCTCCACCGACTCCCGTCGCACTAGCCCTGTGGGCTCCCCAGCTCTGTCCATTGGTCTCTCGGTCACACTAGGACATCTCGTGGGGGTGAGTGGAGCTGCCATATGGCTGGGGAGCTCTTCAGGGTGAATAATGGGGCCCCAGATCAGTAACCCTCCAGACCAGTGAGCCCTGCAGTTTGGGCCTGGAGTGGTGCTGTTATACTGACCCAGACTTGGACACCCAAAACCTTCTCTAGGCTGAGGAAAGATGGAAGTAAGTGGGAATTGGTGTGAGGGCAGGAAACCAAGCCTGAGCTTAGGATAGGGAGAGGTCACCAGCCTAGGAATCAGGAGACGTGAGTTGGAGACTTGGCTGAGCCCCTGAACTGCTGGGTGACCCTGGGAGAGTTGGGGGCACTGCGGAAGTGAACAAGCGTGCTGCCCTCCTCACCACATCGTTCTCTGTCCAGATCTACTTCACCGGCTGCTCCATGAATCCAGCCCGCTCTTTCGGCCCCGCAGTGGTCACGAAGCAGTTCAGCTCTGAGCACTGGGTGAGTCTGGGACTCCCCTGGATCCCTGGCAATGAGGGCCTGGACACCTGGCTGTGGCAGCCGAGAGCTCACTGAACGTTCAAGATGCTATGGGCCCAGAGCTCGGGGGTGAGCCCTGGGAGCGGCAGCTGGAGAGGAGACACAGTAGGGAACGGGATGCAGCCAGAGCAAGGGTAGGGCTAGATTTTCAGGGCCTGAGCCCCTGGGGACAGGGGACCCTGGTTGGAGGGTTGAGGGGGGAACTATATGTGTCTGTCCCTCTAGGGAAGGGAGGGGATCTGTACCTCAGTGTTGATCTCCTCTGAGGATTTTGTCTGTCCCTCTAGGGGTCTGTGTGTCTGTCCACTGTCCGATGTTTTATTTGTCGGTCCCTGTTGAGGGGTTGGGCGAGTCTTCCTTCCTATGTGTCTGTGCCTCTGGCTAATCTGTCACCATGAGCTCTCTCTAGAGTCTGTCTCTATCCCAATGTGGAATGGAGAGGAGTTCTGTCTGCCTCGCTGAGGACCTGTGTGTCTTCTCCCTCTGAAAGTTCATTTGTCTCTTTTTAGGGTGGGGTTGGAGGGGCCCTGTCCCCCTAGGGATCTGTCTGTCTCCTTTAAGGATGCCAGTATCTGTGGTGCGTGTCCCTGTCACTGGGCAGTGCAGTATCAGTACATGTGTCCTGAGGTGGGAGGAAGTCTTTCCTTCTGGGGTCTGGAAGGCTGTATGTCTGTCTCCTCTGAGGGTCCATGAGTCTGTCTTCTGGAGAGGGGAGGTGTTGGTCTCTGAGGACCGGGGCTTGGCCCCTTGACGCTGCCCTGTCTCCACCAGGTATTCTGGGTGGGGCCCATTGTGGGGGCTGCCCTGGCTGCCATCCTCTACTTCTACCTGCTCTTCCCCAACTCCCTGAGCCTGAGTGAGCGTGTGGCCGTCGTCAAGGGCACATACGAGCCTGAGGAAGACTGGGAGGAGCAGCATGAGGAGCGAAAGAAGACCATGGAGCTGACTGCCCGCTGACCAGCGTCAGGCAGGGGCTAGCCCCTCAGCCCCTGAACCACAGCGGAAAAAGTTGGGGGGACATGCAGCAAAGCTTCCTTCCCCCCACAGCTAGGTCCTCTGGACTGGGGAGGAGGTATCGGCTGCACAGTTACAAATGGGAGCAGGAACCCATGATGGGACTCTTGGGGGGGTGGCCAGGGGCTGGGGTCTGATGGGGAGGAGTCCCTTTGGGACAGGGCGAGCTGCTGCCATGAGGTCAGGCCTCAGAGATTGTGAACGCAGCACCAAGCTCACAGGCTGCCCCAGGGCCAGGCCAGGAGGGGTGGCCTGCGCTCTTCATCCCCCACTCTCCCCAGACCCTCCTCAAGAGTCAAAGGGATCCCAGCTCCTAGCAGGGCAGAGGCTGACCCTTCCCAAGGCTCTCTAGGAGGGAGACAGACTGATTCACTAAATGCTGCCTTATTTATTTCTGCTTAAAGATGCATGGGGTAGGGCTGCTGGTGTTTGGGGTGGGGGCTTCCCAATAAACCCATGATGTTCATGTTATGCCTCATCTCTCCCCAGAAGCCTCTCCTTGGGACACTCCGGCTCATCCCCTCTTCTCTTTATCTTTCCCACACCCTCCCTATGGGCCTCCATGGGCTCCACAGTCCTCTGTGGAAACACAGGGAAGCTGAAGCCAGGGGAGGCCTAGAGAGTCAGATATAGGAGTGAGGAGGGCAAGAGTGGGGCTGGAGAGAGAGAGAGAGAGAGAGACCCACCAAATATAGAAATAGAGCTAACAGTCAGGAAGGGGAAGTGGGAGCAGAGAAGAAGGCGTCTTCCTCACAGACTCCTGCCTGCACACCCCTCCCACCTCAGCTATGTCAAGTCCCTGACACTCGAGGAGGGTGTGCCAGGTAGGGTGGAGGACAAGTGAACCAGCCGGTAGCCCCTTGAGATTCCAAGGGGGTGACCAGCCAGGTCTGTCATCAGGGAGAAGGCACAGCCCTGGACTCCCCTCTCTGCACCTCAATGTTCTAGAAAGGTGCCATGTCGGGAGCCCATGCGGAGAGAGCAGTGCCTACACACACACTCACACACACGCACACGCACACCACCTGCGCAGCTATTTTCCAGCCTCCTCTCCCCTGCCTCTGCAGGCCAATGCCCCCCCCCCATCCTCCCCTCTGGGCCTGCACTTCTGCCCTCACCGGCTCTTGTCCCTTACCACTGACACTACTTATGAAACCTCCTTAACTCGCTGAGCCTCCATCTCTTAAGCATAAAATGAGGATTAGAACCGCTTCCCTCACAGTGTTGTTCTGGGGAACCAGATGAGATTCCTAGGACCTGTCTGCTCTCTGTGGGGAAGCTGGTGGAATTTGGATGAACAGCTCAAGACACAGCCCCGCGTCATAGTTAAGGAGTCCAGCTTGGAGTGCAAATCTTGCTGCACAATTTTGGGTAACATAAGTTCTCTGAGTTTTAATTCCCTCCTCTGAATATGGGGAGATTTGTACCCACTTCCTGGGTGGTTATGAGGATAAAATAAGACAATGGATGGACGTAAAACCCCTGTGCAAACAGGGCCAGGCACCTCAGAGTGAGCGCTCAATAAACTAGTGTGAAAATAAGCCCGCATGAGCACACCTGGGACGTGGGCCGTGTCCCAGTGCTGAGCCTCTGCTGTCCTGAGACTCTTTGAACCTGAGCTCTGGCTTCTGGCTGGTGTGAGAACCTCTCCCCGCGGTCTTCAGCTTTGCCCCAGGAGAGAGGGGCCAGCAGGGCCAGAGCTGGACTGGGAAGGGGTGGGAGAGGCTATACACCCTGTGGTCCGTCCCGGGGCTCGGCTCGCGGTGAGAGCTGCAGGGTCCTCAGCCCTCCTCCACACTTGAGTCTAGTATCTGTAAGAAGGAGCCGCCGCCGCCCTGCCCTCCCCTTCCTGCCTCATCGGTGTGCAGTTCTCACCAAATGGCAGTGTGCGTATGAGAACCTCAGGAAAGGAGCAGTGCCCCACCCGCCGCCTCCGGCCCCCACCTAAATCGGGCCGCAAGAGCCAGCTCCGACCAGTAGGGGGGGACCTCGTCCACCGAATGCACGGCTGCTGTGCTTCCTCGTCCGAGTCCGGGGTCTGGGCTCCAGCCAGTTAGGGCATGCGGGGTGGAGGACACCGGGAGCCTCTCAGGACCGGGTCCTCTGGCGCCGCCGGGAAGCAGCTATCCGCAGTCCGCCCCCAGCCCACCATCCGAGAGGGTGTGCGGATGAGAGGGGAATCCCTTTCCCACTCAGTCTCCACAAAACTGAGGCACAGGCACAGCCACGACCGGGAGTCTGGTCTTTCCTCCCTAGCCCAGCAAACTGTGTCCCTTTCTCTGACAGGTGGACCTGTAGGGGACAGACCCTCAGGGCTGGGTGGAGCACCCAGTCCGAGGGAGTTCCAGGCCCCGCCAGAGGGCGAAGGTCCGCGTAGGGCTTTGGGCGGACAAGTTGCGACAGTCAGGCTGTGACCAGCAGAGGGCGCTGTGCTCCGTGGTGGCTGGTCCTCCTCGCGCTGCTAGGTCCCGGCTCACAAAGACCTGCGCACACAGGAACTCGCACACCCTAACCCCGCACATCCACAGCGACCTTCAGTTGTACCGAGGGGTTGTGTCTCCTAGGCATGGGCTGCTCACGCTGTGAGTGTGAGAGCCACGTCCCCCTCCCCCATTCTCTCACAGGGCTGCTGGGGACCACAACTCGGAGCCTGGCGCCCTGCGTTCTAGGAGAGGCACACGCGTGTCACACCCAAGCACATACACACTCAGTCACTCCTTTGACCCTCTGCTCCATCTGAAGACGGAACCCAGGAAGAGCCTTGATTCTCCTCTAGGAGGCTTGATTCCCCCTTTTCTCTCCTCCTCTGCCCAGGGGCTACCAGTTTTCACCAGGTAGGAAGGTAGACACGGTGACGTGATGGGGAGATGGAAGAGAATTGGGTGTGAAGGCAGAACATGGACAGGTTGGCTGTCTAAAGGGATGGACAGGAGGAGGGGTTGCTGGAGGGTCAGCTCTCCCAGCCCGTCTCTGGGCCTTAGCTTCCTCCCCGTTATGTGTAGATAAGATCAGACCTCCTTTCCTGCCACCTTTTGTGCGGAGTGGTGAGATGTGAGGGAAGCTACCTTGAATTGTTCCCTTTCTGACATGTTTTTATTGTCCCTCCTCTTCTCTCCCTGTATCTTCCTCCTTCCTCTCCCTCTTGCTCCCCCTACCTCCCCCAAACCCTGAGACCTGTTAGAGCTCACATTGCTCCTTGTGTACATGCATGTGCATGCACACGCACGCACGCACGCATACCTTGCCATGGAGGTGCCCACCCAGCAGTGCAAGCAGCCCAGAGACAGGCCTCTGGGAGGTTAAGAGCACACAGCCACCTGACAGGCAGCTGTAGGCAGCCAGGCTTTGGTAAAGGCCTCTGAGCATGAGTGCCTCAAAGCAGGGCACTGGAGCCCAGGACTGGTTGGGCCCGGCAAGGTGCTGCTGGAGCTGGAACAAGCCCTGGCCAACGCCTGGCTGGCCTCTGGGGGTGAAGGACTGGCCTGTTCCAGGCCAGACAGGGCCCCAGGAGACTCTGTTCTAGGCCAGCTAGAAACAAGGGCTGCACTTAATGCTCTCAGCCTCTGGGGCCCAGAGCACAGGCCACAGCTGCTGCTTGTCCTGGAGCTGCCACAGCACAAGGACCCTTCCCACCCCAGCCTGGTCCTCATAGCTGTCTCACTGGAGAGGGGAGGGGAGTGTCAATCCTAATAACCAAGATTTTCTGACTCAGAGACACTCTCCTAGGTATTAGCACATTGACTAATAATGACACACAAGGGGGTCGGAATTTTTATCTCCATTTTGTAAGTGGGGAAATGGAGGTCACGGAAGTCAGGGGTACAGTATACACAGCAATGTTCCAATGCTCTTACTTGCATTGTCTGATCAAAGGCGCTCAACAGATAGGCATTTGTCGTGCGGGACGGCCTGCGGGGTCTCAGCTCCTGCTCCCCACATAAGAACGCAGGATATGGTGAGGCCCCAAAGGAACACCCACAGAGCCATAGATGGGGATATTCTCACTGGCTGCATCCACCTCTCTGCAATCCGCTCTTGCTAGCTCAGCCACCATCTTCTTGCTAGCCCCCATTTTCTGCTACTGTAGCCACGGCAGTTATATTAGTGGCCATTGACTCACTGGTTACAGCTGACAGCCAACTAGCCACAGCTAATGACCATCCAATCACAGTTGATGGCCATTTACTACCTGGGCCAGCACCTTTCCACGTGAGGCCGAGAGCCTAGAAACTGCCCTCCTGGCTCTGTCACCACAGCATTGCTGCTGTTTGGTGCCTGGTATACAGGCGCGGAAACCTAGCCTCTAGGCAAGATATAGTAGGGACGGGTAAGTGTCTGTCCCCAAGCCCTCTGTGGCCCTGTCTGAGGGGAGGGGAGAAGAGAGATGTCCTGGATGTTCCCTGGGACGACTCCTAGGCATGGAACCCCCCCTATGGCAGGGAGGAATGTCACCCACACTGCCCATTCATTCCTTCATTGCTTGAGTATTTATTGAAAGACTCCTTTAAGCCAGGCCAGCACAGGAGTCTGCAATGGAGCAGTAGAGGCACGGGGGAGGCCAAAGCCGGAAATAGCTACTGGCTTTGCTCAAGCCAAACTTCTCTTTGAAGCTTGACCTGATTGTGCTGGAGAGGAAAATCAGAGTGGACTTCATGGAGGAATTAGACTCGAGCAAAGTCTTGAAAGAAAGATGTCATGCAGGGCGTCATGCGGGGTCTCTGTCCTGCTCCACACATAAGAACACAGGACAAGCTGAAGCCTAAAAGGAACACCCACGGAGCCATAGATAGGGGAGTCATACCACTATAGTCTAGCTGGCGGCTGGGTTGGAGACACAGGAAGTAGGAGCCACACGATACGCAATCCGCCATCTGCTTGTCTGCCAACCCACCCACCCCCTAGCTCAGCCACGGCAGTTATATCAGTGGCTAATGGCTAACCTGTAATAGCTGCTGGCCAACCAGTCACAGGTGATAGCCATCTACTACCCGAGCCAGCACCTTTCCACGTGAGGCCAAGAGCCTGGAAATTGCTCTCTGGGACTCTGTCCCCACAAAAGACAAAGAGGAAAGGCATTCCAAAGCCATGGTCTCTCCACTATTCTGAAATTAGTGGACATGTTATAAAGAAGAAGGCAGGAGAGAGAGAAGTGCAAACCACCGATGAGGCTGGCAATGGCCAAGAGTTGGCCCCCATCACACAGAGAGCCAAGGGCACAGGGAGGGTCCCCTGACTCAACACAGGAGAAGGACTCCCTCTTCTTCAGGTCACAGGGAAGCTGGTGAGGGCATGGGGCCCACCAGGGGGTTTGCGGCTCAGGAGGAAGGATGTGAAGAAATCTTGCTTGCTAGCTTGGCTTTCTGGGTGGGACAGGAGGCAAGCTGAACTGCTAGAAGAAAGCCAGAGTGTGTGGGGTACTTAAAGAGAGTGGGGAAAGTTTGAAGTAGGTCTTAGAAGAATGAGGATAGAGACGCCTGGAGCTGGGGATGGTATGAGGATTGCTGAGCAGAGCTGCGACCCCTGCTGAAGCCAGAGACCATGGACTTGTCATGGCAACAGTCTGCATGGCTGGGTGAGTGTCTTCAGCAGGGTTCAGCAGCGCCAATGGCCGCCCGGGCAGAGGGGTGTGAGGAGAATGAGAGTGGAGAGATGTGGAGGGGAGAGGGATGGAGAGAACCGGGAGTCAGGAGAGCGGGGCATTGGGGTGAGATACCAGGGGACCCGGCTGGAGAGGGGGCTAGGAGAACAGAAAGGAGATGGGGAAGGTGAGTGGATAGAGCCTGTGATCAAAGCTGGCATGTTTCACTTAAAGATTTCAGAGGGCCCAGTCCCAGGTGAGGGCGGGTATACGGCCGTCAGGATAGCAGCTGAAAGGGAGCAGATATGAAAGTCACCTGCCTCCAGGAGGTCAGGAAGCTTCTATTCGCTCATTGATTCATTCAACAAATATTTCCTGAGCACCTACTATGGCCAATCCCTGTGCAAGACACTACACATAGGGATGAGCAAAACTTGGCTCAGGGGCTCACCATCTCACTGGAGAGA
The DNA here is from genome assembly GCF_964194185.1 of Rhinolophus hipposideros. Taxonomy (NCBI): domain Eukaryota; kingdom Metazoa; phylum Chordata; class Mammalia; order Chiroptera; family Rhinolophidae; genus Rhinolophus; species Rhinolophus hipposideros. The sequence goes on from NC_138055.1 coordinate 51,279,261, forward strand.
CACATTAACACCATGGCAACACCCTATGGTGAGCGTAGTGCATAAAAATGCCCCGGTGTGATGGGAGCACACAGAGGGGTCCTCATCCAGGAAAAGAGGAGATGACATCAAAGTTGAGCCTTAGGGGTGGGTTAGGAGTTACTCAAGCAAAGGAAGTGGGAAGGGCACGCCAAAGAGAAGACAGAGCATCCTGCAAGGAGAAACCAGCATAGAGTGTTCCAGAACGACTGGTCACTTGGTGAGGCCAGAGGGTAAAGAGCAAGACGAGGAGTGGGGAGAGGTGAGGCAGGAAAAGCAGCATCCCAGAGGGCACAGGAGGCTTTGAAGGGATTTCAGCAGAGAAGCAGCAGGATCACATTTGCATTTTAGAAAAATCACTCTGGCTGCAGCGTGGATAATTGATTGGAGCAGAGCAAGGGAGCAGACAGAGAGAATGGTTAAAGGCTGCAGGGCAGCAGGGGTGGCGAGAAGAGGGCAGAGTCAAGAAATCAGCAGGCCTTGATGCCTTTACTAGATGGGGACAGGAGGGAGAGAAGAGTCCAGGGTGCTTCCCAGGTACCTCCAACTGCACTGGAGGAAACAGGAGTGTGTTTGAGAGGATGAGGAGGGAGCAGGATGTTATTTTGAGAAAGGTTGCATTTGAGGAGTCTGAGGACAACCAGGGGACATCCCCTGGGCGGGTAGATATGGCCAGGGGCGAGGTCAGGGCACCCAGATGTGGTTAAGAGGTGAAGACAATTATTTTAACAGATGGGCAGATTCTTCTTAGGGAGGGAACAGCTTCATTTGGTTAAACACCCAAATGGCGGTAAAAAGGCAGAGCCTAGGGAGTGGGCGACCTTAGGGCCAGCATAGCTACAAAAATGGCTAAGCTGCCCTGCCTGAGACTAAAAGGAATTGTTTTGACCCCTGAGAGGAGAGCAGAGAATGGAGGGGGGTGGGGCTGAGAAGGGAGGAGAAGGGTGAGGGAAAGGAGAAGCAGGTGAGAGACCAGTGGAAATTCCCATGGCAGGCAGCAGAGGTGCCCACGGTCACGTGTGTCTTCTGATTTGCTGTGGAATAAACCCGTCCTCCATTTGCCCCCTCTGTACCCCCATAGGCCCACATCCTTAGTAAAGGTAACTCTATTCACATCTGCTTTCTGAGTGGGGTTTTAGGTGGGAACGAAGGGGAGAGCTCCATTTCACATCTGGGTTTATGGGCACAGAATAGTGTGAGTCCCTCTGGAGGCAGAGCCTGCAGGCAGAGGGGGCCAGGAGAAACAGGACACTCTGAAGCAGGCCTTGGACGTGGGGATCTGAGTGATTTTGTTCTACCTAAGCTGACATCAGGGGCGTGGACGCTTTGAAATCCCACGCCCGCCACTGCTCCTGCACCTACGACCCTCAGGTTAGGCCTCGGCCTGCTGCACCATTAGGCCTGCCCAGCTTGGAAACCTCCTGGGAGGTTCCAGCTCAGCGCCCTGAGACCGCCTCCCCTCCCCCAGCTGTCAGGTGAGCTCAGGGTAAGGCAGGCATGTGAGTACCACCCCCCATGCCACTCCCACGCCTCCCACCCACCCAGACGCACATAACCCCATCAGACCAACCCTTGCCAGTCCGACCAGCACAGTCCGAGGACAGCCGTGCCATGGAGGAGCTGCAGATGGGAGCGAGCGAAGGCCGCCACGCAGTGGGACAGCCAGAGCAGGCCCGAAGCAAGAGATTAGAGGAGACCCAGGAGACCAGAGGCAAGGGAAGCAGAGAGAGGCCCTGGGAGCAGAAGAGGTGGCAGCCAAGGCCCCGGGACGTAGACGCGACGGAGCCGGAAGGGCATGGCTTGGCCAAGATGACGGGGCGCCGGCTCTGGACGGCCACCAGCAAGGCGCTGTTTGTGGAGTTCCTGGCCACGGGGCTGTACGTGTTCTTTGGCGTGGGCTCGACGCTGCACTGGCCCTTGGCACTTCCCACCGTCCTGCAGATCACCATCACCTTCAACCTGGCCACAGCCATGGCCGTGCAGATCACCTGGAAGACCAGCGGGGCGCACATCAACCCCGCCGTGACGCTCGCCTTCCTCGTGGGCTCGCAGATCTCGCTGCCCCGTGCTGTGGCCTATGTGGCTGCCCAGCTGACAGGGGCCACTGTGGGGGCTGCCGTGCTTTATGGGGTCACACCAGGGGACATCCGAGAGACCCTCGGGATCAACATGGTAGGTACAGGGAGGGGCACCTGGCAGGGCGGTGTCTAAACAGGTGGTAAGGGTGGGGGCCCGGCCGGGGGGAGGGGGCGGGGAGGTAACCATGGCACCCAGGGGGATCAAGCTGCCTTGGTGCAGGCAGAGCAGTGTGACTGTGGCTCAAGGAACTGGTGGCGCAGCGAGAAGCCCCGGTAAGGGGCTGGAGTCGGAGAAGGACCGGGCATCTAAGGGGGGCGGGCAGCCAGGGAAGGCCGGGGCTGTGAGTGGTGGCAGGGGCCCTGCGTGCACTTCTTGTTCCCTAAATCCCCCACATGTCTCTTGCTCTTCTGTTTGCCCATGTTCCTCCCTTCTCAGCACGCTGAGGCCTGCTTTACCCGCCTCCCCTCCCCTAATCATCTCCTCCTTCCATTCCTACCCAGGTCTCCTCCCAGTCAAACATGCACCCCAGCTTCTCGGAGCCTCCCCTGTCCCACCAGTCCTGAGCTCCTGCCATCCCCCCAAATCACTGGTCCCAACCAACCTTTGGGTTGAGAAGGGTGACATTCACTTCTTTAGGAGCAAGTGTCTGGGGCTCACCTGAACCCCACCACACAGTCCTCCTTAAGTCCTGAACTGGCACTGGTGAGGTGTCACACCTTTCTAATGAGGGAATGAGGTGGGGGGGTGTCACCATCTCCTGGCAGAGCCCATTCAGGCTGCAGCGTAACCCCCTCACCCAGGTCTGGAGCAACGTGTCGACTGGCCAGGCGGTGACAGTGGAGCTGGTTCTCACCCTGCAGCTTGTGCTCTGTGTCTTTGCTTCCACCGACAGCCGTCAGGCATCGGGCTCCCCGGCCACCATGATTGGGATCTCTGTGGCATTAGGCCACCTCATCGGGGTAAGGGTCACAGGGGGCTGCCATGCAGACGCACACACTGCTCCTCCTGGGGGGACTATGGGGTCCTAAAGGCCAGGAAGTGTCCCTCCCTGAGTCCCTCACGCCTTGGGGCCAAGGCTGTGCCCCACACTCCAGGCCCAGGATATGGGGCTGCAGAAGCCAAGGCTGGAGCTGGGGCTCTGAGCCAGGGCAGAAGGGACTGTGCCCTCCCAGTCTTGCCTTACACCTCCTTACACCCTGAACCCACAATTGCTCCCCAGATCTACTTCACTGGCTGTTCTATGAACCCAGCCCGCTCCTTCGGACCTGCCCTCATCGTTGGGAAGTTCACGCTCCACTGGGTGAGACCCTTTGCTGGCAGCCATGGGGAGGGGCGCGGAGAGGGCCCAAGTAAAGGCAATAGGGACTTCGGCTTTCTCCAGCAGGGTAGGGGGCACAGAGACTTGGAGAGATAAGTCGCCCTGCCCCAGACCAACTTGACCCCCGATGGAGGTTTCCCGAAGCTCAGAAGACCAGGGCATGTATCCTGGCTTCATGCTTTCCTTCTTTCAGCTTCAATAGCCCAGGGTACCCAGGGGACTGGCAAGAAATGGGCCAGGGCAGGAGCTGCAGCCTTGGCCCAGACCTCAAGTCCTGGCTGTTTCCTTATTCACTTTCTCCAGCTGGACCAATTTCCTAACTTGGATACAGAAAAAAGATAAACAGAAATAGACACACACACCAGCAAAGACAAGAACAGCCCTAGCCAAGGCTCCTGGTTGGAACGGGAGGCGAGGCAAGAGGGAGAAAGGAGCAGTGAGGGGCCTGGTGGGGGGACGCCTTCTCAAATTTGCCACCTTATAGACAGCTTGAGGTTTCCTGGGAGACCAAGTCAACACTAGGGAAGCAGGTAGGGGCCTCAAAGCTATGCTTTGATCTGACAGCTGAACAGCCAGGTGCTTACTTCTCTGCCTCCTCAGATCTTCTGGGTGGGGCCCCTGACAGGGGCTGTCCTGGCTTCGCTGATCTACAACTTTATCCTGTTCCCTGACACCAAGACCCTGGCCCAGCGACTGGCCATCCTTACAGGCACTGAGGAGACAAAGAAATTGGTAGTGCTGGAGCCCCAGAAGGAATCCCAGTCCAGTTCAGAAGACTCCATACCGAAGAGTGTGTGTCAGGTGATATAGAATTTGGCTCCTGCCCTCAGGCTTCTGAGACTAGCCGGGCAGGTGAGCAGCATACTTTGTGTGTCCGGACTTCATTTTCTGGGGAGAAAAGGGGTTTTCGAGGGTGGGTAGGGATGCTTGGCCTCTTGTCCTAAGGGTGGGTAGGGGGTGCCAATCCCTTACATTACTAGATAGAATCTGGGGAGCAAATATGTTGTTTCCTCCTCCTCTACCTCTTAACGGGACAGAGCAGAGGGAGGCAGGGGAATTCACTACTGCCCTCCCCTTCTCTCATCTGTCTGGCCTCCAGATCCCCATGTCTAAGCAGATGGCCATTCTGCTTAGAGACTGAGGGCTAAAGGGACCTCAGAGAACCCCAACTTTTCATCCCACCCTTGGGGAGGAGGGGCCAGACTTCACAGAAGCCCCAGAGCTCCTCAGACGCATGTCTCTGCTCTTGGGTGTGGTTTGGGGACTATGGTTTCCCCTCAGACTGTGGGCTTCCTGAAGACAGAGATTACCTTCCCAGGAAACCTTCGTTCCTCATTTCTCCAAATGCCCAGGAAAGGACTCCACCCTTGGGAAGAGCTGACACAGAGGAAGCTATTCTCAGGCTAGCAGATGGGCAGGCTATAGGAAGGGAGGTTTGGGCCAAACAGGCCTTTTCCAGGACAAGCTTTTCCTGGCTGTTTGGCTGCCTCCCACCTCAGCCCCATTCACAGAAGCAATCCTGAGCGAGGGCGGCCCCAGCCCAGCCCTCCATCCATGACCTGGGCCAGAAGCCATGTCCAGCCTCATTCTCAGCTCTACCAGGATCCCTCAAAAGCTGTTGAATAAGCCCCAAGGATGCTAGGAACTCGAGAATGACTCAGGAATCTACAGTTTTCAGTTCAATGCCCCTGAAGGACTACCGGCGTCTCAGTTGGTTGGCTAATATTTACAAGCTGCTGTAAATCGACTCTGCTCATGACTTGGGGTCCTATCTGGATCTTGGCTTCCCCAGCTGTTAAATGGGCACAAGTCTCCCCCAGGGACTGCTGTGACAACAAACAAGGGGTTGGAAAGTGTTTGGGGAAATTAAAATGCTAGAAAAACAAAGCCAATAAAAGATGGTTATTGTTGCTATTACTGTAATTACTGGGTTTGAATACAATTGCTGTTGGTAATGGGAGGGGAAGAAGGGAGAGAGGGAGATGATTGAGAAGGCGGGGAAGAGAGGTTTTTCTTATTTGATCTGCTCCACAGACGGGAGGGCCCTGAGAACTTTGTGTGTGTAGATGGCGGCGGTTGGGGGAGGGACCCTGGAATGAAGAGACAAGCCAATAAAAGCCAGTTCTTCTCATCTCTATGGCGCCCATCACCATGGTACCCTGAGATGCAGCAACCAAATCCATAAAAAAGATAGGTTCTTTCCCATGATGTCTCCAAAGGGGTTGGATGGGGGAGGGGCTCCCGTCTTCTGAGGGCAGGCCTGGCCTGTGACCAGTGCAGCAACTGAGTCCCAGGTGCTCCAAGCCACAGCAGCCGTGCTCAGCGTTCTGTAGTATTATCAGTGCAGAGGACTATTCACATCTCCCCAAGCTGGGCCACACTCATCCATCTTCATAGTCTCTTAGAGCCCAGGGCTTCTTGTGCCCTTTTATGAGCAGGGACAGCTGGGCTTGTGTGTGCGTGTGTGTGTGTGTGTGTGTGTGTGTGTGTGTGTGTGTGTAGGTTGTGATTGACTTGTTAAAGGTCACCCAGCTCAGTACCACAGCCCCCTAAGGTCTCCCCAGCTCCCAGCTTAGAATTTTCCAAAATAATGCTCCAGCGGTGCTCATACAAACTGCAGCCAGAGAAAAGGACGCGGGAACTAGAAGGTTGAAGAGGGCAGGGGGTGGAGCTCCTGCAGGAGGTCCTTAAACTCCTAGACAAATTATCTCTGCATCCCAAGAAGCACACCCTGGGTGCTCAATAAAAGTCTGATGAATGGATGACTGAGGCTGGGCGGCTAGGAGGGAGGGGAGGTAGTAATTGATCAAGAGGAGAATTCAGGAGTTACAGCCCCACATGAGCCAAAAATGAACCGCTGAGGAGCCTGTGCTTGCAGGTAGAGGTAGCTGGGAAGAGGGTGCGCAGCCACACGTGAGTCCCCACCCCTATTTCAGAGCTGCCTGTGTCACCTCCGTCCCGGGAACTTCAGGCCAAAAGGGTAAGGCTGATGGCCTGAAGAGAAACCTGGGGGCCCCTTTCACAATTAGTTCTTTGAAGCTGTGCTGTTGGAATAGAGTAGAATGAGGAGACAAGCTTCATGAGAAGTGAGGAATTAGGTTAGAGTCTGAAGCTCAACCGAGGTTCAACAGGAATGAGTAACCAAAGGTGAGCTTCTCCTCTGCAGCCCTTTCATAGGACAGCTGGCCATCTGGGTGAGGGAAGGGCAGGCCTTCCAGGAGCCAAATCTCAGCAGTTCCAGCCAGGGACAGGGGGTTTCATAGTCACAGCCGGTGGGCCTGGGTGGGGGGCCAGGAGCACAGGGAAGACAGAGACCCAACCAGGCAGACCCTTGGTGTGCACTCCCTTCCTCCCGTTTGTCAGGGGAAGTTTTTAATTAATGGTGTGTAATCTGATCTGGCCCTCTCCCTGCTGAGCACTGCCTTCAATCAGCAGAGCCATCTGCAATTGCAATTCATAATTCTCCCCAAAGGGAGGGGAACTCAGGACGGGTGCCTTGGTGATTAATACAATTAGCCTTTTATGTTGATGATTGTCTTAGCAGGAGCAGAGGATGCCAGCCGGGGCCTAGGCTGTCACTTCCCCATTGGCTGGCAGGAAGTCCCTCTAAGCTTTCCACCTGCACAGCTACCTCGGGGTGTAAAGGGGACACATCTAATCTGGCACCACACTGTGGAAGGGGGAGAGCCCATGAAGGGGCCAGGCTCTGGGACACATGTGGGCCCCTTAGAGGGGAAAGGAGGAGCAAGATGGTGATTCAGGGACTTATTCCCAAGGAAAATCTCTTTGACCTCAAGGATTCTATGCACCAAGGTTAAAAGGAAAAAGACTACATAAAGGTAGACTGGGGGTTGAAAACATTCAAAGAGTTTAAATATAGGCTCCAGCACTTGTAGCTGTGTGAACTTGAGCAAGTTACTTAAGGATCCTGAGCCTCACTTTCATCTGGAAAATGGGGTCTATTCCCAAAGGGGCTGGAAGAACGATGTGGGACTTTTGTGCTCAGCACCACGCCTGACACATGGTCAGACTGCAATCAGGGGTAGAGGTTTTCACCATCATCGCGGCAGATTGCAACTCCCTCTGCCAATGAGTGTAGCTGCTTCCCCTGCGGTTTCTAATGCAGCCCAGCTAAAGAAGGGATCACTTCCTCCCCATACCCCAGGCTGAGCTTGAGCAAAGGAGAGGGAGTATGTGAGCGTGAGTGTGTTGGGGAAGGAAAGTCCCAGAGGAAAGAGGAGTCAAGAATCAAATCCAAGAAAGAAATAAGGGCCGTCTCAGAACAGAGAAGTGGAGCGCTGCTGGCGTGATCGTGGCTGGCAGCTGGTTTGGGGGAGATTCAGGAGGCTGGGTAGCTATAAAGGGGTGAAAAGGACGGCTTTGAGCATCTGGAATTTCATATGGAAGCTAAGTAAACAAAAGGGGAGCAGCCATCAGTGTGAGGGTTTAAGCAGCAGTACAGATCAAAATCTGTGATCTCTGATCTATACATGAGGAAAAGTGATCTGGAACCAGCTGATTGGGGTTTTAATGGGAGACTCTGCTGGGTCAGGAGAGGGGATCACCTCAGTTGCTCTGGGCCCCCAGAGCTGTTCTCCACGGTCTGGAGCAGTGAGAAGAATGCTCGCTATGGAGAGATGTCAACCTGCAGCCACTGCCAGGCCCAGCAGTGGGTGGGGGGCCGGGGACTGGGGGGGGGGGATCAAGGGCTAATCAAAATGAAGCATCCAGCCAAGCTGGCCACTCTGGGCAGCTGGGGCAGGGGGTCCGCACTGCCGAGGTCTGTAATCACTTCTCAGGGAGGGGCAGTTACACTGAGGAGCAGTCACATATTTAGCAAAAGCTGCAGAGGGGAGGCATGGTTCGCGAAGGGGGTTTATGAGGGTGGGGAGTTCAACGGCACTAATTAATGAGCTGCAGTTAATGGGCAGAAAAGGGGGAAATGAAAAACTGCTTCAGAGCTCTGATGAAGTCAGATGAAGGGACAGTTACTGCCAGAGCTGGGGGTGGGGGAGGCCAGAGACAGAAGCAGGGACCCACAAATCCACCCCACAACCAAGACAGGTAAAACAAGGCCCAGCCAGGGCAGCAGGTGGGGGTGTCCGGTTATGGAAACCAGGCTGGAGGGACCTCCGTAGCCTGGAATATGCTCTGGGCCCTCTCTGGCTGCCTTGTTTATCCTCCTATCCAGTTTGAATGTCATCACCTCCTAGGCTCTCTTAAGTCTCCAGCTCCCTCCCTCCTCTGAGCTCCCCCCCACCCTTGCACCCTCCTCTATCCTGGCACTGAACAGGTTACTTCATAGGTACTTGACCATCTCTGTCTACGGAACAGGAAGACTTTCTTAAACAAAATTATATTTTTAGTCTACTTCTTATCTCAGAGCAAGTTTCCTTAACTTGATTATCTGTCCTTTTCTTGTTGGTCCCCAAACCATGGCCTTCCAGTTTAAATGGAGGGGAGACCTCTGGTATTCTGGATTTGGTGAGCATATTGGACAACGGATTGCAATAAACACTCCCAACTCCCTGCCCAAACAGAGTATCTCACACCTCTCATCCTTTTTGTGTTAAGGCTCCCTGAATGTTTTTGTCCTAGTCTGTGATTTCACTCCACCAAGACATCCTATTATTTTGGTCTTGGCCTCACTGATTCACAATGACTTTTCGCCCTTCCCCGACTCAGGGGTCACATGTAATGACTCTGAAGGTCATTGACTGGGACAGATTTTGAGGCTATCCTACACATTGCTTGTCTGCTTCTTCGTGCCAGATGAGCCTTGCTTGCTTTTGCTATCCCGCAGCTTCCCTCGGACCTGGGGGAACTCCCTGCTGTAACCTTTCCAAGGCTAAGTAGCTGGTTCCCCAGCCTCCACAACTGGTTTAGCCAACAGCCTATCTCGCACAAACGGCGAATATTACCAACCCAAGTAACATTGATGATAAGATGCACCACTATTTTATGAGCTCCTAAGAAAGCAAACTCATTGCATTCTATTTGTACAATGCCATTAATTATGATATCCCAATTCTCAGAGATATTGAAATGTTTTAAGTGTATCTTATGATCATCTCTCCTTCAAATCTTGGCTCTTTTAAAGATTTTAAAGAAAGGGGGAATGGTAGGCCAAAGGGGGACTACACTGGAGGGTCTCAAGTTACCTCCTCCCTCTTTGGGGATGGGAACCATCGCCCTTGTGGGCTCTCAGCTCCTCTGCACATCTATTTCTAGTCCAGCGTTGACTACCCAGGCCACCCCTCACGATGAACGTCAGTGCCAGGGAAGCCACTAAAGAGAACCCTTTTCAGGGAGGCCAAACAAAGCACGAGCCATGCCAAGCCGGGAGCACCATTTTTAAGGAGATAATCACCTAGCACTCCAACACCGTTTATCCAACCACTTCCCACCCTCCGGGGTTATCTGTCCGAACCTTCAGGCCAGTGCCATGAGGAGATGCCCAGATTAGTCATTTCCTCCTAATCGGGCTAAGACAGCTCCGTTAAGCTGCCGACTGCAGGCAATTCCCGTTAAAGAAAGCAGCTGGAAAGGGCTTAGCCCGTTAATGCCAGCAGCTGCACCTCCACAGTGCGGCTGCTCTGCCGAGGGGCTGGCTCTGTCCAGAAGCAAAGAGGCATTCAGCCCCCGTCAGTGTGCATTACCCTAGGAGGAGAGAGCAGCCAGCTCCCCGGGAGGAGGGGAGGTGGTTCATCTAAGCACCTCCACCCCCAGGCTTTGCTTCCCAATGAGGAAGAAAAATTCCAGCTCCTTTGTCTCCCTCGCTCTACTAAAATCTGGACAAACTGTACCATCTCACAGGCAGAAAGAGCTTTCTCTGTGACAGGAGCGACTCCATTGCAAAAATTCACCCAGGGAACACGACAGATCCACTTGTTAGTTTTGACAACAAAAAGACTTTAGGCCATTAACCACGCGACTCATTCTCCTTTGAGCTGATTTTATTTCTCTGAGGTCTTAAATATGCTTCTGATTCCAGGTATGCATACGTGTGGACACAACAGGCTGACTACCTCTTTTGGAGAGCACTGGGCCCCAGGGTTGATGAGGGAGAAAGCTGAAAAGCCCTCAGAAAGCCCTGGCACAGAGCAGCCTGCTGAAGAGAGATCACTTGAAGACTTCTTACTGAAAGCCAGATGGTGAACATGAGACGGGGTGAGAGCTAATGCCACTCAGGGGGAAAGCCAATAAGCTAATCCGCTGACACGTTTCTAGAAGCAGGCTGATGGCTGTGGTTCAGAGACTCGCCTGTGCTTGGCTCTGAGCTTCAGAGCACACGAGATGCACATGGGCGGCCCGAGAACAGACTCCCACCCAGAGCCACCTCAAGCACCCACACCAGCTCTTCCTTCTCTTCCGGCAGAGAAAACAGCCCTGGATCACCAAGCACAGGTCTGCATTCTACCAGACAATAACCCCAGCCACGAAGACATTCTCCTAATCACCTTCCCCAGCAGTGTGGGCCTCCCGGCTCTTTCTGGGTCATCTGTTGAGTGCATAGGCACAACCACATACAGCCCTGAGTGGAACCATTGACGTACGTAATAATATACTCACAAGCCCACGATGCTGAAATCTGAAATAGCCGGCACCACGGCTGACCTCTAGAGTGGGACTACATTCCCCAGGTTCTAATCCCAGCTAAACTATAATTAGTGTGTGGGAATTTGAGCCAAATCACCTTTCTGAATTTGTCAGTTGGGATGACATCACCTAACCTACCCACTGAACATGAGTGTGGTGAGGTCAAGATGATAAATGAAAGCACTCTGTATATTGTAAATCACCATGTTACTTTTCCCAGAGGCTCTGTAGGGAATTGGTTCCTAAGCCCATCTGCACTGATGACCAGAGAAGATATGAACTGGCTAGTACTTTATTATCAGTCTACATAACCATGGACATGTCTCTGAGCCTAGCACACAGATGGTGTCCAACTGTGTGAGATATGAGAGTAACGCTATATAAAAACAATGCAACTATGAAGCTATAGAGGGAGAGAGGTACAAAAGGAAAAATTCCTGCTTCCAACTCTGAGTCCCTGAAAAGTGGCCTCCTTTCCCATCCCACAAGACTGCAGAGAAGGCTCCCACACACGCCGAGGTTATTCCTGGTGATGTCAAGCTGTCTTCTGCCTGACTTCGTGAACAGAAACCATCAACAAATAGACTCTGAGAACCAGAGTCTAATAAATTACACAAGTTAAGGAACTCATGGCCTGGGGCCTTCACTTATTTACAAAATATAGCAGCTACAGGGAGCAGATTTAATAAAAATTTGTTAAATTCTTAGGTTAAGTGGCCATCCTCCAAACCCTGTTTATACTAAAAGCATAATGACTAACATGCCCTGACCCTGAGTACTTAAAAAGCTTTTTGCACCAGTGGCTGCAGCTTGAGCCATGACCAAGACTATCAAAGCACATTGATCCAGAACCTACTGTGTGAGCTGGGCTGACCTGAACACTGAGCTCTGTGCCGTTCTTGCTTATCAGATCTGGACGACACAACGACGTTCCCTGCTCATGTTGAGAGCCGACGAAAAGGTGATGCATGATTAAGCAAAGCGCTCAGTGTACCAGGCACAGCAGTGGGTCTCCCAAATGCTTTTCCAATAGGAAATTATATACCATGTGTATATGCAAATGTGTGTGTGTGTCTGTCTATCTGAAGCTTTAGGTGGGTAGGGAGACCTTGCTGGAACAAAAAAAAGCAAGCCTGGTATCTTTGCTCCTTGCAACACTCAGCCTTACTTGTCACTGTGCTACCCAATACTTGAAGCTTGAATATAAGAATTCAAGGCCCTTTCAATGCCACAGGTTCAAGTCATAGCCAAAAAAGGACTTTTTGCCACGGTCAATCAATTGAGCACCCTATAGTCTTCTGATCAAAAGTCAGATGCCTTTTTGCCTTCTATTTCTGCAAGCAATGAATTCACCCTCCCAAGGAAGGAGAAATCATTAAACGCCCAGTAATAAATGGAAACGGTTGCTGCTGAATCAAGCCATGTAATGCTTGCCCAGTCAAATAAACATCAAACTTAGGAGTCTTGCATAGATTGATTTAAAGATTCTGGTTATTAGCAAGTGGGACAGTAAAGTTAAACTGCATTAAAGAAAGAGTAAGAGGCAGCATCAGAAAGGGTCAGAAGCAGAAGACTGGGGTGACAGCCACCCCAAAGCACTGGACCCTTTCCATAGATCTCATACAAGGAGGTATAATGTAATTAAGAAAGGCCTCGAAAGTCATGCTGTTCCACTGAAGGGCTGTTAAAGAAGTTGAAGGTGGGTACATATTTCCCTTTGCTAATATCAGAATTATTTTCACGGCTAAGGTCTCTTGGCCTAGCCCAAAACTAAGCAACTGGCTGCCAACATTTGACACATAGGACCATTTCCTTTTTCGTTAATGGGCCATCAGTTCCTGCATAGGGAAGTCTTGCCTTCACTAACATTATACAATCCATTTACTTCTTCTACATTAGTGACTTAAAATGCACCTTGGGGACATACTACAGAACAGCAAATATGGAGCCAGGCCAACACTAGGCTTGCAAGACATAAAAGATGGCATCTAGGACAAAGTTTAAAATAACAAAACCTAACAGGCACATGTATGTGTGTGTGTAAAGGAGGGAGGGGGAGATGGGACCCGTCCTCTGTCAATTTGCTGAGGCAGATGGGCCCTGCTGTGAGAGCTGCCCCCTCCTGGGATAAAAGCCAGTAGGTTGCTTCCTCTCTCCGCAGTTACATATTAAGCCTGCAACTGTTTACGTTCAATCTCAGATACATTCTGTTCACCAGCTTCAGAGTTCCAAGTGCAGGTGCCCTCACTTAATCATCCCAGCTCACTCCAGAGTCACTTCCAGCAGTGAAGGATGTTCCTTCCAGGCAGCCAGCCAGCCAGTCTTTTTTTTTTTTTTTTTTTATTTAAATCTGCACCATTCTGGTCCCTAAAGACTTGTTCAAAAGTTTGGGTTTTTTTTGTTTAAAGCAGTTTCTTCAAATGAGAGGATAACAGTCATAGGGACAAATCTAGGACTTCAATTTGGACAATGAAAGAGACTGAGAAACAACAAATTCCTGGAGGTGGTAAACTTTGGGTGGGGTGAGGGAATAGAGACGAACAATAGTCTCAAAACACATTGAGGGAAAATATTTTCTTTTGAAAAAAGGCATGGAAGGTTACCTTCCAGGGCAAGAAAACCAACCTCACATTCATTTTGAAAAAACTACTTACTTTTTTCCAAATATTATTCAAATATGTGTTTTACAGACAAGGGTCAATATAGGTCAGAAACATTCTATAGAAGAAAGCATTTTTATAGACACTGGAAATAATTTTAATAGAAGAAAAAGCTCATATTTATCTGGATGTAGCTATGTTACACGGAAAGATTTTAGCATCCAAAGTGCAAAGACAAAATGACTGTGGCTCTTCCTGCCACACAAAATATCGACAATCTCCCTCCTCTTCTAGCCTCCTCTCAATTGTTAGTTGGGATGCCAAAAGACAGCATGGTGACCTTTAGGGCTCTGAAGGATCGGGGAGGGCGTGTGCGTGCGTGTGTGCGTGTGCGTGCGTGGCATCAGAATGAACTCAACTTAAGAACAAACTGGCTTTGACCCTAACCAAACTCGAAGTCCAGCCAGAGGCCAATTAGAGATAAATACAAGTTGTAGCGTCATTTTCACAAAGTTGTGCCACGTAACACTATTAAACTTAATCCAAATTCAAGCTAAGCACACTCCCATCACTACTTCTGTCCTCACCCTAATCCCACTGTTATGAAGGCTCCATGTTATAGCTCAGTTCACAATGGGAGCCAAATTCTCAGAAGGAGCCATCCGAAATCCTGTATCCAAACCTTTCTTTACCCGGCCCTCCCACCCCCCCACCCTGAGACAAATCAGTCTTACTAAAGAGGTAGGGCTTGTCATTGTCTCATGAAAATTAGTTCTAAGTATCAGAGAAAGGCCATTCCGTGAGCAGCATTTAGCTTTAAGCCAAAGAGGCCTCCTTCAGCCTCCAAAAGAATCATAATGAATTCCATACTACCCCTCTACCCCCGTGAAGATCTCCCATCTAAAAGCTCCCAACGATGACAGCACAAGGTGTTGATCTTATGTTACTTGAGGAGAAGGAGAGGGAGATATATATAGTCTTAATAAAACCCCCATGCACAATTAAACTTGATTAAAAGCCTGGAGAATGCTAAAAGTAGTACTGAGTACAGCAGGCTGCAAGAGCAGAGTACAGGTGCACCCTTCCTTGCAGTCAGGAAACGCTGGGAAGTTGACAGGAGACGTGGCTTCACTTGAGCAGTGGAGAAGCAAAAAAGTTGCCTTGTCGTCCTAGGTTGGTGGCAGACTTGCTTTTGCTCCCAAACCTAAAGAAAAAGAGAATGAACTGGAAAAGTGTTCTATAGAAAATGGTACATAAACAAGTATAACGTGACTTGATATAATGAACTAAAACTAGAAAACCGTCAACGACTGCTTGGGAAGCTACTCTGTCACCTGAGATGAGAGAGGGGACCCTTTAAAAAGGGGGATCTTTATGGCTCCAGGTTTCCTTTTAGAGTTTGGTTGCTATGTAGTGAAGATCTGATTCAATCTTTCTTTCAATAAGCTTCAGTATGATGGGAAAGCAATCTAAGGCAGCAGTTATTTTATATTTCCCAAGCAGGCCAATCCCACATACCTGGGCGTGTTCCTGGTGAGGGTGGAGCGTACCCTCTGGGACAAGGAGCTGGACGAAGGAGTCTTGAGAAGCTGGTGTTCAGGCGTGGTCACGGGTCCCAGTAAACTCACTTCAGTCCAAGTTAAGACATATTTTAAAGGCGGAGGAAAAAAGAAAACACTCTTGTTTTAAGCTGAAATCCCTGTGAAGCACTTGAGAGCTAAGGTTAGAGACCTAGCAGAGATCATTTTTATCACCACGGTGTAACACACCAGTATATCTTTTGAATTATGCTGGCAACTGCTCAATTAATAGCTGATATTCACTTCCTGATTATCTAACATCTAACATCTGACCATTTGATTTTTACCTATACTCGGAAAAAATAATACGCTCCCTTAAAAAGAACTTAATAATGAAAGAACAGGTCTCCGGTGCCAATGAGGTTGGAATGAAACCAGCCTCATACATTTTTGGTGGCAACACAAACTCGCAAAAGCTTTTAAGAAATCAAATTGATAAAACATATCAAGGAAAACAATAAGAATAAATTACATCTGAATTATTATATCTATAATTTAAAAGATATCCATGTGTGTAAAGAAGGAAGACCATAACAAAAGAGGGGGGAAAGTCAGGATGGTAGAACTGTACAAATTTTCCTTTAATGTTAGAATTCTCAAAATGAATTTAGTTTTTATTGAAGAATATGAATTTCAAACAACTCTAGCAAAGGCAGGGAGAGGACACGTGACCAAACCTGGAGGGGGAGGCGGGTTCTTTAAAAAGCACCACTCAGGCCTTACCTTTAATATCCGGTGTCTGTGGAGTTGAAAAGGCATTTGAGTTTTCAATGACATGCACGGGGTCGATGTTTTCTTGTTCCACCATCATGAACTGACTCCAGTACTCCAGGGGCAATGAAAGCAGGCGTTCCACCACCTACAGGCCACCTAATATGTTAGCAAACTGCCAAAGCTCAGGGCTTCCCTCCTACCCGTCTTCCAGGTTATCACGTTACACAAGTGCGTCCACACATGTGCTTGCCTACCTTGGGTTGACGCTTGATGTCCTGTAACATTGTCACTGGATCTGGATTAGGCACGGCATGGGCAACTACTGTCGGGCCAAAGACTTTAGCCAGATTGGCAACGTCCATTTTAGTGTTTGGGCTCTGAGCCACTCTAAGCAAAAGAGCATTCAATTAGAAGACCTGTTCCTCCACTTAAACACAGACCAAAATGTAAGTTCTCCAAGTAAACAATTCACCCCTCATGTTCCTTCCCTAACACCCAACCCACATGATCTTCCCATTGGAAAATTCCCTAACTCCCAGAAACCAGTTTCCGCTGTGCTCACCTCTGTAAGTGAATCATGAGGAAAGCTAATGTGTCTCTGTTGGCCTGGGGCAGCTCACCAACGGCCTGGTACATGGCAGCTATGCTGTTGTCCTCATCTGTGATTTCTGTAAATGAAAGGACAGCACCCAGAGGCCTAGGGCTTCTTTCCCTTGACAGCAGGCTTCCAAGTTATCGACTACAAAGCCTCATCTACAGTAAGCTTCTGAAACTTCTGCTTCGGTTCGTGACTGCTTCCGACTCTAGTTTCATTAACAAGCAGGATACTGGCCAACAGGTCAATATTAAAAATCAGAACTTAGAAAAAGCCAGCTCTTGCAGTTAGGGAAAGCAGCTAGCAACCCACAAGCTAGGAAGGGAGACACACAATGGCTGCGACTACAACTATCAAGAAGGTATGAGTCCATAAAACATGTTTAAGGGCCTACTATGTGCCAGGTATTACTGGAAGGGTGGGTCAAAAAGCAAATATCAGATAGTAATATGTGCAATGAAAGAAGGCAAGCAAGAAGCTAGAATGTAATGGAAGCTGTTATTTTAGACAAGGTGGTCAGGAAAGATGTTTCTGAGGACAAGATATTCAAAAAGAAACCTGAAAGAAATAAAAGAGCAAATCATGCAAATATCATCATTCCAGGCTGAGACAACTAATGTGAGGGCCTCGAGGAGGGAGTAAGCTTGGTATGTTCTAAGAATTCCACTGTAACTGGAAAGGAAGAAAAGGAGGGAGGGGGATAAAAGGAAATGACGTTGGAAACATAACCAAGAGCCAAACCATGTAGGACCTTTTGGGCCATGCTGAGGACTGTGGATTTTATTCCAAGGGTGAAGGGAAGCCACTGGAGGATACTGACAACAGAAGGGACATCATTTAATTTAAATATTTAAAGGACGACTGTAGCTACTGCGTGAGGATCATGCTGTAGAGAGCAAGGGTAGAAAAAGGAAAATCACGAGGTTCTTAAATCACTCAAGGGTAAGGGATGTTATGAGTGGTAGTAGTAGAAGGAGTGATACATTTCAAATTTAAGATATATTTTACAAGACCTTTGCTGACAAGATTTGCCAATGGATTAAATGTGGAATGTGAGGGAAAGGAATGAAAGATGGTTCCAAGTTCAAAAGGACAACCTAATACTTGACCAAACAACAATAAAAAAAACCTGTCAGTGCCCTAGACAGTCTAGGCCAGGGGTATCCAAACTGCGGCCCGCGGGCCAACTGCGGCCCATGATCCATTGGTAATTGGCCCGCAGCAAATTCCAAAAATGTATTTAGTTTACTTAAATAAACCAGGTGAGGCAATACGTACTTCACCTCGAGTGAGTGGCCCGGCTGTTTGAGTATTTTACCGCATATGGCCCTTGGTGAAAAACGTTGAAAAAAGTTTGGACACCCCTGGTCTAGACAAAGAAGACAGGCCTGGGGAACATGGATGTAGTTATTCATCCACCAAAGTATCTCAGCAACTACTATGTTTCAGGCACTTTACCAGGCGTAAACAGAAGAGTCCAAAATCCATCCCTGAGCGACTCACACTCAAGTATTAAGATCTGCCCTTACCTGCTGCTTCCATAAAGGTCTTGTTTAGCCGAAAGGTCAGAAGGGGTTCTTTGAGGTTTCGCAGGAAGTCTTTCAGAAGGCTACAGATAGCATGGATGTCGTCCACTTTGCTGAGGAGGGGGACAGTTTTCACTTTGAGAAATTTCTCTTTCAGTTCTTTTACTGTCCGGTCACAGCCTGAGATCCGATACAGGCCTGTCTATTATCAAGATGACACCTTCAGTTAAGAAGCTCCTACTTACTAACACAGGTAACAAATTTGCCCTCTTCTAGGATTCACTCTTACCTCGGTCAGCCCTCTCTGCTCAATCTCATTTACACAGTGGACAATAATGGAGGGGATCATTGGAGAAGTCTGGGACACAAAATCCGCCAGCATTCCCTGAAAAGGGGAAGTTTTAAACGATTATTTACACCATTTAGACCAGCAGACCTAGACTCCTGGGAAGAACCACCTCCAGACTGATACTCAGGCTGGCACATCATGCCTACTTTTAAATTCCTAGTCCCAAAGCATATATTAGAACAGAGACTCTCAATTATTTTTCCTACTTCCACACCAGGACTGATTTATGGTCATAGACACCAAATGCTTCATGAACAAGTAATAAAACCACTAGCTACAATTCTGTCCCTGCTTCGCTTCTACTCAAGGGCATCAGAAAGCAATAATGAGATTACATGTAAGGCCTTTAATATAAACTGATTTGTTCCCCTAAAAAAAGAAAACCTTTTAAATTACTCTGAATAAGAAAAATTAACACAACTCACTTGATTGTGACACAAACCTACCTATAGGAAAGAACTCCATTGTACTATAATATAGCAGAGTACAGAAAATTTGTAAAAACTATTCTGCACAGATAAGAACTCTTAAGATTAGGGGGAAAATAACATTTGGTTTGCTGGGGGCTGGGTAGCAGCTTAGTCATTTTGTTTTGATTCTTGCTAATGTTGCTTGTGCAATAAATAATTTCTTAATGGATTGAATCGATTTTTAGAAATAAGCAACCTAATCTTAAGCCTAATATGAAATATCTCTAAAGTAAGAGAAAGATATTCACAGATGAAGTTATATGATGGCTTGGATTTGCTTCAAAATAATTCACTGGACAGGGCTGGGATGAGATGGGAGTACTGATAAATCAAGATTGGACATGAATTAGTAATTGTGGGAATTGAATGATAGGAACCAGGGGTTAGTTATACCAATCTCTCTACTTTTGTATGTTTCAAATTTTACAAAATACCAAATAGGATAGGAGGGGGAGGGGAGTGTAGAGGAAAGAAGAGGAGAAAAGGAAGGGGAGTGAGGGAAGGAAAAGGAGGGAGGATGAAAAGGGAAGAAGGCAGAGGGAGAGAAAGGGGGAGGGAGGGCAGGTAAGGGAAGGGCTTTGGTTTAGAAAGGTTATGAAACAGACAAACCCAAACAGGACTCTGCTGCAAGTTAACTTTTTATAATTTCAATTCATTACTGATGGAAGGAAAAATACTTGGCATCATTAATTTTAGAACCACAACTGACACTCAGCTTTGGAAAAGCTACAGAAGCCCTAACACCACGATGACTCCCGTAGGTCATACCTCTCCGATCTTAACAGGTGTTCCTATTAGGGTAGGAATGCAAGGAAGGGGGCAGCGGTCCCGACATTCCGGATGGGAGACCACGCGACAGTCGCGACATTTCAGAGACATCTTGCCAAATTTTATCCGCTTTCCACATGGAACACAAGATTCGGGTTTAATAACCTGAGGACAAGACAGGGCAGAAGGGACAGATTGCTATGAAAGAGAAAATGGTCAGCACCACCAACCTGCATTTATTAAGCACCTAGCATGTGCTGAACAACTTCCTATCCTTTTATACATATTTGCTTCTGTAATTCTCACAATAATCCCATGAAATAGGTTTTGGTTTCTTTAAGATCAGGGAACAGAAGCAAAAAGAGGCTAAGTAACTTGCATGGCCATCCAGATAGAAGGGAGCACTTGCTGACAAGGAGTCAGAAACTCCATGTTCGCTGCCACTCACTGTCATGTGGCTCAAGCAAGTCAGTTAACTCCTCTGAGCTGCCCATCTGCTTGGGTGTTTATGAGGAAATCAAAAGGGACAAAGTAAAAACATGCTATTATTTAAATATAACACATAAATATGTGCCACGGAAAAGCACAAACTGCTTCTGAAAAGCTGCTTTCTTTTCATTTAATATTATTCCTCACAGAATGGAAAGCTACACAGTTTCTGTAACCAGTAGTGACCCAAGGGGTGAGGTGGGAAGGAGGAAGGAAATTCAACATTTAACTTAAATAACACTAAAGTATTTAAATTTATTCCTCGTATATATTATTTTCACAATTTAAAAATTAAAGGTGTCCATGAGAAGAAGGGGCGATCACAGACTTACCGTCTTGGAGACAAAGTCATGCAGACGCATCCCTGCGTTGCTCTGTGGAGTGCCGGAACTGTCTGTCTCAGTTCTCGGCTCCGGCGGCCTGTTGCTCAAAGTGGAGTCACTGTTCCAAGGCTGTAACGTACCTAGAAAATAAGCGGAAGTCTTCAGTATATTGTTCCTTCTGAATTTTAACCCTAGTTTTAATATGACTGGTAGATAATCAGTCATGTGTGGCCATGACCAGAAGGGATGTGGTTACAGCTATACAAGAAAACCACTTCAGGAATGACAAGTGGTACACCACTGGCGCAAGCCGGGCTAGCAGGCCCAGGGGAGAGCTGGACACAATCTGTGCCATGGCCCTCAGTAAGCAGCAGTGAGAGACGACCCAACACAGCCCATCCCCGCCTCACGAGGGCTCTAAGAAACCAATTCTCCCCCAATTTCACCAGTTGTTTTCCACAGGCAATTCAGCCACAAACCCAACGGACCTGTTTTCCTTCGGCTTCTTGTCCAATGTGGCACAGTCTCAATAGTGGATACAGCTTCGATGGGCCCGCCATCATTGGGAACAGTCACGGTAGTTTTTGCAACTATGGAGTCATTCCCCTGAAACAAAAGTAGTAATGAAGGAAGGACGAACATTTGAACCTAATTTCCCCTCCACTATAGGGTGTTTTGGAGTGCTTGAAAAATTCCTGAGTCTTGCTCAGGACTTACGGCCCCAGCTCAAAACACTAATAAGTTGAAATCTCATACATCAGAACAGAAATACAAAATACAGGTCACAGGAGTATACATACAAGCAACTAAGAATCAAACATAAAGCTGACAGTTGCTTATTTAATCAGAACAATTCCATTCTTATGGATGATAAGGATCCTATTACACACAAAAAAACTCATCAAATGTCTCTCAAAACAACACTGCAATGGTGACTCAGAATTTTTAATGCTCGGAGACATGAATCTTTGATGTGTTCAAGACCATAATTTCCTTGGCCTTACTATTCTTACCTGGTCGACTGTGGAGCCTATGGAACGAGTCTTCTTTATAGGTCCAGGGGGACCATCAATGAACTGTCGGCTACTGGAACGCTAGAGAGGGGACGAACAACAACAAGTTTAGTGCCAAGTAGAAGATCTGAAGCACGGAAGGTAAAATTATTCCATTAGACAGCGTGGATATAAGCCCTAGGTTCCAGGGCCACAGGTAAGGAACAAACAATGTGCTCTCTCTCACTGCCTATTTCCACATGAAGCTTAAGTGGTACCAACACAAAAATGCCTTCGGTGCCCTAGAAGAAACATGCAAGCTTTAGAAAAATTTAGATGACAGCACCAGGAAAAGTAGAGCTGTAATCCTATCTAAGAACATGAAGTCTTTGGAAACATATTAAGTACCTAAACAAACACGCAGATAGGTCTCTGTATATCCCATTATACACACATTTCATCTGAAGCTTTTATTAGAGCACAAAAGTCCTGAGTAAAATTTCAGGCGACAACTCCAAACAAACTTAAGTATATCTTTTTCCATTCAATGAATGAAGTGAGAGTGGCCCAGACAGTGAAATGGGACAGGATTCTGTCCTGAGTTTTTACCTTGAGGAACGCTAATACTGCCCCCAGCATGATTCATTTGTAACATGTGTTTCACAATGGCTAAGGCAACATGTCAGGAATACAGTGTCATGGCAGAATTTCCAGAGAAAATTCTTTTACTGTAACTTTGTTAAAAAAAAAAATTTAAAAAAACTAAACAAAACCATACATACCCTCTTTTCTCTCTTCTTCAGTTTGAAAGTCTTTACCAAAGAAGAATCCCAATCCTGTTGATAATTACACTGTATTAATTTCTTTCTTTGCTTAGGCCTCCCCTAAACCCTGTGCAAATAAATTTACAGAGAACTTTAAAGGCTTCTTGAGTCAGACTACCTAACTTACAATTCAGGGAGAGGGGGAAGGGAGGGCCGCATGTGTTGCAGCTACAGAGCTAAAGAATAAAGAACATGCTTTCTTTCCAAAATTGAAGCTATTATAATAGAATCAGGAATCAATACCACAGAGGCAAGAAAAGGTTAAAGAATCAACTTCTGTCGTGATTATCTCCAGAGCCTGGTCCTTTGTTTCTGATTATGTTTGTAATTAGTTTTAGAACTTACAGAATGTTGGGCTCTACACTGATCATCTTATTTGTGATTCTTGCTCTTAAGGGATTGCTACTGTCTAATCAGATGTTCTGTACAACACAGGCACTTAAAAAGTTCTAGTTCAGGTTTTACGTCTCTCAATCATCCCTCTTCCTTGGGCCCTAAAAGACATATTCACCACTGAAGAATTATTTGTCATTTACTGTGGTTTAGTTTCACTTCACTTATTTTAACCATCTGCATTCATTTTTAGTAGCTTCCTGTGACTTCCTTACTCTTGATAATCCCTGAAAACAAAATCTGGAAACAGTTGTATATAGCCAATAGTAGCTTAGATGAATAAATTTAACCTCTCCAACTCATGGTCAAGTCATTTAGCTACTGGCTGTTTGACTCAGCTTCAGTTACAACAGATATCATGTCATAGGTCTAGCTCCCAAATCAGCTAATAATAAATTCTAGTTTCATTATACAGCCCAGACTTTTCTGTATCATTCCTATCATTTTTATCTATAAAATGTCAATTATTTCCCTAGTCAAACACGAATTTGAACAGAGAAAACTCCTAGCCCATGTAGCAAGTAGTTTTGACTTGTTCTGCTATCATCAGAAAACCAACCACCAACAATAACCTCCTGATTTATTGTTTTGTTTACTAGCTTTCAGCCAGTAAAACAGGAAAGATGCATAAACCAATAAACTATCAGTCTCCTGAACATTAAAAACTGAAATATCAGGAGATGATCTTTCACGCAGAAACACTACCAGAAGTTGAGAGAAGGGTGCCGTCCCACAAAAGTAGGGTAACAGAGTTTAGACACCTTAACCATTATTGATCAAAACATTATAAAGGGCCTGGAAACTTTCATCAGTTTTCTGGCTGAAGCTCCAGAGCACTGGTTTTCCTTCTAATTGTGAAGCATAACTAAGTTTTCCTCATGAACCAAAATAATTCAGAAATAAGGCACAAGTCTATTCTACCGAGAAGCAGCAAACAAGCCCTGCCTGGATAGAGTCTTGCTAATTTTTTTGTTGCTAGCTGGGGCTTTAATAAGTTAAGATATAATCAATTAGTACATGCAGCTCACAGATCCATTACATAAATGTAACCTCATGCCAAATCCTGAATTCTATAGTCTCACTTCCAGAAACTAAAAATATATCTATGCCAGTCTCCTATAGCTTGTGTGGATTTATATTTTAAAATGCTAGCTCAGTACCTATAATACATCAACTAATAACACAGTAATAAAGGAATTCCAGAAAAGAGGACTGGAGAGAGTTTCCTGAGAGAGCGGGAATATAGATAATTCTCAGAGATCAAACGTTCATTACCAGCGATTCATCAGTCTTGTCAAAGCTGATATCTGATAAAATGGAACCAGATTCATCAATGGTTGACAGTCTAGATGAGTGAAACAACACAGTGTTAGACACAGAGACGTGGAGGGTGAAATCCACCAGCATCCAGAACAAGTCCCACTGCTCAGGCAACGTCAGCCAATTTCACAGCAATGCCTTCCCTATGGAGAGAACTACAAGCTCCAATCCTAGCTGTGGTGGGTTGTTTTTTAGTTTCATAGCGGAGTGTGTGTACGTGTATGAGTACACACACAGCACAGTTGTTTTATCAGCAAAGGTCTTATAACTGCAGCAGAAAATTACAGTCAAGGGGTATGGGTGCTATTCCCTGCTGAGTTTGTACTACAGGCTACTAAAAATTCACAAGGCAGAAGAGTGAAGTTTAATTTGATCCCAATTGTGGTTGCTTTCTACAAGAGAGAGTATTACCCAGCATTAGCTTTATAAGAAATTAAGCCCGTACATCTTCTTAGTTATACAGAGTCCCCATAAAACAACCAGGCAACAAAATAAATAGCTCTAAGAGTGCTGACCTTTCCCTATGTATTGTATTGGGGGTGTTAAATTCAAAGGTTGGTTGAGACTATTTTGAAGAGGGATGCAGTGGAACCAAAATTATTGCCTGGTCTTGGCTCACAGAAGGCCTCTCTCAACCAGAAGAGCTACAAAAGCTCTCTGGAGAGAAAACACTGAAAGTATTGCTGAGCTGCCACTTTTACCGTTAGGTTTCTGAGCAATCTGTAGGATTAGTTATTGATGTGCAGTTTAGCATCAACATCAAAATTTTACCCATGCTGAAACAACATCCTAAGGAAAGATTAAAAAGACAAAATAAAATAGGGAGGCCCCTGTGCCTTTATTTCCCACCCACCGTTCCTCCAAAGCCTTTTTCGGCTTTATTCAGCACACATTCCAGAAGCAGTATATTTAAGAGTCCAGATAACAAGAACTTCTGACAGCTGTGTTACTTGTGATCAGATAACAACAGATGCAGTTCCCCCACCTTTTGTTCCCAGCATTGCCGCTGGATGGCTGGCCTCGGTTGAGAAAAGCCAGAGCTGATTTTTGCTCCTCGCTTAGTTGAATGCTGCCAGATGTGTCACACATGAGCATCTCGCGAATCAGCTGAATCTGTCTTTCCTACAAACCAAAGCAGAGGAAAACATCCTAACTAACCAGGGGAGAAAGCTTCACCTCACATGTATGGAATGGGCAGGCCAGAAGACATTAAAATACGGCATTATGCAAATGAGCCTTCAGGAAAGCTGCTACACCAATAGCATATTAATTCACATCAAGCCCAGACTGTGTCTCTGATTTCTGACTAGTAACATGAACTCCATCTACAATAGTGGGGCTTCTGCTACAAGACTTTTGGATCAAATTGCTAATCCAAGAGGACACGGTATTGCAAAATGAGAGTCCCAAAATAGATTGTGCATAGCAAACACACTTCAGTGTCATTTTATCAGGACAATTATTGGCTGCTTCTACAGATCAAAGCAGCCACCCACCTTCCTAAATGGTGGAGGAAAATGTATTAAAATGAATACAGAGCTGTGACGCACTGGAACCAGGCAACATGAACTTGACTGAGGCATCTAACACTGGACCACGATGGGTTAGGCTCTCCTTTGTACCACGACCCACCCCGTACATCAAAATCAAAGTGTTCTATGTTAGCCACGCTGCTCAACTTGTTGAATACATCTAGGCTTTACCCTGAATTAAGAGCACTGGTGCAGGAAAGACTTAGAGCTGTCGTACCTGTATCAATGACAAAGTACTAGCTATCCACGTAAGGATGAGGATATTCTGGGTAGCACGCGAGACAGCCAGTTCTCTTGTGGCAGATCAAGAATGCTAGGATTCCCCTCCCTCCCCTCTAATTTCAGTCCTTTGAATTCTCATTCGAAATTTGTCTATTAAGTAATAGTTTCAAGTCTAAAGCAGAAGTAAATTTAAATTTCAACCTATGAAGAACAGAATTCCCACGCTGTAATTTCGGCTCCAATGATGGACAAGTTGTCAAAGGACAGGTTGATTTTAGTTCTTTAATGTGGAATTAGAAACTGGGTGTATCTGGCAAGTGGAACCCTTATCAGGAGCTGCTTCCCCCCACCCTCGCCAGTCCTAGCCCAGAAAGCAAGACCCACCAGCTTCTCGCAGTCGGCCTCGGCGCGCTGCCGCCGTTTAATCTCCACATCCACCTGATTGCGGGCATGCTTCAGCTTCACGTCCAGAGCGCTGCGCTCAGTCTCTGCTTTCATCAGAAGATCCTTGTATTTCCCCAGCTCGTGGTCTGTTCTCTGCCACTTTTTACGGAAATCCTCAAAGTCCTTTGCCAACTGGATGAATTCTAAAGAAAGGGGGGGAAACTTTAATATTTCAAGCACCAACCAGAGTATAAATGGGTCCTCTGGTTAGTTTTACTCCAGATACACAACTAAGGGGCCAGCTAACGTATGGGCAAATCCAGCTAAAAATCACCAAGAGCAGATCCTGGATATCTGTTCATCACTCTAGATGAGGGTTTGGTGGGGAGCAATTTCTGTTTCAGTAGGCCACTTACTTTGGCTTAGCCAGTGGCATCTGCTATGGAATAAGTAACTCATTAGTCACCTGGCCCCAGATGTAACACCAACACTGAAAGCTCCTGAACAGAAGGCAATCAAAGGGGGATACCTTTGGGGCAGCTGTCACGCACCAGGACAGTTACAGCTATAAAACAAAAACAGCCTCCTTTAGAGTCACGCATTGCTGCGCCAAAGAGACATTAAACAGCAAATTCAAATGTAACTGCTGTAATATGCTCCAGTAGATATAGATTAATATTACAGATGTCTAGGCCTACAATCCCATCCAGCTATATAATTATACAAATATTGATTTGAAAGTAAAGAGCCAATTTGCTTTTGCTGTTTAACACTGCCCTGAAGGCTATGTAAACATTCCAGTGGGGAAGACACAGGGAGAAGCTCATACCAGCTCGGGGTGAGTCCCTGGCAGCGGAATGTGGACTCTTCCAACGTGTGCAAAGAGAACAGCACCAAGGCAGCACCTCAAAGCATGAAAACCCTGGTGGCACTCAGCATTATCACCGGCTATTGGCAGACTTTTCTTCTACAATGCCTTACTATTTTCTAGTTAACCCTAATCCATCTCTAAGCATCACTTTCCAATAGTATCATGAAGGAAGTTTCCAAGGTGTACATCTGTTGGTCAAACTAACCCAGTTTACAGCTGAAACGAGGCCAAATGCACATAAGACTAGCAGATCCTGATGTAGTAAGGGCACTTTTCCTATTTGAATTTAATTGAACAGTATAGAAAAAATACACTGTGCTTTTATAGCAATTTTAGCAACTCCAGTTTTTAGCAAACAGAAGATTTTAGTGAAACAGGATATTATGACCTAGTTATCTTAGATAATACAAATATCAAGGATCCAAAAAATAAAATATATTATCATTCAAATAATTTTAAATGATATGCTTGTTTAGTCAACAGTTTGGAATGTATTACTAAGTTGTTTCTCCTCCTTAAAGAAAAAGAAAACAAACAATACATCCTTTTGCAGATTTAACTATTTCAACATTATAGATTCACAAAGAAAAAAATTAAAAACCAAAGCTGTTTTCTTAGCCATGTTCACTCTGGCAATTCATGAAGTAGTGCACTTATGATTTGTGCATTTTCCTGATGTATGTAATACTTCAATTTCAAAAATAAAGAACAAGAAACACACTTTTCAACTATACAGTCTAAAAACTTTCTAGCTCCACATTGTGGTCCATTAAATGTTTTAAAATATAGTGCTACACTAAAATATTTTACAGAATTGAAAAACAACTTGAGAATGAAAAGATTTCCATTTAACCTAATTTTGCTGGTTTGTTTATTTTTTAGACTAGTCCTTCTTGGTAAATCTTATTAAATTCGGGTTTAATCCCTGTTCTTTGTTAATTGGCATACATTTCAGGTCTAAGTGAATTGGACGATGGAACCCAACCCAAGTAAAGTATCAGTTCACTTCAAGGAAGGAGTTCCTATTTTAATAATACAAATGATTAAATTACTAGTTCAGCTTAGTTTGTTAGACCAAAACCAGAACCCACCTGCATACGTGACTAGGTTATTACTTTTTATGTACAATTCTGTTATGAACTAAGTTTGCTATGATGGATCAAAAAGGCACTTTATACCACAGACCAGGAAAAATTCTGATGTTACAGATTAACAAATGTGGCCCTTTTTTTTGCCAGTTTGTGAATCACAATTCAACCTGGTACTAGACCCTGTCACGAAGTAAGTACACACTCAAAAGATTTATGAAATTCCAATTACCTCCTTTAAAAAGTTGCGTATATATTAAATTATAAAATGCACCTAACAAAAAGGAGACAGGAAATTTCCTTGAAACAAACTGAGGGTAATCCTTGATTCATTACAAAAAATAATAATAATAAATCAGGACTTGGTTTATAATTCAGCAGATGAACGCAGTTCCAGAAATCCTGCTTGCTCAGCTCACTCCTCCTGAGGCCTTTGCACAGGCTCTGCCCGTTGTCTTCCCCACTGCTCTCTAAGCTTCTGAAGGGCAAGGACCCTGTGTCTCTTGCTTTTATCTCCAGGGTCTTGCACTCTGCCTAGCACACAGTAGGCACTTCAATTTCACCAAATGAATGAAGAATTGTTGAGATCAAATTTAAACTCCAGGCATCCAAGCCCATCTTACCAATCTAATCAGACTTCCCTCCCACCACTACACAGTAGCCTCTTCCTAGGCAAAGCGAACCCAGTTTGTCCGTCCCCAGAACAGATTCATGCTCATTTCTGCCTGCTTGGGATGCAGCTATGTACTCCGGACGCAATGCCCTACCTAGTCTTCTGTATGTACCCATCTTTCTAGTCTCACCTGCTCTATGAATCCTTTCCCAATCTATTTGCTCACATTAAATTTTTCTATACTTCCCCAAAGCATAGTATTTTGATACTTGCTTGTATTATCTTCTATTTCATGAGAAAGAATCCTGTCTCTGAAACTTAAGTACCATATTCTTGAAGATTCGCACCACACCACATACATTTTAGTATTGTCTACTGTATATAGCATAGCACAAGCTAGCCTGGTATTGGCATACAAAAGGCACCTGATAAATATTAACTTATATTTATTCCTAGTTTACACACCAACAACATCGAGAAAGTTCAGGCAGCTCATGATAAAATAAAAATAGAAGATAAAAATCATGTAGATTGGGGAAAACAAAGATAAAATACCTATGCTACTAAAGCTATTTTATTTGAATATTAACCTTCACTCTGATCTTTCAGTAACCTTGGACTTAGCTTAAAAAAAAAAAATTACCAGAAGGAGAAAGAATGAAATTATGATGAAACCCAAGGGTAAGGAGTCGGGATACCTGGGCATGGGAAGAATTCCAAGGTTAAAGAGGAGGTCAGAGACTGGGGTGGCTGCAGAAAGGGGATTCTGCAGTCTAGAAAACACTGAGCCACTTTAGTTCCTCAAAAGCCAACTTTCCAAGTTGGAGATTTGGAGATGGAGGCAAAATGTGCCTCTACTTTATAACAGAAACCAATGGGAAGATATAAATTTGCTTATATAATAAGGGTATCTATAAAAATAAATATCTTGTATATTTTTTGGCATAATTACTTCCAAAGTATTTTCATAACTAGTATCTCATTTTATCTCCAAATCCTCACAGCACTCCCACAAAGAAAACAGGCATTTAAATTTCTATGTTACAGCTAGAGAAACAAACAGAAATAACTGTTGAAAGCCAGCACTAGTTATTGAGGCTCCAGACCTCAGATTCCACCCTCTGCCCCGACTCCTATCAGCTGCCTCCTCCTAGATCTTATTCTCACAATCTCTTCCACCCATTTCCCCTTACTTCCATTTTCACAACCACCATCCCACTTAGGACTCCTATTGCCTCTTTCCTGAGCAATGGCAACCATGTCCTACTCAGTCTCCCAGCCTCCACCTCTATTGCAATCTCCACCTCTGCCAGGGTAACCTTCCAAAAGCACAACTCTGATTATGTCCCTCCCCCTTCCTCTTATTCTCCTCAAGCCCTACACCCTTTTGCCTCCACTCAGGCTCTTCCCCAGACCCTAAATGTCCTCTTCATCTCTGTCTGTTGGGATCCCACCCTATATCTAAGACTCAATTCAAACCCTACTTTTCTCATGATGCCATTTAGTCACTCTTTGCCCTCCACTCCACCTGTGCTAGAGGCTGTGATAGGTTCTCACTACATATTTGCTGAATGAACCTGAAATTTCAGATCTCTTATTCAATACTCTTCCCCCACTAGACTGCAAAGTAATTCATCTTCTGAGATGATGTGACCTCAAAGAGAAGCCTAATTAGTATGCCATCATGGTTACTGAGCTGGTACCAGATGATAGGGTCGTGCAACAGCTATTAGAGAGAGAAAATAGAATACTGTTTTGAAAGGCCTGTAAGTGGATAAGAGCTATTAAAAACATCAATCAAATTAAAGGAAATATTGAATGGCATAAGCAAGATGCCATACGAAGCACTATGGGAATTTGTTGTTTAAGACATAGTTCTTGCATTATTCTCACATCCATGAGGCCGACTTAAGAACAACACTTACTAAATTAGGTGTTAATGAAAATCTTAAATAGGAGAGGATGGCAGCACACAGAGAAGCTGGTAAGGAAGAATTCCCGTTGGGGCAGCCGGTTAGCTCCGTTGTTTAGAGTGTGGTGCTCTTAACAACAAGGTTGCCGGTTCGATCCCCACATGGGCCACTGTGAGCTGCGCCCTCCACAACTAGATTGAAACAACTACTTGACTTGGAGCTGATGGGTCCCGGGAAAACACACTTAAATAAAGTTTTAAAATAATAATAATAATCACTCCCGTAGATTGCTTAAGTCAGTGCTACCCGCCCCACCTTCGTTTTTCACTAATCTGCTTTCCAGATGCCTGTTTTCTCACCATCTCCATTTCTCCCCAGCTCTCCACCCAATCTCAACCCTTTATTACTAAACATCAAATATATGAAGTAGGTAAAAGCAGATGAATAGTTTCTCCTTCGAAAGAAGTTAGAACATTTTTTTCCTCTTCAATTGAAAATGTTCTATAGAACACAGAAAAGGCCCAGGATAAAAAATGTAGACAATTACTAAAGAAAAAAGCAACATCCCTGGAAATCCAGTAGATTTTGCCCAGTTCATGGTACAAAAATTGGCAACTAATGCCAACTATTTAGTGAAAAAAGAAACTTGGAATAATGAAAAAAGTCTGGATAAGAACTATAGAAGAAAGTGACCACGTAGAGTGAGTGTCCATTAAGCTTTCACTAGGGATCAGTGACCATCACTTTCTTTGTAAGTAACCCACATGAAAAACAGTTTTAAGGTTGGAACACACTTCAGCTGTGTAGAGAACTCCAGTCTGAAATCTGTTTCCTCTCTTCACACAGGCCAGCTCAGAATGACTTACGGAGTTCATTTCCTTCACTGAGAATCTCCACCCGGCGTACAAGCTGCTCAAACAGATTCCGCAAATTCAGCATCGCAGTATCCATCTTTCTGCCAAGAAATCAAATATACATTAGGGATCCAGCCTTCTTCCCCAGACAAAGGATTCAGCAGCAATGCAGTGCAGTCACCAGTGACTAACATCTGGACCTTCCGAGTGTAGCTGCCATTATAAGGATATCAAGCCAACAATTGATGTTTTGTGTAACCCTTATTGTAAAAACAACGTTGGAATGTTTAACACTCATTTGAAAATTAGAAAAGCATTTCCGACCTCTGAATATAACCCCTTTGCTGCCTACTTCTTTTCTTCCTTTCTACAATCACCATGGAGCTGAGAGGAAAGCAATTAGGGATAAGCAGGTCAGTGGATTACTGAGTGACCAACTACAAAATGTGGTTCTTAGGCAAGCTTATTGATTAATAACACTTCTGCCACTTGAATCCTTCTGGACTTTGAAGACCTTCAACATAACCTAAAAGGTTTATTTTTTAAATTTCATTTTTAGCTAGTACCCCTGTTGTATCTGTCTTTTAAAACGCAGGACATGGTCAGCACATTTCCTACCAACACCACAGATGACGTCACACAAGTGATTAAGTGGGGAAACCGCCAGCTCAGCAGCACAAGAATTATTTCTGTAGTGCACGGCTCTTTGCTGGACTGTGTGCAGGGACTATGTCTAATAAATTTACACTAAGTATAGGCAAAGGCTTATGTTGTGCCACATTCTGGCATCAAGGAGACAATACGCCACCTTCACAGTTAGAAGGGCAAAGGAAAAATCATTTGCTATTGTGTTCAGTATAGTGAATTTCAGGCTTCATATTTCCCCCTCCAAAGACCTGCTGATATTACATTAAAAAATGGTATCCTTACTAGCAGTTCCGAATGGACTTTAAATGGGAACACCTTGAGAAAATAAGACCTTCATTTAACAGTCAAGAAAGAAAGACATCAACTAGATGTTATAAAAACTATCAAGGAAATGAAATAAAAAATCAAATTTCATTTAAAAACTGAATGTCCTCAGAAATACCATTCAAGGATTCTTCTCAGGTTTCGCCTAATCACCCCTTCAACATTCTAGTCCAGGTTCTTATTTCATCTCTAAATAAGATTTGAAGAACTCTTTTATGAAGGTTTAGTGATTTTACAATGTTTGTAAGATTGTACCATATGCTGTGAGGGCAAGCAAGGAAAAAAAACTGCAAAGGACAAAGGAATATATAAACATAAAGATATTTTCTATTAAATGCTACAGAATTATTCATCTGTACTTGTATGATGATTGTTCTAACAGCAAAAAAGCTTTCAATTCCAACGTTGGATGCAATATATACCTGAATCAGGGCCGGAAACCAAGATTTTCAAATGGCAATGTGTCTGTTCCAAGCTACATAATCACAACAAGCTGCTAAGCAACCAGACCAACAAATGTATTACAAAGATCTTCCTCTAAACTAAGAAGAAAACTAAAATAATAGATTAAAACTGGCAGCAAGAGGGGCGGCTGGATAGCTCAGTTGGTTAGAGCGCTTGCTCTCAGCACAGCAAGGGATGGTGGGCTGCGCCCCCTGCAACTAAGATTGAATAGGCACCTTGAGCTGAGCTGCCGCTGAGCTCCCGGGGCGGCCGGATGGCTCAGTTGGTTAGGGCGCGTGCTCTCAACAATAAGGTTGCCGGTTCGACTCCCTCCATGGATGGTGGGCTGCCCCCCTACACACACCTCCCCCCCCCCCCCCCCCCCCCCGCGCAACTAGATTGAAAATGGCAGCTGGACTTGGAGCTGAGCTGTGCCCTCACGAACTAAGATTGAAAGGACAACAACTTGACTTGGAGCTGATGGGTCCGGGAAAAACACACTGTTCTCCAATAAAGTCCTGGAAATACACACTGTTCCCCAGTAAACTCCTGTTCCCCTTCCCCAATAAAATCTTTAAAAAAACAAAACAACTAGCAGCAAGAGATCTGGAAGTCATGGAGATGCCCGTGGATTTAACAACATGACAAAACAGGCAAATATACTCAAATGCTATAGGGCAGACGCAGGAGCAGCACATTCATAGCTTCTTCAAATGATGATTTCCTTGGGCTCCCAGGAAAAATGGAAGACACTTTTAATATGGGGTATTGATTTCTATCATCTCAGCATTCATCTGTATATTCTGAGATGAGCTCAGTACATAGGAAAACTTGGCAATGAGCTCAGTACATAGGAAAACTTCTCTCTCCAAGAATGTGGAAAAGGAAAATTTCACAGTCCAACTAAAAACTAGCTGTTTAAAAAAAAAATCAGAAAGTTTTTGTTTTCAATGACAATATAACAACCTGATCCTTTGCCCCTTTAAAAGAAATCCTCCTATTTTCTCAAGTTCCTCTAGTCCATTATTCTTTCCTGATGTTTTGCTTTGCGCATACTACTCCCTCCTCAGGGTTGGGGGTGGTCCTCTCTGGAAAACACAACCTGATTCTGAAAACTCTAAAGACACACTGAGAACCTACCTGGGAACATCTCCTCATAGTAACTGTTCTCTCACAGAACTGCCTGGATCTGCACTGTTCCCCTGACCTGACGCCTACCTAGTAGCTAGGAGACCGTTGTTTCACTCAGCTCCCAGCGCTGTACTGTGAACAGCAGGGGTAACCCTAACTGTCCAGACTGTCCGAGTCTCCAGATGTAGAGCTTCACAAATAATTTGATTATGGATTTTTCTGTTCTTCTCTCTCAACACCAGACATTCCTAAAGTTCAACTCTCCAACCTCCTGAAGAACAGGTCAAACGATCCCACTTTAATCATCACATCTCTACGGACAATCACCCATTTATCTCTCCAGCCCTAGCCTCGCTAATGCCAATCCTGGAGCTCTCAATTTGCATCCCCGAGATTTTAAGCTTGATTTTAAGACATTGTTCTATCTTTTGCCGTCATATACGTAAGGTAAAAGTTACAGTCGGCTAAGGTTAAGTTATTATTGAAGAAGGAAATGTATAAACGTAGCGCAGCCTAAGTGTGCAGCGTCATAAAGCCTGCAGCAGTGGACAGGCACGTCCTAGGCCTGCACTCACTCCCCACTCGCTCTCTGACTCACCCAGAGGAACTTCCAGTCCTGCAAGCTCCATTTATGGTAAGTGCCCTATACAGGTGTGCCATTTTTAATCTTTTACATGGCGTTTTGACTGTATCTTTACTATGTTTAGACATACAAATACTAACCATTGTGTTACAGTTGCCTACAGTATTCAGTACAGTAACGTACTGTGCAGGCTTGTAGCCCAGGAGCAATAGGCCGTGTGAGTAGACGATACCTCGGCGTGTGTAAGCGCACTCACTCTATGATGTTCACACAGTGATAGAATCAATCACCCAACGCGTTTCTCAAAATAACAGCCTATACAATGTATCCCGTCACGAAGCAATACATACTGTCCAGCGTCAACTCTCCTACCCACTGACCTTACCCTCCGGACTCCCAATTTTGATTTCCTTATTTTTATCACTCTCCCAGTCACTCAGTTCCAAATCTCAGAATCACCTTAAGTCAGTCCCTTTCCCACGGGTGTAATCACCAGACCTCGTGGACTCTTCTCTCACGTGCTCTTACCAAACCCTCATCACTCGCAGGACATCCTCTCCCTTCAACTCACCTTCTCCCCACTGCTTTGCTCAGCTGGCACTCAGACACACACTCCTTGCACCAACTTGACCATGTAAATGTGAGAGGAAACACCTTACATTTATTTGGCACTGATGTATTACACATACACACACTAAGTATTTAAAAATAGTTTATAAAAGCCAGAGAACACACACACACACCCATGATTCTATTGTCAAAAGAATTTCCATCCTACCTGAACATTCATGTGTGATACAGATACAAACAAAAAGAACAGTTAAAAAAAGGGGGGCAGGTGGGGTCTAAAAGAAGCGCTGGGATACAGATTTAGTTCTTCTATTTACCAGTAATACAACCTCTGGTAAGTCACTTAATTTCTGAGACTCATCTATAAATGGGAACAGTAGTACTGGTCCTATTTACCTCACAGGATATTACCAATTAATGTAGTTTAAAAGTTTTATAATGTATAAATTGAACCTCACTATAAAATATAGGGTATTATTATAGTAGGTAGGAAATTTTTGTTTTTGCTTTGCTCTGATAGTTAGTTACAGCCTAGAATAAGGATTACCAAATCATAGCTGGAACCCAGACCAAAAAGAACGGGGGAGACAGCAAAATTTGACCAGGTCTAGGTTCTTTGACAAGTTGTTCTACACGAGACTTGTAGCATCCGAGAAGAGTTACTTTTCTTTCTAACATAGGTTGACCTAAGGTAATCCGAAAAAGGCACCAGTAATCCTCTTCTCTTTATACGCTGGGGGACCATCATGCATTTTTATGAATGTTCTATAGAATTGACGCTCAGGAATTATTTATAGATGACAAAAATAGCTCTCTGCATCAGTACTAACCGTGATATCTCAGCCAAATTGTAACTCGAAATGTTAAAAGTTACGCTATTCAATGTCAACTGAAAATGGTCTTAATTTTTCTGCTGGGTCACATTTTCACCTCATGAATACTTCTTTATTTCTCCCCCTTTATTATTTAGCTCCATAGCTAGGAGACACACTAATGTGAAAGGAAACAAAAACAAAGTCATATTGTAGTACATTGCTTTGGAGCTGTAAAACAGCTGTCACTTTTCACTACAGAGGCAGCTGCCTTTCGGGAAAGCTGAAATGATCCCTGTGTGGAGCAAAGAAATCAGTTTGTGGAGCACTTGAAACAAAAAGGTGCTACAAAATCTCAGCTGTTATTGATGAGAAGCCCCAGAGGTGGAGAAGTCACTATGTTACAGATTCCCAATCTGTGAGTATCCCTAAGGGAGCAATTGTGCATCACCAGGAAAGAGTCTCAGCTCGATGTGATTGCTTTGAGTCCCCAATTTAATTTCAATCACCCAGCCAAGAGACAGACATCGTCCTTCAGAATAACAGACTACTACAGATCTTCACTGCAGAGTATCCTGGGGGAAGTCTCTATCTTCTTCCTCCCACCACAAACAACGTTATTAAGAGATGTATACATCATATTTTTTAGATGTGTCAAGGGTGTTAAATATTGTAAGACAAAGCAATGGAAAGTTGCTTGATTTTTTTCAGGAAGAGTTTTAATGAAAAACATTTTCACAAACACTAAATGCGGAGATCCCCCAAGAAATCAACAATACAGGTTCTCTGCTGCTAAGGAAAACCATTCCCTAAGACAGTCCTAATACTATAGGATTCTTTTATGAAAGCATTTCAGAACAATTCTTCATCCCAAATGTCCAGCTGCTGTTTCACTATATCAAAAGCCTCGATACAACTGGCAGGCAGAAGGAATATCTTGAAACCAAATGTTCTTATGAGCAATCCAATTGCAGAAAGAGTAAATAGACCATCCTCAGTCCAACATGAAGACTAAAATAAAGGATGAGTTGAATGATTATTTTTCAGAAAATTATTACCAGTTCAGTATACTAAGTTCTCCTTTTTTTTTTTGACTTTCTGTGAATTCCCATTCTGAAGTGTTCCATTTTTCAACATCTAGTATAAAGTCTTACCAATTCACTGAAGCATATCCTAACCATTTCAGTCCAAAATGATCTCTCCTTTATTACCTACCTATTTATTTGGCAAATATAAAACACTGCCTCATCCTGTTAATTTTCAATGTTCAAAAAAAGTAATGTTTTAATAGTGACACTTTTCATAGGAAAACCTCACCACCTGAAACAACTATATGCACACCTCCTTATCTATCTTTGCCCATTATGCACTCATTTATTTCATAGACTATATATAATTCTGTTTTGCTTTTTTTTCTGTCATGTTTCCATTAAGTTCCAAAGTTGATGAACAATGATTTAACTGTTCTCTTCTTTGGACATTTAGGTAATTTCCAGTTTTTTAGTTACATCTGCCTGGAACCTCTTTTATGGTCACTCCCTCATCTGCTTCAAGTATTTATTCAAACATCATTTTTCTCAGTAAGGTCTTTCCTAGCCACCCTATTTTAAACTGCAGCCTTTCCCCTCAACACTCCTCTGCTTTATTGTGCTCCAAAGCACTTATCTCCATCTAACATACTTATATATTAACTTATTTTGTTTATTGTCTGTCTCCCCAATAGTGTAAGTTCTAAGAACGCAGAGCTTTTTGTCTGTTTTGTTCATTGCTGAGCCCCTGGCACCCAGAACAGTGCCCAACACTTGGCAAAGGATTAATAAATATTCATTGAATGAATGAACATCAATGTGGGCGATGTTTTTCTTCAGGTGGCTATGTTTCTTGGAATAGATTCCCAAGGCTGGGATTACGGTATCAGAGGGTAAAAACCACTTATGACTCTTGATAAATATTGCCAAAATATTTTCTAAAAGGGCTGTACTAATGTACAGTGGTCTCAACAGTGTAAAGGCCTACTAGGTTCACCAATCAGTTATCTTTTTAAGTTCTATCATCACCCCCACATAAACTGCAAGTTCCTTTAAAGCCAAATAAGATTGTCTTGGACTTAAATACTTGTTGAATGATTAAGCTATAGGAAAGGCGCCTTCTCTCAATACTTTCAGTAACTCAGAAAGCTCAACCCACACATCAAAAGAAATGATGACATTTCTTTAAAAAAAAAAAAAAAAAAAGGCTTATCTTCCCACCCACCCCACGTTCCTATCTATACACACCCCACGCCCACGAATGATCCTGTGAAGAGAAATGTATGTGCAAGTGTAAAAGTAAGGCCTTGTTGTTGCTAAGGCTAAGAACCGGGCTGGGAAGTACCACACGTCATGGCCAGGCCAGCACAGAACACAGAGCCCACAAGGGAAAAGGACTCCACTTCCAGCCTCAGCGGCCTCTCAAATACCAGGGCTTTCCCCTTCGAAAAAGCCCTGTTCCTCCGAAAAGGATGGGAGTTTTACCCCCAAAACTTCCAAACTCTGTATCCAGCTGAGAGTCACTTCTTTGGGGTGGAGCCTGCCCTGTTCAAGCCACTACCTCAAAAAGACGCCCGGGCTTTGCAGAAAACACGGCGCCAAGAAACATGTCCCCCACCCTCCCAGCCACCAGCTATTCAGGCCGCTCCAGCTCCCGGCCCGGAGGGAGCTCCAGTGGAGGGGCAGTAGGTGCTGCCTTCTCCCCGAGCCCCGCCGTGGCCACGGCTCACCAATTCCGACACTCTCCCTCCTACCAAACTCCGCGCCAGACGAACCTCTTCCAGCAGCCCACTCAGCCGAGTCCTCCTGGCTCCACCTGGGAAGCCCTCCGCTGGCCTCCGGGCTGCACCCAACGGCAGAGGAGCACCGCGCCGCCAGCTCGAGTTTGAAATCCTTCACCAACCAATCACGGAGAAATTTATTCCTCCCGCGCTGTCCCGCTACACTGCGACGCACGCGCACCAGGGCCACGGGGGAGGGGCGGGGATAATACTAAGCATGCGCATTCCCATAGAGCGAGGCCAACGGCAGCCATTTTGACTAAGGTCAATAGATCTCTTTCCTGCCCCACCCCTTGCCCCATCCTCTGAGCCCTTTTTTGAAGCCATTCAGGATACCATGTTAACTAAGGACAAGTGATGCTTCTTGAGTACAAATTCTTGGCCTCACTGTTTGCCCCAGGCAAGGAGATAGGGCTTTTAGAAACTAT
Organism: Rhinolophus hipposideros; assembly: GCF_964194185.1. NCBI lineage: Eukaryota > Metazoa > Chordata > Mammalia > Chiroptera > Rhinolophidae > Rhinolophus > Rhinolophus hipposideros. The sequence continues at coordinate 51,318,444 of NC_138055.1, forward strand.
CAATTTAGTGCCAGGTCTCACTATTGAATAGGAAGAAATCTGGAAAGAGATAGAACAGCAGTCATTTGCAGCCATACTTACTGAACTATATAATGCCTTCATTGATGAATTCATCCAGGTTTTAATTTGACACTCACTTATTAAGTGCACTCTACTAAGAATCGGGAAAATAAAGATGGTCTCTACTCTCCGGTAGCCACCAATGGAGGAGACAGCTAGGGTAAATAAAAACAATACAAAATATGTGCTATAATTTCATTTAATAAACGTTCGTTTAGAACTTGGTGTTGTGCTAGCTCAGGGCTTTGGCTTTCATACTTTCCTTTCACCCAGACCCACGGTGAGAAATACATTTTACATTACAATCACGTATCACAGAACTCTGCTTATCCTTACTAAGGTACTCTGAACTTTTCTCTTTTTCCCTCCCATGTTGGTTGTTCCTATTTCATTCAATTTATTACTCAATAATGATTGGCTACCCGCCACTTGAAAAAATACTGTCTACAGCTTAGAAGAAGCAGTGTAGTTTAATAGAAGGATCACAGGTTTTATAACCAGAAAACTTGATTCTATTTAAACAAATACCAATGGAGCACTTTTGTGTGGTAAGCATACCACTAAACCATCTGCATTATTACTTTTTTCCCCTTCTGTACTTCACTTTCTGCAACTATAAAACAGAAAGAATAGTACCATTCCTATCTCATAGGTTTGTTCCCAGATAAAACAAGAGATTATATGGAACACAATCCAATTTATGCTTTGTAAATTGTAATAGAGATTTTATTACTATTATTAGGGAAAAGATGAAAAAAGGAACTATTAACTGTACATATATTATCCCATTTAAACCTCCCAGCAATGCTTCCAGGTGGTCAGAAGCGCTCGTTGATTGCATTAGCCTGTGCCTCCTTAGATGCTTATAGCAATACAATGGAATAAGTACTAAGACTGAATTGTGTAAAGTGCTTTAGAAGCACAGATGAGGAAGCATTTGATCCTATCTGAGGAGTCAGAGTGTTAGAAAAGCCTACAGAGACTTGATATCTGAGCTGGAACTTGATGTGTGACTAGGAATTTACCAGATAGAAAGAGGTGGCAAATTCCTGGCAATGAAAGGATCAAGTGACCTCTCAGGAATGAGTCACATGTATATTTAATAAATACACAAGCAAATCATTTACATTTATGAAGGTTTAGGGCTGTGAAGGAACATTTACCTCAACATGCAGGTGACATTGGGGGCTCCTGCGGATGTGATGCCCCTTGGGCAGCTTTGGTCTGAGGAGGGGAAGGAGAAGCTAGCAAAGTATGTTGGGATCGGACTAGGAAAGGATTGGACTTTATATTCTGTAATAGACACAATGACAAGACAATGGGGCTTAGACTGAGTTTGGCTAGGTCTGCATTTTACTTAGATCATACTCATATGCTCAGAGGGCAGGGAGGACAATCTGGAGAGCAAAAAACATAACGGTAAAAAGACTCTTGCTTTATAATTAGGGAGAGAGGATTCAAGCTGAATTAGGCCAGTGGCAGTCGGGGATGAAAAGGAGGGGACAGACGGAGAAGATATTCATGAAATTAAATGGACCTATTAAATGATTGAACCTGGGGGTGAGGGAGAGAAGGGGGTGTAAAATGACTCAGCTTTCTCCCTCTCCCTTTCACCCCTTATCCAATTACTGAGCTCAGCTTCTAAGTATTTCTTGGATGTTCCTGCTTTTCTCCTTCCTAGCGGCACCACCCAAATCTAATTCAGTAGTCCAAGCCACCAGTGAAACTGTTTACCCCTCACTTGCATTTATGCCTTGAGTGATCTTTTTAAAATGCAATTCTAATCCTGCCTCTCTCTTGTTTAAAACCATTGACTCCAACTTCCTCCTCAATAAAGACCAAAATCCTTAACAAGGCTTCCCTAACCAGGCCCTTGCTTGGCCCTTGAGCTGCACTTCCTGACCCTCTAGCATGTGCAGTTCCTCTTCCCAACACGTTCTACTCTGCCTTCTAGGCAGTAAATGTTTTCTGCCTTGGCCAGGGAGTTCGCTGAGGCCTGGAGCTACGCCTTTGCTGTAAGCTCCCCTAGCATGCTGCTGTTCCTCCCTTATCACACATGTTACCTCATTTGTTTAGTCTTCTTGGTTCTTCCAGTTACGTTATATGGCCTTTCACAAGTCATCTGTGCCTTTGCTCGCTCGTCTGTAAGAGGAAAGCATAATAAGACCTACTTCACAGAATTGTTGAGAGGAAGAAATGAAATATCCATGTAAAGTACTCAGTACAGTTTCTGGCACACAGTAAGTGCTCAGTAAAAAAACAGTCCTCATTGTCCCTACAGGACTATAAACTTCCAGAGAACGAGAGCACTTCCTCTCATTTACTGCTATGTTCTCTTGCTCTTTTGCAGCTCCAAAAAATAGTCATTTGAGGGAGCAGAAGTGAGTTCAACGAGATGGTAGTAGCGTTCCACCCCACCACTCAATCCCTGCGGCCCGAATTGATGGGGGTTAGAAACACCGTTCCCCCACGCTTCCCGTCACCACAACCCTCCTATTCCACTCAACCCTCTTCGCTGCTGCACTAGCCTGGTGAGAAACAAATACAAGAAAGGCGAGATTGTGGGGGTGGGGGAAGGGGTCCTAACATCCTTTCTTCCCAAACTACAGTTCTCTGGGTAGGGAGGCATCCTAGGGCTGCACCTGTAACGGGAAAGGCAGGAGATCTGGAGCCAGAAAGCACGGATTCCATTCCCGGCTCTGCCACTTATTAGATGCGCGCTCTTGGCCTGGATATTTAATCTCCCGCGTCTGTAGGGCCCCTCCCGCCGGGTGGTTCTGAGGTGCCAACGAAGTACTGGCTGTAAAAGGGTTTTTCTCCACTGGAACGCGCCGTCGGGGGGTGCGGCAGGCCCTTTACGCGCCGCCCTCGCAGCCAGCGCGGGGAGGGCCGTCCCCACCCGGCTTCCAGCGGGCGTCGGCGTGGCTGCGGGCGCCGGGCGCCGCTAAGGGGATTTATGCTAATGCGAGGGACGCGGGTGACCGCCGGAGCGCGCCGCCCCCGCGCCCCACCTCTCCCGGGACCGGCCTTCTCCCCACAAGTCGAGACAGATTCACCGTCGGTCCCTGAGCGTTAGGGGAGGCCTGGCGGGGAGGGGGGGACACGCGGTCCCTGGCTGCTGTCTGTCTCGTCACCGCCCAGGGTTTGTCTTCATTTTCTCCCCTCCCTAGGTTTCTGCCTCCCAGCTCCTTCTCATGTATCTCCATTTCCAGAGATCTCACTGCCTACCTCCATTGGAGAATTATTGTTTCCTCTGTCAATTAAAGGAAGATGTTTTGAGCACTTCTGCGTTCCACGCCGAGCGCTGAGTACGTACGAGGGGTGGAGGCACAAACAGCTTAGAGTGCGGAGGTGGGGATGGCGCTTGGAGGTTCGAGGACAGCGATCCCACTTCTGTTTGGGAATCAGGAAAGTCTCCCTGGAAGAAGAGGCATTTAAGCTGAGTCTCTTCTTCAGGATGTGTTGGATCCAATGGGGAGGGGAGTGGGAAGTGAAGTAGTCAGGAAATAAAATGGAGAAGTCATCCAGAGTGGCCTGGCTAGGATCTTGATTAAGGGGGATGGGTAAAACTGGGCGGGATTTTGAGATTACCCGTGTCAGGGTTCTTGAATTTAATTCTTGAGGCACTAGTGAGCCATTGAAGGTTTTCGAGCAAATGACAGACGTGTACTTCTTCCAATTTCTCTAAGAGAAGCAGCAAAGCATAGTGGTTAAATGCGTGGGCTCTGTGGAGTTAATACTGGTCCTGGTTCAAGGTCACTTATGACCTATGTGACGGGCTCCTTCACTTCTGTGCCTCTATTTCCCTATCTGTTGAATGGAGATGATAATTATAGTGTAAAGGGCTTATAGGAAGATAAAACGAGATAGTGTTTACAAAATCTTAGCACAATATCTGGCACTGTAAGCACTCCATAAGGAGGAACTCTTATTTTGTACCTCCCTGCCTTCCTCTCTGTTCCTTTCCTCCCTTTCTTCTGATGACCCCTCTCCCTCTCTTCAAAAAACCAAAAACACAAAAAACTTCCCAAATCTGTGGTTTCCCCACTTCATGCCTAGGAATCTTACTCTCACAATGAATAAAGTGTTGAAGTAAATCAGACTCTAACAGAACCAAGTCCCCTTCAGAAGCACAGGTGCCCAGGCTCCAAGGAGCCTTTCCTCGGGGGAGGTGGTGTAGTTACTGAGGTACTGAACTCATCTCCACCAGATTCCAGCCTCTTTGAAAACAGAGGCCACAGCTCATTCACCCCACCTTGTCCCATCTCTGTCAACATGCCTGGCCTTCAGCCGTTCCGTGTGCTGTACCAGCAGTTCTCACATGGTAGCTTGCTCAAGAATCTCCTCTAGGGCTCTTTGTTAAAACACAAATTGCTTGCCCCCACCATTAGAGTTTCTGATTCAGTAGGTCTCAGTGGGGCCTGAGAATTTGCATTTCTAACACATTTCCAGGGGACGCTCATGCCACCGATCTGGGCACCACACTTCAAGAACCACTGCTCTATAATAGCTGTTGAAAAACTACATCCGAGAAGGTAACATACTTCTTGCCATCCCCTTTCCAAGCCCGGCTGGTCATGTGCATCTAAAATGTGGATCCAAGACCTAGATTCATGAAGAGTGAGACTCAGAGACTTTCTAAAAACTTCCAGGCGATTCTGAGGTACAAACAGGTTTGGGACCCATGGGCCTTCTCCTGTCCTCTCTCTCGCCTGCAGTCCTGTATTCCCCTCTCACTGTGCCCGTCTCAGCTAACCTATGCCCCAAGCAAGAGCCATTGCTTGTCTGCCCTTTGCTCAGAGGACACTGAGCTACTCTGGGCTCAAGGTGGCTGGAATTGTGGGGAGACAGGCTGAGAGGAGGGAGAGGAAAGTAGCTGGTTCTAAAGAGACCAGAGATTTACGTAAATTGTAACAAGTATCACTTCTACTCACTGTAAATCCTAAAAGTCAAGCCAAGAGCCAGTTCTCATAGGAGTCAAATCTGAAGTCAAATCTGGGCTCTCTCCCTCTCTGTTAAACTTCTGTTACCTCCAGTGTTAAATGAGAATAATGCAACCTACTTCACAGGGTTGATTCGAGGGTTAAAAAGGAGATTATGGAAGCAAAATTCCCTTCTCTAATCACTTTGCAATATACCCAGAACTTCCACACACATTTCATTAGATTCTCTAATAGTCCTGTGGGGTAAGAAAGGCATTATTCACACAGGGAGGGAAATGTTCAACTGTTATTCCCTCCCATTTTACAGAGGAGAAAACTGAGTCTTGGAGAAGTTAAATGACTTGCCTAGAGTCTGTGCAGTCTGGGTATTGAGGGTAAAGGGCTCAAAGCAGCTGGCTTCTCCTCTCCACTCATCCCTCTGTTTGTTATTTGGCCACCTCCTCCTTTAGGTCCCCTTTGCAGCTCTTCTAGGCATGTTTTACCTGAATGAGGATGGTAAGAAGACAGGATGGGGGCTCCCTGCACCTCTCAGGGGCGGTCCTGTCCTACCCTGCCTGCAACTTCCTCCTTATTTAGCCCCCCGTAGGATTGATTGGCAGTCCTTGCGGCAAATATCCATCCCGAATTCAAATTCTGGTGCAACTCCCTCACTAGCTGTGTGAATTTAAGCCAGTCTCTTCCTCTCTAGGTCTGTCTCCTCATCTGTGACATGAGGAGTGGTTTCAATCTATGGTTCCCAAACGGTAGCAGCCTTGGAGTGATCACAGGAGACTCAGCCCCTGGCTTCAAAAAAGACTGAGTAACCCATCTGTGTAACTGATTGACTATGTGTAACTGTGATTGCTGGGGGGATGAATAAAATACAAATGAATTTTAATGATGTAATCCAGAACACAGTCATTATGTATTTTCTCAATCAACAGCTATCAAAAACACAACAACTACCATGTCAGTGTCGTGGAAGTTTTTTGGAGTGAAAAAGATTGGAAATCTCTGGTCTGAATATCCCCTGAGGGTCCTTACGGCTCCCATCCTACACAGCTACACCAGCGACAGGACGTTAGGCCACTAGAGGGGCGCTGCAGCCTTGAGCAAGAAGGCTGCTGCACCCTGGGCGGAGGTGGGCCAAGGTTCCCATTCCTGGGTCTGTTGGCCATAACTGAGGCCTACTACAGAGAGGTTCTGCAAGGGAGACGTATCTCCAGAGCTGGGGAAAGTAAGGGACAGGGAGCTGTCCTGGGTCACTCAGCATTGTGCACCTATAAACACGTGGTGGTGAGTGGTAACTCCCATCAGGTAGGGCCTTGAGCTCCAGTTCCTGCCTTGCCACATAGAAAGTTTCTCGCAGTTCACCTCAGCTATCCTCAGACAAGGGGAAGGGACTGAGGAAAGAAAAGTTACCGAACAAAGCACAAGGCACGATGGTCTTCCCCAGTGAGTGGCCTTGGCACGAACCTCAGGAATGCAGGGAACAGATGGAGACCTGTGGAAGCAGGGAAGCCTTTCTGCAGGTGGAGTTGGCAACAATCAGAGGGGAACAGGAAAGGCAGTCCAGGCAGGGGGTTCACTCTAAAAGGAGAATCATTATGAGATCTTTGCTGAGATGTGGGCCTGCCTTGCCCTACAAGAGGAGGCAGCAGCTCCCGGCCAGAGGGGAGTTCAGGAGAAACCACCCTCCCTCTAATCTCTGACCCCCTCACCCACTCTACCCTAACCCTGCTGAACCCTGAGCAGAGCTCGGACCCAGCTCAGCCTCTCCAATCATGAGTTTCTCCCTGGCGAGGGCCAGAGGACCTCAAAGAGAGAAGCAGGCCCCACATACATACCCCAGAGGCTGACAGCCTCTCACACTCATAAACTGTCAGGATACTGAAAACTTACCAGCCCAAACTGAAGGTGAACCCAGACAGACAGACAGACGCTCACCATGATGGGGCACAAGGACTCTCCCCCACCTCTACCTTGGGACACACACAAACACACACACCACACACACACACACACACACACACACACACACACTCAGGCCAGAGCACTAGCTCCCTCCCCCGCCTGCCTAGACATGTCACCCACTTTTCCTCCCTGGCCAAACTCCATTGTCTTCTGTCCCCTTCTCATGGACCCCAGCTGGTTCTGAGCAGCGAATTCCTTCCCACAATCACTCTGCTCTACCCAGCCCTGCCCCCCTCTGCCTGGGCTCTGGGTGCCAGGCCTGACCCCCAGGCTGAGCATCTCCGAAACCCTGTTCCTCCCACCCATCCAACCTCTGGCCCTTCCATGATGCCTTTCTGAGGTTTGCCAAACCTAAGCAGGGAAGACCAGGAGAGGCAGCCAGAGGAGCAGGGGCCTTCTGGCAAGGCTTCTGGGCAGCAGAGGGTACAGAAGGATAGGCGTGGCAGGCCAGATCCTCTGGAGAGGGAGAGCACACCCTGCTTTCCCCCATCTCAGGAGGCCCATCTCCCAAGCTTAGAATTTTGGCTCCAACACACACACACACACAGACACACACAGACACACACGCACATGCACACCAGGTTTGTCTGCTCTGTAGAAGTCTGTTTCCCTGGGGCCTTGGAGCCTGCTCCTTCATTGCCCACCAAGCCTTTCCTATCTGCTCTCACCAAGGAACCCTCAATCATGGGTTCCCCCAGAGATCTCCAGATTCTCCAGTCTCTTTCCGCCTTCTAGAGACAGGCCATGTCAAACCCAGGATCATGCCGCTGCCCCATTTATAGCCCAGCCCCTGCATTTCCCTCCCACCTTGGTGTGTCCCTCCCACTTCTGCGAAGGCTTCAAGGCTGGCAGGGAGGTCAGAATGGAGCCCATCTCGGCAAAATGAGAAAAGATTAGAGCAATACATTTGCTGTCAGAGGCAATAAGCCTGCCTGAGCAGGGGAGAAGGAATATTTGATTTCGGGCTCTTGGGGGGAGGTTCTTGATGGAGGAGCACTGGCAGCCTGCAGCCCCAGGCCTGATGGAAGGGGGAGGGCTGGTCCCAGCCCCAGCCAGCTGGGGACCCTGGTGTCCCAGCCCTCCCATCTCCATATCGACCCCATCCTCTGCAGTCACCCGCAGGGCTCCAGCTCCCTCCTCCCTCTCCTGCCATCATTTCTCCCTTTCCATTGCCAAACTTGTTTCCCCGCAGCAGTTTTTCTACCCAGTGCAGGGTGATGGAGCAGAAAGAACACTGCTCTAGGGGCTGCGGAAGAGGTCTGGGTTCTAACCCCCCTCCCCTTGCATCTAAGCCGAGGGACTTCATGCATGTCACTGAGCCTCTTGGAGCCTTGGGACAGTGTAGGCTTGGAGGACAGCACGGCATTCAGCATCCTGGGACCTGGGGTCAGCTCAGCCACTCACCGCCTCAGTGGTCTGGGGCAACATCACATAATCTCTCCAAGTTCCCACTTATTCATCTATAAAGTAGGGGTGAAACAATACTGAGGCCTCTGTCCTAGGGTGGTGGTTAGTACCAATGAAGCTGTGGATATGAAAGCTGTACACAGTTGTGAGGATGGCATTGTCTTGTTACATGGGACTCGTGGCATGTGCCCTGGATGAAGGACGGGCTGAGTTCCATCCAGAAGTTCCAGAGGGCTCCTTCCAGCTCTGGGACCCTGGCTCTGGGTCCTGCCCTCTCCAGGAGGTAGAAGACTTAGTCTCTGGAAAAGGCAGATGTGGTCATTTCTTGGTCACACAGGCCTGAATGGAGGAGTCAACTCTCCTGGACCCATCCTGAAAGACGTTCCGGAGTGAGAAGCAGCTGGTCAATAGTATCTCTTTCCTAACTCCTCCTCCCCTCGTGTCCATATGTCAATGGTGCCTTCAGAAGTTGTGCAATGTGGCAGGTCTGTCTGCCTGGATGGACTTGTGCCCAGCCTCAAAGTGCATGGACAAGGCGCTGGGCAGGAGAGGGTGCAGGGAGGCTGGGGATAGAATGAACATTGGTTTCCAAGCTGCCATGTGGCTGGAAACACATACAATGTTTCTCATATGATGTCTGGACAATACAGCAGCCTGAGAGGTAGGTACAACTGACAGGGTGTTTGAATAACTTGCCTATTGTTATCAGCTGGAAGGAGTTGTGACTCGGGCTGCCTGGATCCCGACACTCCACACTGTCTCTCCCTGGAACAGAAGGCTCAAGGCTTCAGTCCCAGACCTGGCTCCCTCTGGCTAAGCTAGGAAACTGGGCATGTCCTTAAGAGGATGGCCCTACTTAACCAACTTAGCACAGACAATGCTTGGAAAGTGGAGAGCCCTGAACAAATGCATTAGACCTCCATGGGCTTCTTTTCTGGTTCCAGCCTCATTTCCCTCTGCTCCCCTGAATGGACCTCCCCTCTGGCCAGGTCTCCTCACTTCATTTTCTACCTGACACATGAAGCTGACGTATGTCTGCCCCTTCCCCTCTGCCTATTCAAATCTCACTGAGCCTTTGAGGCCTAGATTAGACCCCTTTTCCACGAAGCCTTCCCTACAACCCAAAGTGGCAGGAAGCACAGACATCCTGGACTTGCTATTCACTTTTCACAAACGTGTCCTGATTCCCCAAAAGAGTCCCCACCTGATTCTCTGAGGGCACAGACTTTGTAATCTCGCATAGAGCCCAGTACAGATTGGGTGTTAGAAAGGCTTTTGCAGCTGGAGAGGATGATTGTGATGCTGGTGCTCATGAAAGAATCATATTTGAGTTTAAAGTAGAGATGGGGATGGTGGTGACAGTGGTGATGGCTGTGATGGCAGCTATGGTGGAGGGTTTGAGAGCATGATGGTGCTGGTGGTAACGGTGGTAATGATGGTCATGATGATGGCGGTGGCTGCACTAATTATCTATTGCTGCATAACGAATTACCCCCAAAACTTAATGGTGCAAAACAACACACTTTTTTAAAATCTCATTGTTTCTGTGGGCCAGGGATCTGGGCAAGGCTTAGCTGGGTGCCTCTGGCTCTAAGTCTCTCACAAGACGGCAACGAAGGAGTCAGCGGGGGCTGCAATCGCACCGGTAGTTTCCGCAGGAGGAGGATCTGCTTCCAGGCTCATGGTTGTTGGCAGGACTCAGTTCCTCCTGGGCTCTTGGTCCTCACTGGGTGTTGGCCTGAGGCCTCTCTCAGTTCCTTGCCATGTGGGCTTCTCCATAGGGTAGCTGACAACTGGCTTTCCTCAGTGCAAATGACAGAGTACCCAAGATGAAAGCCACAGTCTTTTTATAGCCTAATCTTGAAATAACTTCCCATCACCTCTTTGGAATTCTATTCACTAGAGGTGAGTCATTAAATACAGCCCCCACTTGAGGGGATAGGGTTACACAAGGATATGAATTCTGGGGGGCAGGAATCACTGGGAGTCACCTTAGAGGCCACCTACCACCAGGGTGACAGTGGTGATGATGATGTTGAAGGAGGAAAGTTGGAGAGTGGTAGTACTGATGATGGCAGAGGAGGACAGTCGGGGAGTGTGACTGGATCAGGGATGGTAGGGTATCTGAGAGTGAAAGTACTGGTGTCTACATTCGAGTTGAGAAGTGGTTCCTGCAGAGTAGAGCTGAGCAGAGCCAGCTGTCAGGCTCACCCTCCTGCACCACACTCCAGTCCCATGCCAGGTCCAGGTCCACATTCCCTAGAGTCCTCCCTCCCCGTTACGTGCTTTGCCAGTCACCCCCACCCTAGGCTGATACTCTCCTGTAGGCAATTAATGAACTAAGTAATTGCCAAATGGAGAGCAATTACCAACAGCAATCAAAGGGAGGAGGGAGAAGAGAGTGGTCAGGGGCCCAGGGGAGACAGAGGTGCTGCCAGTTTGGGGGCTGGGCTGTGGTTCTTTTAAGGTGGACAAAACCATCCATCCTATCCCACACTGAGTCCTCGCATCCTGGGTGTCCAGCTCCACACCCCCAGAGGACACAGCCCACCACTTCATCTTTCCTCCCTCTCCCAGCCCTTCACATAAGCTTTAAGCCAGACCTTCATTGAGGCCAGGGGAGCCTATCGTCTGGAATCCCCCTGCCTCCATCTCCTGCGTCTCCTCTCTCCCCACTTCTGACTACCAGCTGCTAGTCCTTAAAATACCCCCAACATCATCCCGTTCTTTGATAAGCACGGGAGGGAATCATCTTTTCCTTTTTTACATTATTTTTTTTCAATTACAGTTGACATTCAATATTATTTTGTTAGTTTCAGGTGTACAGCGTAGTGAGGGATTCATCTTTTCTGAGGCCTCATACCTTCCACGACTATCGCCGAGACTCCTAATTCTACCCTAATGTAAGGACTTTTAGGTTTTACAAGCCAAAACACAACCTACTTTTCTGGAAAGGTCTCTTTAGGCAGCCAGGTGATATTGGGTGTCACGGGGCCAAGTCCTCTTGCAGTAGGATCACCAGGTTGAGTGACAGGGGTAAAATATACTAGATTGGGAGTCAGGAGACCAGGATTCTAATCCCAGCTTTGTCACTCATCATGCCATTTCTGCTCGATGGCCTCATCTGTTCAGTGGTGGTAGTTGAAGGTGGAGGGTGGATTAGATGATGTCTAAAGACTCTGCAAGCTCTAAACTTCTCTGATTCTGATTCCAGGAGAAGAGTGGAGGTAGAGTGGAGGGTGATAGCTACGCTAGAAGGCTGAGGGCCACATGGCTGAGAAACAATAGTTGATATTTGCAAAGGAGTGTCAAACCTGGTCACGGTGGGGAGCCTTCGTTCTATGCCTTGTAGGAACCCAGGGCCACTCCAATCTTCCTTGCCTGAATCTGCCCAGGCTCCCCACCCCCAAATGCATGACCTTAGAATCGCCAGCGTCCCCTCCTGCCCCTCATCAGTCATGCAGGCAGCACGTTGCCATCTGCCATTTCTGTCTCTAATGTATCTTTTGTTTCTTTTCTTTTTGTTTTCTTTTCTCCCTCCCAACACACCCATACTCTCCCCACCCTAGTTCAGACCTTCCCTTCTTCTCTCTTGGACCTAACTGTCCTCATGCCTCCCATCTCTTGGGTCTACGTGACACCCCTCTCTCTCTCCTGATTCTTCTGGTGGACCAATTGCTCTCAGTTCCCTTTGTCTTCCAGCCTCCTTTCCTGCCTTCCCTGCATTGGGTGAACTCCCTAAGGCTTTGTCCTTAGCAATCTCATAATCCTAACATAACAACAAAGCAAAACAACTAGGATTTAATGGTGCTTGTGAGGTACAGAGAGGACTTTCACATGTATTTTCATTTGATTCTGTGAGGAAAACTATTCTCTCCCATTTAATATAAGTCAGTTTTGCCTTCACGGAGTCTCAGAAAACTGTCCTTTCCTTTTTATTTCCATTGCCACTGCCCTAATTCAAGCCCTTAATGCCTCATCTTAGACCCTGGCTTCAGCGCCCTTGCTGACAATAGCGTAGGTCTTTGCAGCTGAGAAGGAAAAGACGGACATAGTTCCAGTTAACCAATTGACCAAGGACTTTAGGCTTAACTGAACCAGACCAGGCCCCACTCAGAACACACTGGGCTGTACTGTAAAGATAAGGTACTCAGAACTAGAATCATTTTGGGGAAAAGATTAGGGTCACATACAAAAATTCAGAATCTATGATTGGTCCAAGTGTAAAGAGGACAGAGTTCCTGATGAAATAGGCGAAGGGCTGCATAATGAAGCCCAGGAGACTCTTCCTGGAAGCCCCAACCTGCCAGGACTTTTGTGCCCCTCAACCCCCACTCCCCCCCATTCCTGTCCCAAATCATCTCTATTCATTCCAGTCTGCAGGCTGAGGCTCTGTTGAAGTCAGGAAAATTCTAACCCTGGAAGAGAAAAGAATAAGAATAAAGAAAATAATGTTAGAAATATGGAACAAAGACATTTAAAGTCATGCTATTGTTTTTGTAATGGGGGCCTTTTCAGCAATTATTGTAATATTGCTTGTTTTGTCTGCTTTTCAGGATTTTTCAAAGCTTTTGAGAAAACCTGATTTATGAAGAGTTTAATTGATTTCATTTGCAATCAGTGTTTAAATATTTGGGGAAATATAATTTGCTAAGTTCATAGATTTTTTATTTATTGGTTGTATAAGTAGTATGAAACTATTTAGGGGAATGTTAATAATTGAATAAATATTAATAACTTAGATATCAAAGTAGAAAAAATAATGAGTATTTCTCTCCATGGCCATTTCTCTTTTAGTGCCTGAGACACTAAAGAATTTATCATCCTAAACTTCCCATCTGTGATTTCTGCTGTCTTTAATTAATTCTCATTTTATTGCCAACACCTCTGTGACCCCATTTCGTCATCTATAAAATGGGGTGATATTTTTAAAAGATTTTTAATAAAATACAGCTAACATACAATATTATATGAGTTTCAGGTACACACCATAGCTATTCAACATTTACACACCTAAAGAAGTGATCACCATAAGTCCAGCACCCATCTGACCCCGTACCACGCTATCACAATATTAGTGACTGTGTTCCCTATGTTGTGCATCACATCCCCATGACTGATTTGTTTTATTCCAGGAAATTTGGACCTCTTATTCCCCTTCACCTTTCCCCCTTTTTTAATTTTTCAATTACCGTTGACATTCAATATTATTTTATATTAATTTCAGGTGTTCAGCACAGTGGTTAGACATTTGTATAATTTAAGAAATTATCCCCCTGACTAGTCTAGTACTCAGCTGGCACTATACATAGTTATTACCATATTAATGACTGTATTCTCTATGCTTTACTTTACATCCCCATGACTGTTTTGTAAGTACCAGTTTGTACATCTTAATCCCTTCACCTTTTTCACCCTGCCCCCAACCCCCTCCCATCTATCACCCCAACAAATCTAGTACCAATATGACACCATACATAGTTGTCACAACATTATTGACTATATTCCTTATGTTATGCACTACATAACCATCTTTATTGTATAACAACCAATTTATACTTCTTAATCCCTTCCCTTTTTCACTCACCCCAATTCCTCTCCCATCTGGCAACCATCAATAAGGTCTCTGTATCTATGAGTTTGTTTCTGTTTAGTTTGTTTAGTTTGTTCTTTAGATTCCACATATAAGTGAAATCACATTGCATCTGTATTTCTCTGTCTGACACTCCACTCAGCACAATACCCTCCAGGTCCATCCATGCTGCCGAAGATGGCAAGAACCCATTCCCTTCCATGGCCGAGCAATATTCCATTGTATATATGTACCACCTCCTCTTTATCCATTCTTCCATCGACAGACACACAGGCTGCCTCCACATCTTGGCCATTGTAAACAATGCAGTCACAACGTGGCTTCTTCTTTATATCCTTAGTTATAAAACTTCTGTTCAGTTAGACCTCAGATGGTTTTCCAGGTTGACTGTTCTATAATTTAGTTGTAATTTTTATGTGTTCACGGAAGGAAGCAGGCACAGTGTTTATCTACTCCACAATCTTGGATCTCCTCTAAAATGGGATGATATTATTACCTACTAAGAAGATGGTTGTAAGGATTTAATGAGAGAATTCCTTCCATAACACTTAGAACAATACCCAGCATACAAATGCTCAATGATGTGGCTATTTTTATCTTCCTCCAATACCACTCTGATCGTGCCAGCTCCTGCTCAGAACTCTTCAGTTGTTCCCCAATGGCCCTCGACAAATGCAAGCTCCTCCACATGATGTCAGGAACCTTCATGTCTTCCCCTTGGCCTGCCTCCCAGTCTTGACCATCACTATTCTTCCTCATTCACCAGACAGACAAAATTGCTATGTCTTTGTTACACTCTGGTTCCCTATGATCATTTCTTCCATACTACTCCTTCTCCTGAAATGCCTTGCCTCCCTCCCAATGCCATTATAGCCAATATAAACTCCTACCTATCCTTCAAAACCCATCTCAAATGCTACATCCTCCAAGACACTTTCCTGGTCATTGTCAGTTCTCTCCCTCCTAGGAGCACTGTTATTAGCAGCTCTTTCCTAGCAAGCGTCACATTCTGTTATGCCTCAAAATCAATTACCTATGTGTCTGGTTGTCCCAGTTGGGCCATTAAGCTCCTTAAAAGCAAGACTCACTTCTAATTGATCTTGGGGAACATGTGACTGCCCTGCCCATGTCCTAGTACATAATAGGTGCTTAGATAACAGATGGTAGATTCCTCCAGCTCTAGGTAGTTGTGTCATCTAAGCAGAAGCAGCAGGGACCTGCAGGCTCCCCAGGCCACTGTCCCCACCCTCGCTGGCCTAGGTAGACCATGGCGGATACAGGAAACCAAAGGAGCCAGCAGTCTGTGTGTGCCAGGGCTCACAAGGCAGATGGAAAGATAGCAGAGCCAGATTCCAGGAGACATGGGGCTGTGTCTGCTCAGCTCATCAGCATTCCCCCAGATATTCAGCCCCCAATCAGTCAACATTTTTTTTAGACGCCTCTGTGCCAAGCCCTGTGTGGGGTGTGGCAGACACCAGGCTGGTGTGACACCCCTAAGAGGTAAGCTTATGTGCCTGGAGCTCCTGTGTGTACACATACATGTCCCATGTGTTCACCCCACATGGCCCCAGCTCCCACCTGGACAAGCCGGGTGTCTGTGAGCCCAGGCTGAGAGGGCCGCCTTTTACCCTGTTTCCAAACAACTCGCCTTTCTGTGCCAGCACCACTGCTTCTCCCGTCTGTTTGCCCCTCGCCTCCTCCTCCCTCTGTTGGGGCTGCCGCCGCTGATGATGAAATTTGGCTTGCAACACCCCCTTCCTCCCCTTCCTACAGGCCTGGGAGAGGATTAAGCCGCTGGAGTCTGAAATCGGAAAGATCCCAGCTTCTGCTCCCCAGCACCTCCCCACGCCCCCTCCTCTCCCCGCCCATGCAAAACCAGAAAATTAATCTCCCCTTCTGCCTGTGATATGGCGGGCTGCATTACAAGCTGGGCGTTGAGATAAAGCAGGGAGTCGTGGGACAGCAGCCCAGTGCAGGGGCCCGGGTGGGGCCCGGCCTGGGAGATAAGGGCCTCCCAGCCCCATGAATTATTCACCAGCACTGCCTCCTGTGGCTCAGAGGCCGCCCTGGGCGCTGAGATTGCGCCTTCCAGAGGGGCCTGGGTAACGTGGGAGGAGAGTCCATAGGGGGAGGCATGGACTCTAGAAGGGTCCTCGCTTGGGGGGAGAGTTGGGAGAGGGGACAGCTCAGTGCTTAGCTGGGGGACAGC
>NC_138055.1:51334808-51409808 GCF_964194185.1 Rhinolophus hipposideros
TCTTCCATCGACAGACACACAGGCTGCCTCCACATCTTGGCCATTGTAAACAATGCAGTCACAACGTGGCTTCTTCTTTATATCCTTAGTTATAAAACTTCTGTTCAGTTAGACCTCAGATGGTTTTCCAGGTTGACTGTTCTATAATTTAGTTGTAATTTTTATGTGTTCACGGAAGGAAGCAGGCACAGTGTTTATCTACTCCACAATCTTGGATCTCCTCTAAAATGGGATGATATTATTACCTACTAAGAAGATGGTTGTAAGGATTTAATGAGAGAATTCCTTCCATAACACTTAGAACAATACCCAGCATACAAATGCTCAATGATGTGGCTATTTTTATCTTCCTCCAATACCACTCTGATCGTGCCAGCTCCTGCTCAGAACTCTTCAGTTGTTCCCCAATGGCCCTCGACAAATGCAAGCTCCTCCACATGATGTCAGGAACCTTCATGTCTTCCCCTTGGCCTGCCTCCCAGTCTTGACCATCACTATTCTTCCTCATTCACCAGACAGACAAAATTGCTATGTCTTTGTTACACTCTGGTTCCCTATGATCATTTCTTCCATACTACTCCTTCTCCTGAAATGCCTTGCCTCCCTCCCAATGCCATTATAGCCAATATAAACTCCTACCTATCCTTCAAAACCCATCTCAAATGCTACATCCTCCAAGACACTTTCCTGGTCATTGTCAGTTCTCTCCCTCCTAGGAGCACTGTTATTAGCAGCTCTTTCCTAGCAAGCGTCACATTCTGTTATGCCTCAAAATCAATTACCTATGTGTCTGGTTGTCCCAGTTGGGCCATTAAGCTCCTTAAAAGCAAGACTCACTTCTAATTGATCTTGGGGAACATGTGACTGCCCTGCCCATGTCCTAGTACATAATAGGTGCTCAGATAACAGATGGTAGATTCCTCCAGCTCTAGGTAGTTGTGTCATCTAAGCAGAAGCAGCAGGGACCTGCAGGCTCCCCAGGCCACTGTCCCCACCCTCGCTGGCCTAGGTAGACCATGGCGGATACAGGAAACCAAAGGAGCCAGCAGTCTGTGTGTGCCAGGGCTCACAAGGCAGATGGAAAGATAGCAGAGCCAGATTCCAGGAGACATGGGGCTGTGTCTGCTCAGCTCATCAGCATTCCCCCAGATATTCAGCCCCCCAATCAGTCAACATTTTTTTTTTAAGACGTCTCTGTGCCAAGCCCTGTGTGGGGTGTGGCAGACACCAAGGCTGGTGTGACACCCCTAAGAGGTAAGCTTATGCACCTGGAGCTCCTGTGTGTACACATACATGTCCCATGTGTTCACCCCACATGGCCCCAGCTCCCACCTGGACAAGCCGGGTGTCTGTGAGCCCAGGCTGAGAGGGCCGCCTTTTACCCTGTTTCCAAACAACTCGCCTTTCTGTGCAGCACCACTGCTTCTCCCGTCTGTTTGCCCCTCGCCTCCTCCTCCCTCTGTTGGGGCTGCCACCGCTGATGAGGAAATTTGGCTTGCAACACCCCCTTCCTCCCCTTCCTGCAGGCCTGGGAGAGGATTAAGCCGCTGGAGTCTGAAATCGGAAAGATCCCAGCTTCTGCTCCCCAGCACCTCCCCACGCCCCCTCCTCTCCCCGCCCATGCAAAACCAGAAAATTAATCTCCCCTTCTGCCTGTGATATGGCGGGCTGCATTACAAGCTGGGCGTTGAGATAAAGCAGGGAGTCGTGGGACAGCAGCCCAGTGCAGGGGCCCCGGGTGGGGCCCGCCTGGGAGATAAGGGCTCCCAGCCCCATGAATTATTCACCAGCACTGCCTCCTGTGGCTCAGAGGCCGCCCCTGGGCGCTGAGATTGCGCCTTCAGAGGGGCCTTGGTAACGTGGAAGGAGAGTCCATAGGGGGAGGCATGGACTCTAGAAGGGTCCTCACTTGGGGGGAGAGTTGGGAGAGGGGACAGCTCAGTGCTTAGCTGGGGGACAGCTCAGAGACGACAAGTGCCCTGTAGGGCAATTGATGCAGAGGACAAAGTGTCAGCAAGCCTAGGGGGACCCCTAGATCCAGCCATGGTCCCAGGGGTGCTCCTCAGTTAGCAACCCTCTAAACACTATGGAGGAGCTGCGCTTACCAGGCTCAGGCCAGGCCTCGGCATCCTAGAGCTACAGATGCAATCTCTGCCCTCAAGGTGCCCGGAATTCAATGCATCTGCCGTGCGTGGGAGGAGCACAGTCCACTGGGGGAGTGCCGGGTCTGCCTTATCACAACCGTTCCCCTCCTCTAGAGGTCAGGAGCCACTGCCCACTCTGGGGGAGCTCCCTGCATTGGAGAGTGGGTATGAAGGGAGGACAGAGGACAGCCTGCTCCCAGAGCTGCCAGAGCCCATAAAACAGAGACAGCAGGGTGGCTGGTCCAGGAGGGGACTAGAGATCAGTGCTAGGATAAGGGAATCTCCAGCGAGGTTTCCTGGAAGAGAAAAAGCCTAGGCACTCTGTTTCTCCTTTGTTCACTCTTCTCAAAGACCCAGAATTTTAAACCAGGGAGGGACCTTAGCTCTCTCCCCTATCTCGAAGTCTCTATTTCTACTTCTCTCTCTTTTACTCTCTGTCTCTGGCTTTCTCTTTCCTCCTCCTCCTCCTCCTCCTCCCCAGCGTCTGCCCTTTTAATCTCTGCCTTAGGCACCAATTTCTCCACCTCTCTCTTGCTCAGCACCTTTCTCTCAATCTATGTTTTTTCTTTATCATCCCTTTCTTCTAAAGCCGTGATTCCCCAAATGACATGATGACACACAAATTGGGATTTGTGATGGAAGAACGGTGGCCGTCTGCCGGCTCCCCAGCAAGGACTGGAGGAAGAACAAGGGTTCAGGCATGGGTCCTGGATTGTGCAGACAAACTGCTCAGACGTAAGAGACGCAGCAGTAGCAGCATGGGGTGGGGCCTCCCGGAGACGCCCTGGCCCAGGAGACACACAGAGAGGCAGGCATGAGAGGTGCCGGAGATGCTGAAGACCAGAGAGCCCTTCAGGATTGTAGAGGTGGGGACCCAGCCTGTCAGGCAACCTGTCAAACCCTGAGGCCTCCTGTAGCAGATATGGGACCCCATACTCATGAACCAGCGAACAAGGCACATTTCCTGAGACCCACATTCAAGTGGGAGAGGGAGGGATGTGTGGGGAGAGGGAGAAGGAGTGGAGGGTGAAGTAGGGCCAGAATGAAAGGAGGGCATGGGGAGAACGTGAGGAGGAGAAAAGGGTGAGCTCCCCAAAGACAGAGAAGGTAGTGACTCCGGTATGAAAGGGCAGGAAGGCTAAGTGGGGGAAGAGAGAGATCAGAGAAAGAAATGGGGGGAAAAGAGAGGAGGACACACAGGTTGAGGGGGGCTAAGAGCAGGAAATGAGGAGGGTAAGAGGAGCATTTGGACCAGCAAAGAGAAAGCAGGGGAAGATGAGGGTCACAGGGACAATGGGGAACCTGGAGGGTGTGTTCCTGGGTCCCATCAGCCTCAGGTCCACAGCCCCTTCCTCACCGACTGCTAATTAACTCCTTAATTGTCTCTGCGTTTGCTGAGCTGGTAGATGAAGTGATGCAGACAGATTGGGGTGCATGTGATTTCACGCACGGGGGAGCAGAGAAGAGCTGCCTGGGAGTCCCAGGGGGCCTCGCCTTCCTTTGCCCTCCCTGTCTTCCCCGTCTCTGAGAGGCTGGAGGGTGCTTCTGCACCTACAGCAGATGGGGCCATCTGCAAGAAAAGTGTCCATGGGGGATTTGCCTCCATCAGCCTTTCAGGGATGAAAATAATACTTGCCATTATTGATGGAACACCTACTGTTTTCTAGATTCACATTGTTTCATCACCGTGGGCATTAGCCAGATTTTATGGTTTGTGGAGAAAGTGAGGTTCAGACAGGTTAAGTAACTTGCCTAAATCACACAGTAATGGTGTGACAAAGGTGAACTTTTAATCTGGTCAGCACAATGCCAAAGTCATGGGTGGGTCCTGGCCAGATGCCTCGTGCCAGTGGAGGGAATATCTCCAGGCCTATTTCTCAGCCCCAGGAGAGAAAGGGTACTGAACTCTAGGAACCGCAGTGGCCAGAGAGAGAGGGCAGTGTGGACAAGAAGCTGGGAGGAGACCGAAGGAGCTAGATCTGTCATGATCTGAACAAGAGGGAGCGGGGCTCGAAGAAGAGAAAGGAACAGTGGGACACTAATGACGGCCCGTGGGTCCTTCAAGTGTCATCTTACTAAATCCAGCTTCCCCTTTCCTCATTCCTGCACCACCAACCCCAGTCTGACTTGGCCCTCTGCCACTGTATGATGGCAGCCCTGGACCATCCCTCAATTTCACTCTTGGCTTTTGCACTAGAGTTAATTTTCAACATGTTTATCTCTCCTTTGACACTAAGAAATTTTGAAGGCAAGGACTATGCAACTCCTTACCATGTTCCCAGGGCCAGTCCTGGGACTTGACACAGGAAAAGCCTCAGTCAGTGGAGGTTTACTGAAATGTACAGGGCAGGGATCCATCTCACCTCAAATAAAAAGGAAACAATCGCATGAGGGACTTGAGTTGTGCATGAGAAAGAACTTCTAAGCCTGGGGACTGTCATGCAAGGAATCATACTGAAGCCTTGATTCAAACCAATGGATTCTGAGGAGTAAGTTTTGTCCAGACTAGCTGCTCTATATTAGAGATCTTGAAAAGCTGGGAAATCTGGGCCTTATCCACAGATTCTGATTTAATTGGTCTAAGGTGGGGCCACAGAATCAACATTTAAAAAAGCTCCCCAGGTGATTCAATTGTGCAGTCTGGGTTGAACCACTGTCTGATTCTGCCCTAATTTACCTGCACTGGTGGTTTTACCACTGGAGCCAAACACCAATGCTAATAATAACAGTTATTACTTATTAAGGACTTACTAAGTACAAGCTAATGTGCCTAGCACTTTCTATACATTAGCTCACGTAATCCTCAGAAATGCCTGTGAAATACATATTACCCCCATCTTCCAGATGAGGAAATTGAGCTCAGAGAGAGAAGTCAAGGGATCTGCCCATGCTAATGACTGGCAGGGCCAGGTCTGGAAGCAGAGATCACCTGATTCACGTCTCCTATCTTCCCCCAGACTCCTCCCGCGGCAGCTCTTGGCCTCAATCAGTCCTTGCCTGCCTCCACCTCACCTCATCACCTTCCTTCCACCCCCGCTGCTCCCTCAGTAACATCCAAGGTGATTGAAGCAATTTGC
The DNA here is from genome assembly GCF_964194185.1 of Rhinolophus hipposideros. Taxonomy (NCBI): domain Eukaryota; kingdom Metazoa; phylum Chordata; class Mammalia; order Chiroptera; family Rhinolophidae; genus Rhinolophus; species Rhinolophus hipposideros. The sequence continues at coordinate 51,340,030 of NC_138055.1, forward strand.
AGCCATTTCAAGAAGCTCCATGTGTCACTCAGCCTGCGAGGGTGGGGAGTTAGGGGAATTACAGACGCTTCAAGACTGTCCCCCCTCAGGACACTTGCAATTCAAAAACCAGACTCTGCTCAGTTCTTCCTCGGGCCTCTGTTTGAGGCCCTCCCAAGCCCAGTTCCCACTCCCAAATGCCCCCTTGGGTTGATTCTAAGAATCTGGGAGAGTGCTGCCACCCAGTGGCAACCAGGGACATGGCAGCCCTCTGGGGCCGCATGGTGCTGCTGGACAGCTCCCCAGCTCAAGACCAGAACCCAAGATCCTCCCTTCCTTTTGGAAGCACCATTTCCAGACACCCAGTAAACGGATCCCTCTCTCCCTCCTGCACAGTCCTAAACCTACACTTCCTCTAGGGATCTACAGCCCCCCTCCCTGGCGTCCCACGTGGCCCTTGCCCCAACCCCTCACAACTTCTCATCCAACTGTGCCAGCCCCTTCTCATTACAGGTTCTTTCTTCCAACTTAAAGCCCTGAGAATACGCCTCTCACCTTCCTTCTCCTAGAGCTGCACCAGCCTACTAGTGGAGTGAAGGAGTTGCTAGAGATAGAGTTCTGGTCCCCCACACCCCCTCCTCATCATCTGACACCATCAGACCTCAACAGTCTCCTTGCTAAGAGCCCCTAATGAGCATCAGCAAATTAACAATTTCCCTTTGATTGCTCCTTCTCTGTTAATTGGATAGGGAGGGCCCCCCCAAGGCCTCTCAGAGTGGAGGAGGGAGAGAGGAAAGAGGTGAGAGCCACAGGAGCCGCCTCCAGGCCTGGGCTGGGGGCCCCAGAATCTGCTCCATCCCTGAGCGCAGGTCCCCCTTCCCTCCGTCCTCATCCGGTCAACTCCCTACCAGCCTAACCCTCCTCCCTCCCCACCCCACCCCCGTCTCTTCTCTTGTTTCTTGACTTCTGTCCAGAGTCCCTTGACCTCTAGCTGTTTCTCCTTCCTTCTGTCTGCTCCTTCTTTGGAGGTTTGGCAGAGAGGGGCTGCAACCATGCCCCCCAACCCCCGCAAGCCCAAGGCTACAAGGATGGGGTTTGGGTGGCCAAGGTTGTGTTTGTTTACAAATGTGCATGTGTGTTTGTGTCACATGTAGGTGGGGAGCAGGGATAAGAACAGCTGGATATGTGTCAGCTCCTGGGTGCCTGTCCTGTGCGACAGGCCTCTGGGACGTGTGGATGTCTGTACAGTGTGTGTGTGGCTGAGTGCTGTGACTCTCATCTGTATGTGTGTCTGTGTCTCCACAGGGGCAAGTGCTTGAATCAGTCAAGTGTGACTAGGAGCTTGCGTGTGTGTGCACGCGCGTGTGTGCCACCGGAGGAGGCAGCAGCAAGAGGCAGGAGCATCGATCCGAAGGAGACAGAGCGGGGTGGGGGACGCGGGGGGCAGACACCCTCCTTCCCGCGCGCGCGCGCGCACACACACACACACACACACAAGCTATCGGGCCTCGCGGGCAGGAAAACGGCTTCAGGACCGGAGGGAGGCGGCACCGCCGAGCGCGGCCGGGAGGAGGGGGCGAGGCAGCGGGGCGCCCTGGGTCCCGCTCCCAGGTCCGGAGGCCGGGCGCGCACACCGGCCCGGAGACACCCTCGCAGACACTCGTAGGCGCGCACGCGCACCCTCTCCCCTCCCCCTCGCCTCCCCTCCCGCCGCCTCCCGGCCGGACGATGGATCCCTGCAGATCCCGGGGCTGAGAGCACCGCGCCCCGCGCCCCGCGCCGAGCCCGGGCGGATCGAGCCGAGGCCAGCGAGCGAGCGAGCGGGCGCGCGCGGCGGGAGGGCGGGCGGACCCAGCCGAGGCGAGCCGGGCCGGCCGGCCGCTCCCTGCAGGGCTCTGCGCGGCGTGCCGCGGCGGCCGCCGGCTCCGGCTCCGGGCCATGCGCCCCTCCACGGTTCGGCGCTGAGCCCGCGTCCGGCCCCGCGCCCCAGGACTCGCCGCCGGTTGCCGGGTTCCCGAAGCCCCCTCAGGTGGGTCTCAGATGCCCCTGCCTTTGGCTGCGGGACTCCCCAGCGCCCCGAAGCCGGGACTTTGCTCCCCTCTCGCTTTCCCCAGCTGCTGGGGCCGCTCGGTGTCTGGGGAGGGGGCGGGGGCCGAGTAGGGGATCTGGCTGCGTCGAGAAGCTGGACTGGAGGGGGGAGGGTTGCGTCTGGGGTGGGGACAGCTCGCTATCCTAGGGAACCGCGCCCCCCCCCCGTGCATCCACCTCGCGCTGCCCCCTACCCCCCACCCCAAACATACACACATACGGTCTTCGGGTTATGAAAACTAGAGACATCCGCAGGTGAGGACTCAGGCTGGGCCCCTCCCCATCTCCCTGGGGGGTTTCTGGCCCAGGTTTAGCTGGTGGGGGGGTGCAAAAGCCCAATTCTCGGTACACCCTTGACCAGGAGCTCCTGACCCCGGGTCCAGCCCATCTGGGGGAGTTTTCATCTCCAGGATGGGTGGACATTCCTGTCCCAGAGTGACCTCACATCTGGAGGGAACTCCTGTGTCTGCCTGTGGGAACATTGGGACTTCCCTCTTGCCCTCGGATGACTAGTCTGGGGTCTCCCCCAGCTCGGGAAACTTCCTTGGGAGAGCATTCTCTCGGCCTGAGCTGCCCCCTCGCCCCTGCATTTGGAGGCACCCTCTTCCGGCAGTGTGTTCCTTGGCCAGCCACCTCTGGGCTGGCACCCCAGGGATGTCTCCTGCCCCAGAGACAGTGACCCCTGGAGATGGGGATTCCAGATGGACACCTTTGGAGGGACCCTCTGTGTACTCTCCTCCCAGGACAATGACAGACGCCCTCCTCCTCCCCCAGGACACCCTTGGCCAGGATGGAACTGAAGGCTGAGGAGGAGGAGGTGGGTGGCGTCCAGCCAGTGAGCATCCAGGCCTTCGCCAGCAGCTCCACGCTGCACGGCCTGGCCCACATCTTCTCCTACGAGCGGCTGTCACTGAAGCGGGCGCTCTGGGCCCTGTGCTTCCTGGGCTCACTGGCTGTACTGCTGTGTGTGTGCACCGAGCGTGTGCAGTACTACTTCAACTACCACCACGTCACCAAGCTCGATGAGGTGGCTGCCTCCCAGCTCACTTTCCCCGCCGTCACGCTGTGCAACCTGAACGAGTTCCGCTTTAGCCAAGTCTCCAAGAATGACCTGTACCACGCTGGGGAGCTGCTGGCGCTGCTCAACAACAGGTGGGTGGCTCCCACCCAGCCCCAGCCAGGCTCCCAGAGTTGCATGCATCCCAGCTCCCAGACACCCCATCAGGAGCTTGCCTCTCTAACCCCATAAAGCCCAGACAACCCTGCCCTCCAGCCCTCCCTAACCTGCCACTCACAACAAAGGAATTGGGGTACTGCCGAGCACTCAATTAAGGGCACCCAATCTCTGATCCCAGCATAGTCCAAAACAGCTCTGCCCCTACCCAGCCTGAGCTGTGAGACACCACCACCCTCTCTGGAGTGACCTTTGCCCACCCTCCTGCCACTATGTCTTGATCTTCTCCTCACTTGGGGAATGGGGGCAGACCATCTTTAAAGGATCGAGATTATAGTATAAAAGCCATAACTCCAGCCTAGAGCTAACACCCCACCCTTACCCATGTGCTGAGATGCCCAGCCCCTGGGCAGCCACTGCAGATCCTTCTATCTTCTCAGATCCCATGGGGCAGGTCCCCTGGACATGCCCTGCTCTCCTCTGTGCCTGTGCCCAGGCCTGATTCCCTAGGGCTGGATGCTATGTTCCCCCCATCCCCTTGAAATTGGGTATGGCACACTGGAGGCCACAGAGGCAGGAACAGGTCATGCTGATCCGTGCGCTGCTTACCCCTGCGCTCCAGGTATGAGATACCCGACACACAGATGGCAGATGAAAAGCAGCTGGAGATACTGCAGGACAAGGCCAACTTCCGCAGCTTCAAGCCCAAGCCCTTCAACATGCGCGAGTTCTACGACCGTGCAGGACACGACATTCGAGACATGCTGCTCTCCTGCCAATTCCGGGGGGAGGTCTGCAGTGCAGAAGACTTCAAGGTGGTGAGTCCCCTGTTGTGGGGTGTGAGTCAGCCCAGCCCCCAGAAGAGGAGGAAAGTAGGAGCAGGTGGCCGTCTCATCCTGCTGGCCACTCTGGGAGAGAAAGCTGTGTGTCCCTGGGGCTCTCTTCTGGCAGGAGGGGACTTTGTTCAGCATAGGGGTGCATTTGCTCTGTGTGAGGGCAGGAGCCTCAGCCTTGTGTCCATGATGGCAAGAAAGAGAGCCCATAGTACACAACAGAGAGAGAGAGAGAGAGAGAGAGAGAGAGAGAGAGAGAGAGAGAGAGAGAGAGAGCGCGCGCGCCTGGCACGGCCCCAACCCCGTCAAGCTACCTTCTGGGCCACAGGTGTCAGACCTGGGAGTGGTGGTGGGTAAGTGGCAGACTTGTTACATAAATGAGGTCCGAGGACCATCACCTGGGAGCTTGAAAGAAATGCAGACGTCACCACTCCACCTACTGAATCAGAATCTGCATTTTAACAAATCTCTAGGTGATTCGAATTAAAGTTTGAGAAGCACTGTGAAACATGAGAAGGGAAGCTTTCTCTTAAATAGCCAGACAGGTGATTCTCTCTGTGCCGCACGCGCACACATGTACACTGTCCAACTGGGTTACCCCCTTGCCAGCAAGAGCCACAGAGCCAGGATCTGAGGAAGGAGAGTGATCTGGGGTACACAGTCTTGACTGAACTGGAGGCTCGCTTTACTTCTTAAAATGGAGATGCCCCACAGACACCACCCCCACAGATGGGGCTGTCTCAAAGCCAGTACCCCAGAGAGGGTTAGGGGAACTGACTGGCACCTTATGTGCCAAGTGATTCTGGGCAAGTCATACAGGTTCCTGAGGAGTTAGAATCATACAGAGGCTACAAAGGGACCAGAGGACCTGGAGCCAGGTATAAAAAATAATAGCAAATGAGAGGACAATGCTCATAACTCTTCAGAATGCTTTCTAGCCTCCCTTTCAATCCCCTGGATAAATAGCCATATTATCTCTATTTTACAAACACACAGACTGAGACACAGAGAGGAGAACGAGTTGCCCTGAGCTCACATAGCCAGTTAGTGACAGATTCAGGATTAGAACACATGTCTCATTAAGTCCCAATGCAGTGTGCTCTTTTCATTAATACTGCTGACCCTGGAGTCATCTGTCCCCTTCCAATTCTGGCTATTGCTCCTTGAAAACCCAGTCTCCTCTAGGACCTCCTTGCTCCCCATGCCTGCCCCCAGTTCTCCCCTCTGAGCCTCCCTTTTCTCCCTGCCCATTTTCTCCCCTACTTGCTTGCTGCCTCCTAGCATACGGGAGCATGAACTGTGTTTGTTTGTGTAGAAAGGTTGGAGCTATGGTCATGCATGTTTTTTCCTACTCAGTTTACATAAGACTTCGTAATCTTTTTAAGTCCTGCTATGTGGACCAGTTTCATGGGCCTTTGTCAAATCTACCAGACAAAGGTTACATGACCACACGTCTTGCTGAGCCAAGCTGATGGGAACTTAGTGTGATGCAAGGACCACTTTCTTCCCGTTTTTCCTTCCTCAAAACAGGAGAGTCCTGGATTCCCCAGAACCTGAGACCAAAGGGTTCCCAGACTCACCAACTGTGCTCCCAAGAGTAGTAGAACTGTAGGTAAAAGTGGCACTGAAAGCCAGAGCCCTCCTCTCCAACCTACCCAACATACAAGCGGAAGGAACCACCAAGAAAGACAGAGGAAACGTATGAACTTGGGTAGTTTGTAGTGTTTGGAGGAGGGAAGGAATTGCTTGACTCAACCTGGGAAGGTGCTAAAGTATAAAATGGGGATATAGTTCGTCCATAGAAAATGTTCAGTTGCTCCATTTGTCCCTCATGTCCAGAAAGATTCCAAGTGGTGATGCTAAAATTCCAAGTGGTTCATGGAAATGGAGATACCGGAATGTGACTGACTGGTCTGTGTTGTCTGAGGGGACAATTCTAAGCAGTTAGATGGAAATACGATTGGTTCAGAAAGCTCTGGAGCAAATCTGAGTTCTTCCTCTTGCTGGGGGGAATGATATACAGGCTAGGAACCTGCAGGCTCACACTGGCACTTCTTGTTATGGGTTGGTAGAGAAGGCAAGTTTTTGCTGTGTCTGAGCCCATGTCAAACACCTGACCCCAAATCTGGCTGGGCCCAACCGTCTCTGCCCCTCCTTCCACCCTCTCTGATTGACCAGACCCTTTCCATGTCAGGAACTCTACCCCTTCTGCCCTTCGGGATGTTCCTACACGCATGGATGGGAGTTTGGCTGTGAGTCCATGTCTGACACCTCCCTAGTGGACAAGAAGGGCTCTGGCACGCCCCTCCAGCTCCCTGGTCCTACGGGGTGCAGGCACCCCGTGGCTGATGCTCCCTCCACCTTCTCTCTCCTCTCCTGGGTCTCCATCCTTGCCATCCTCTGCTAGACCAAAAGGTGTGTGTCTAGCCCCTGGACAGATGTGACACTGACAGAAAATATTTGTCTGGTCAGAGCTTAGGGGAGACCATCTTGGCACTTTCTGCCACCTCATGAGCAGAGGTTCTTAACTGGGGGTCAAAGCCCTGTCTCAGAGTGTTTGCAAAATACAGTGTGCGCAGGCACATGGGAAGTCTTACACAGGTTTCCAAGGGCAACCCTCTTCCAACCTGTGAGAGGTTGTATGGGAGGGTGCTTTGAAGGTGTGTGTGAGGGTGTGTGTGCTCCTGGAGGGAGGGGACATTGGAATGGTATACTCTGGTCTGTCACAGACCCAACCCTCCTGGCGGGGGTCTCCAGTGACAAGCACCCCCCCACGTGCTTCTGAGTGCAGCTCCACTTCAAGGGTAGTCTCGTGGTCACAAGTGTTTGGTGAGTGCTTCCCCCAGCTGTGGCTACGTCAGCCTGCGAGAGTGGGGGTGAATAGGGGGAAATGGGCTCAAGCTGGGAGGAACTGGTTGAAAACTTTGGGACTGAAGAGGCAGAGGGCAATGGGGAGAGCATCCCCACAGCACCCCAGTGGGGGAGGCCTCAGCGCTTTCTCCTGAGCTACCAAAAGAGCAACCAGAGACCTACACAGAAGGCCCCGTCTTCCCTGGCCACTGCTTTCCCTTCCTGGTGGGGAAACAGGGTCCGAGGCTCCGCTGTCTCCCCCCCACCTCAAGGCCAGTCAGTTCAAGGCAGGGCAGAGGTTCCATGACGGGGCCCCCGGGGTGCAGCTGCCTGCCGGTGTCTTGTGGGGTCTGGAGGGAGTGAGCACAGTTGCAGCTGGTGTTAGCCTGCAGCTGCACCTTATCTGTCCCTGGCAGTGGGAGCGCCAATGTGGCTGGAATGCTGAAAGGCACTGAGGGGAGGGGGCTGGCAGATGGTTGCCCAGTCTGCCCTATGCCACCTCCTCCTCCAGCTGACACCCAGAGCTTCTGCCTGGGGGAGAGAGAAGCAGATATTCATTTCTGGACCCTGGAAGAGCAGAAAGGGGAGGGCAGAGACTGGGAATCCTGAGGGTGGGTATGTAGTAGGCATAGTATTCTCCCTCGGGAGGGTGTGGAATTGGGAACCAGGATGGGGGGACAGGAATCCCTGAGGAGCCCATAGGAGTCCCCCCAGGACCCCCAGAAGAAAGGTGGGATGAGGGGGTGGATACTGAAATCCCTCTGAGGTTTTGGAGGACAGGAATATTCTGGAGCATCTAGGGCGGCGAGATGCTGATATAAGAGGTGGGTGTAGGTGGGTTATTCTGGGACCCAGACGGGGAGGGAGAGGTCATCTGAAGACAAGCAGAGCCCGGGATGGCATGTCCCTGAGAGAGCCAGGACTAACAGGAAGCTTGCTTATCCCCAGCGTTGGCTCTGCCCCTTATCCATACCCCTCACACCCATACACCCCACCCCATAGCAGCTCAGAGCAGGAGTCACTGAGGAGGGCCCAACATTACTACCTGGGTCTGTTCCCTCCAGCTAGGTAGGGAGTAGGGGGACTGCTGAGGGGAAAGGCTGCCCGGACTACCACACAGAGAGGAAGGGGGGTCACGGGCAACCCCACCCAGAGTCCCAGGAGTCCTGTGTGTGGTGGGGAGGGAGTAGGGCTGCCGAAAGGGGAACATGCACAGATTGCTGAGGGAAAGGAGAGCCTGCAGTGAGAGGCTAACTTTGGAGGAGGGGCACTCCTGCCCTAGGGGTCTTGGATACCTCCTCCAGCCTTGTCCCCCTCCTTCCCTTCTCTCTCTTCCTGAGAAGAGCCTGAGGTTGGAGGGAGGACACTGAAGTAGAGCCAGTAGCAAGAATCCAGAGGACCCTAGGTTGGGCTCTCTCTTTCCTACACATACATACACACCCCTTTGGGTAAGTTTCCTCTTTCATCTTCTTGCCCTCTTCCTCCCCTGCCATTTCTGACTCGACCCCTCTCCCAGACTGCTGTCAGCTAAGAGGCTACTCTAACTTAATTGATCTCCTGGCTGTTTGCTAAAGTAATAGGGAATTGATGTAAGTAACTAAGTGCCTCTGGGGACAGAGCCGGAAGTGGAAGGGTGGGAAGGAGGAACACCTCCTCGCCTTGGGCCTTTCTCCTGCCCGGGCCTGAGGGGAACTGGAAGGTATGGCTCTTTGCATCTGGTTTGTGTCCAGGAAGCAGAGGAGAGGCTTGCAGAGAGGGCAAGAGGTTCTGCTGGGGGTGAGGGTTGCTTCTGAGCATGCTTTGATTTTGTGGAAAGCAGTTTCACTTCTGGGGGAGGGGTGAGGAAAGGTGTCTCTTAGGAAGGAGGAGCTGGGGTTAGGCCTATCAAGCTCCACTTGATTCATTCCTGTCAGAACCCTTTCTAAGCGCCAGGCCCATGCTGGGTGCCAGAGCGGGTGGGGTGGTGAACAGACAGACCCTGTCCCTGCCCTCAGAGAGCTTAGAGTGAGGGCAGAGCTGAGAGGGTGGGTGGTGCTAACAAAAGCCTTTGGAGCAAGGAGTAAGGTGCCCGGGCTGAGAGGACTGTCCACATCTGAGTAGAGTCCCTGCAATCTCCCCAGCCAGCTCAGCTATTCAGAAACTCCAGTTTTGTGGAATGTGTGGTGTCTCCCTCACCCCAGCTTCCCCCAGCGGATGATTAGCCGAGTCCTTTTCAGCGAGGGTCATTGCCTGCCTTTGGCCAGGCCCCCCAGACACAAGCCTTCCCTCACTATGTGTTTGAGGTGGCCCCTCCGGGAGCCTCTTTCGACCCTCTGACTGAAAACCTTCCAGTCAGGACCCCTGCATAGGGATTCTGGGAGGCAAAACGGGAGAACGCTGCAAGAATGAGAAGTGGTGCCTCGTTTGGGTGGAGGATGAGGCTGGGTGTTGGGACTCCTGGGTTCTATTTTGGGCATAGTTCCATCTGCTCCATTTCTGAGCTTCTAGGCCCAATTTCCTGTGAGGAAAGGGGGCTCTAAGTGGATTGTTAAATTATTATTGCCAAGGGGCAGCCCCTCCTTCAGCCTCAGGGACTGGCTGAGCCCCTCCCGGCCCATGTATAGGATGGATGTGCAGTCCTGGCCGTCCAGGATACATGGATCAGATATCTTCCTCACAGAGAAATTTAAAAATGAGCTTGAAACTGCTGTGTATTCCTTAAGAACTCTGCCCCCTCCCCCCCAGCCTTTCCAAGACCATTCCCAAGGGAGAGGGAGGGGATGCTGTGATTTTTTTGAGCTCTTATAGTTCTTGGAAAGAAAACCCTTTCCCACTCCCACCCCGTCTCATTTGCACCCCCTGGATGTGGCTGGATGTGGCTGACAGTCCTGGGGACCTGGGAGGTTGGGCTGTGTAGCTTAGACTGTGTGTGTGTGTGTGTATGTGTGTGTGTCTGTGTGTGTGTGTCTGTGTGTGTGTGTGTCTAATTGGTGTGTCGCATCATGGTGTCAGGCTGGGAACGTCCCTAGGGGAGAGACTGCTGCAGTGGCTTTGACCATGGACAGCAGCCAACTCAGACTCCCTTGCGACACACTCACTGCACGTGTGCCCCACGTGTGCAAGCACACATGTGCACCTGGGTGCCCATCTGAGTGGGAAAATGTGGGTGTAGACTAGGTGTGAAGTGGACATGTGTGATGTGCACAGAGGCACGCAGCCTGCTTTGTGTGGCTGTGGGAGAGAGCTTGTGTGCGGGGAACCTCTGGTCGCATGCAGAGCACATAGCAGCGAAATCAATCATCTCTCTCAGTGGCGCGCTTTGCAATTTACAAATTCCCTTTACTTTAGCTCATGTGATCCTCATAATTCTGGGAGGCAGGAAGACGTTAATATCTTCATTGAAAGATGAGGAAACTGAGGCTCAGAGGTATCAGGTGACTTGTCTGAGGTCACACAGTCAATAAATGACAGGTTGGGACCTTGACTTCAGATCTTCGAAGTTCAGGTTCTTTGTGCATGACTATAGAAGCGAGAGCGTGGCGTGGGGTGGAGAAAGCTCCAGGCTCCCCCACTGCCCGTGTTCTGTAAAGAAGCAGTGTGGTGAGGCAGGAAGGGAAAGAAAGCGTGCAAAGGAGAAGGAATCCCAGCCTCAGGTTGAGGACACCAAGTCTTTTGACTCCTCTCCCTTTTCACTGCACCATTTGGACAAGTCCCAACCTTAGATGGAGCCACCTCCGGCTTTCCTCAGGGTGGCTCCAGGGCTCTACCAGAGGAAGTCACACAACAGGCCAGCTTGGAATTACATTGCATGTATGACCAACGTCCTTAACAGGGACTACAGGGCTGCCTGGCAACCCCACTGTGTTTTCCTGGTCAACTTGCTCTCCCCAATGATTATTGCAAACTTCTCCACTCTTCTCAAACAGCCACCCTTCCAGCCCTCTTCTCACCTTCAGCAGATAACCTTGCCTCCTACTCCACAGGGACGATAGCAGCCTCAGAGAACATCTCCCCTTCCTCTGGGAGAAGCAGTCCCCAGAGGGGAACATTCATCTTCTCTAGGCTGAAATCTCAACCTGTTCCTTCCATCTGATCTCCTCCTATCTTTCTAGGAATTTTACCCTAAAGATTCTGCCTCTCTCTCTCCTCTCCTGTCAGTTTCTCCCTCTCTGGTGGAACCTTCCCATCGACATTGAAACATGCTTAAGATTCTCCCATCTTTATATAGCTGTAACAACAGCTAACATTTATTGAGCACTTACTGTGTATCAGACTTTAGATTAAGATAGAAACAAAATTACAAATGTCTAAATTCCACAGCACTCCCCCGCCCCAACTCTCACCCTCTCTCTCCACTTCCTTTCAGACAAAATTCTTGAAAGATATATTCCACTGTATATTCCTTGAAATATGTATATTCCAGTCTTCCTTGTTTTCATCTCTAATTCATTCTCTAAGCCACTCGCGATGGCATTCTTCCCCACCCCAGCACTCCACCAAAATGGTTCTCGCTAAGGCCACTAGTGACCCCCGTGTTGCCAAATCTTGCAAACTTTTTTTTTTTATCCTTGATCTCCCAATATTCAGAATGGTTGACCACCACCTCTTTTCTGGACTATTCCTCTCCTGACAACCACACTCTCCTGATTTTCTTTCTTTGTCTAGCGACTCCTCTGTTCCTTTACCAGTTCATTCTATTTTACTTGGCCATGAAATGTTGGCAATACTCAATTTTCAATCTGAAGCCTTCTTCATCTTTTAAATTGTGAGGGTATGATTTAATGGTATAACTTGATTAATTTTAATTAGTTATTTTTATATTAGTGTATCTTATTTAATATTTTACATATTACATTGGTATGTATTTACATTGCTATAAAAGTGTAAAAGATTTCCAGCACCCCAGAAATTTCCTGCGGACCCTTTCCAAGTCAATACGACTGTACCAGAGTTCGTCATTATTCTGACTTTTGTCAGTATGGATACGTTTGACCTGTTCTTGAACTTCCGAGACCATGTGTATCCCCCACATAGTATATTCATTTTTGTGTCTGTCTTTTTGCTTATGTCTGTGAGATGCAATCTCGTTGTGTGCTGCGGCAGTTAGTTCCTGTTCAGCACTGTGTAGTATTTCACGTAAATATACCACAATTTATTTACCCATTTTACTCTTGCTAGACATTTGGGTGTTACTAGTTTGGGGCTTTAATAAATAAAGCTACTATGAATGTTCTTGTCCATGTTTTTCGGTTGACATAGGCACTTGTTTCTCTCAGGCATAAAGATACTCGTAGGTAACTAGGAGCAATGGTTAAGTCATAGGTTAGGGTTCTGTTAGCTTTCTTTCTATCTTTTTTTGTTTGTTTGTTTAACTTTATATTCTATCCGGAGGCAGTCTCATCTTCACTCATGACTTCCATTACCATCTGTACAGCGACAATTGCCAAATGCATGTCTCAGCCCAGCTCTCTCCTTTTAGCCTCAGCCCCAGTGGCCAATTTCCTACTTAACATCTCTACATGGATGTCCCCAAGGGTCAAAACAACCCGCCTGTGTGAGGCCAAATTCATCATCTCACCTCCCCAACCAGTGGTTATTTGTGTTCCTGACCTGGGAGTCACCCCACCATTCACCTACTTATGCAAACTAGAAGTCATCCCCACATTCTGTTTCCCTCACCTCCTTAACGGGATCTGCCCATGTTGCCTCCTAAACATCTCCACTTTGTCACCTGTTCCAAGTCCCCCCACCACTCCATGTCTCACCTAATCCACTGCACTGGCCTCCTGGCAGAAACCCCTCCGGCTCTTCCAGAGTGGTCTCTTCCAAACGCTGCTCTGATCACTTGAAATCCTTCCCTGGGAAGTCTGTCATTGTCCTTGGACCAGAATCCTTACCCACGGCCTGCAAGGCCCTGAGGAGTCTGGGTCCTGCCTGACTTTCCAGCCTGTTCTTACCCTGCTCTCCAGCGCCATCCCTCTCCTCTCAGCTCTCTCCCCTCAGGGCCTTTGCACAGACTCTGCTCTCTGGAATATCATCCCCTTCACTCACTCACACACACACACACACACACACACACACACACACTCACACACTCACACACGCATGCAGACCTTTACCTAATTACTTCTCTTTATTCTTTAGATTACAACTCAAACATTACTTTCTCAGAGAAGCCTTCCTTGATTCCCCAGTCTGGGTCATATCCTCTATCATTCACTATCATAAAACCATATTATTTTTTTCATAACACTTATCATAGTTTGTAATTAAATATTTATTTTTGTGATTTTTAAAAACTATCTCTCTCTGCCCCATTAGACAGTAAGCTCCATGAGGGCAGGATCCTGGTCCCTTATCCATTCTGCATGTGTCCTCTGCACGTAGACACTCGATATTTGTTGAGTAAATGAAAAAATAAAGAAGAAGGGATTTGGAGAAGGATGACTGAATTCTAGTCGCAAGCCCATTACTTGCTCTCCATGAGACTTGAAGAGGTCACTGTGCCTCAGTTTCCTCATTTGTCAATGGGGGTGAAGTTACTCAAACCTGCTTACTTCACTGGGTTGTATAAGGATCCCATGAGATATCATTTGACAAGCATAAAGCATTCTACAGATGTGACGGGTAGCTGAAGTACAGAAAGAGATGCAGAGAAAAAACTGAGTGACCACACACAGCTTAGGAGAGGAGCTGAGATGTTGAGAAGGGTCACATCCTTGGACAGAGCGTTCAGAATTAAGTGTTGTTCTGCATGTGTGTCTGCTGGGGCACTTCTCCTGGGGCCCCCTGCATATGCTTGGGGGTCTGTGTGTGTTGCCTGATACTTTCCACCTCTCCCCATTACTGTGAAAAGTTTGGATTTGTCTCCCGGAACGAACTGAGGTAGGACTGAATGTTAGAAGATGGAGGAGGAATTTAGGGTACGTGTTGTGTTGGTGTGTTTGTTGCCCCGCAAGAGGGCTGCGTGTCTGTGTGTAGTGACGTGTAGATGTGTGGTGTGGGTCTTTGTGGTGGTATGAGGGAGAAGCGTCCAGCCGTGCCAGATCTGCTGTCCTCTGAAGCTGTTCTGTGTGTGCAGGCCCTTCTCTCTGGTGAGGCCCCAGACTGGAAGCTGCCCCTGCTTTAGTGTCTTCCTTCTGGAAGTCCAATGGACTTCCCCTGCCAGGAAGTCTGGAGGAGAGGGACAATGCCCTCTAGTGGGTGTGGAATGCATGGGCAGCTGCAGCTGCCCCAGTCCAAGACGCAACCTCGGCTGGCCCCACCCCCAATCCACATCTGGCACTCACCTCTGAAACACATCCTGAGGCCATGCAAAGCCCTCTGACAGCTGAGGTCTGGTAGGCAGGATGAAAACGTACATGGCACAGAAAACAGAAAAGGAACCTATGAATTCATACAGGAGAAGCCTGAGGACAAGAGCTGCAGGTGAGGGTCTCTCTTCACCTCTGCAGTGACTTATCTCTGGTTGCCCTAGGTGGCACTGGTCTTTCTCGGTTCCTGTTTCTCCTCGTGGTCTTTGGGTCCTGCTCTTTCATTCTCACAGTTCCTGTCCTCAAGGCACTACTGGTCACTACTCCTGCCTGAAGGACCTTGAACAGAACTGGACCCGTTAGTCTGTTCTCTGGGTGGGCTCTACCTGTGCCCTGTGGAGTCACGGAAGTCTTCTTGGAGGAGGGAATGTGTGAGTAGGGTCTTGAAAAATGAGTAGAAGTTCTCCAGATGGAGTGCAGGGAAGACATGACACTATGGATAAGCCTTGTGTGTCTGCAGAATGGGAGAAGGGCATGGTGGCCAGACATTGGACTGGAATGAATGGGAGGGGAGGCTGGAAGGGAAGTTACAAAGGCCTGTGGCATGGGGGTTGAATTTTCCCAAGAGGCACTGGGCAGTGAGAGAAGCTCTTTCAACAGGAGAATGGGCAGCATTACATGTCATGGACTGAAGGTGGGGAGAAGCAGCAGGGAGGTTCCGGAGGTTGGGGAGACTGTTGTTTAGGCAGAAGGAGGCCCGTCTGAGGGCAATGGCATGAGGATGGAGAGGGGCCAGATCTCAAAGGCTGCTCTTCTCCAGGGCCTCTGTGTCCTTGGCAGCAAAGCTGGGGCCAAAGGTCCCACATCAGTCAGTTCTGCTAGAACCTGGCCCCCTGCCTTCCGTTCCCTACACACCCCAGGGTCTCTAGAGGCAAATGGGGAAGGGAAGATGTATGGGAGCAGAGAGGGACGGGAGAGAAGGAGGGGGGGAATGGGACGGAGGCTGTGGGATGGTTACAGAGCCAAAAGCCAAAGTAGACTGGTCTGACCCCCACTGGCCCCGCAGAGGAAGGGTTAACATGCTTCACCTCCCTCCCTCCCTTTCTCTCCTCCCCTCAGGTCACCTTCTAGGCCCTGGAGACTTTGCTGATGGCTCAGGTTCCTCAACCAGTGGCCCTGAGTAATCAGAGCCCACAGAGGGGCCAGGGGCCTGGGGGCAGGGAATGATAAATTGAGGGTAAGGGAAGCCTCAGAGCCTGAGGGGCTGGGGCACGTGTGAGGCTGAGGATTTGGTGGCTCCCCAGGTTGGTTCCCAACATTCTCCACCTGACCCAGGACCCTGTCTCTGCTTTGATCTCAGTTTCTTCCACCCACCAGAACAGAATTCCTTGAACTCTTCTCCTGGACTGAGGTGGGGGGTGGGCAAGCTGGAAAGGGGAGCGGTAATCTGCCAGGAAGCTTTTCAGCTGCGAGAGATAGGGGTCCTTTCCCCCAGTGCCGGGAACAGAGCATAAGTGAGTCTGTGGTCAGTCAGAGACCTGTGCTAATGGAACCTGGGCTGCCCCCCAAGCCACAGAAGGGAGTGGGGGAGGGGATAGTGACCTAAATGAAGCCCTGCATGGGGGGAGGGTGAAGTAAAGATGGGTCAGGGGAGTGTGGAGAAGAGAAATGGGGTCAGGGACTGGCTAGAGGTAAATTGGAAGTCCAGAGAGTGACTGCAGGGGAATAAGGGGTTCAGGAAGTAACTGAAAGTAAACTGGGGTCAGGACAGTGATTAGAAGGAAACTGAAAATCAAAGTAATAATTAGAGGGGCACTGGGGTCTAAGGGTCTATTGGGAGAATTGGAGAGTCAGTGAAATAATTGGGGAATCATGAGGCAGGGGGAATGAGAGAGGAGCCAGAGGTTTGAGAGGGCCCAGAGTCTGGGGGCTCAGATACCTGAGGAGGAGCAAAGGACTTTGCTGGGTCCCATCTCACCTGGGTAGGTGGGAACCTAGAATCCCTAGGCTTTTCCAGGGGTTCCACTCTGTCTTCAATCCCCCCCTCCTGCTGGAGCTGGAGACAGGAAAGGGGCTCCGGCCCCCTCCTCCCCATCAGCCTTTCCCACTGCCATCAATTATTCATCAGCCCAGACACCGCCCTCCCAGCAGGGCAGGCTGTCCTCCCCTCCATGCCCCGCCCCGCCTCCACCACACTGCCACAGAGGCCCTGGCGAGGAAGGACACAGCCAGCCGGGTGGCAGAGACCTGGCAGGAGGGTTGGGTGGCTGGCCCTGCTGGAGCCTGGCTGGGATCACTTCTCCTTCCCTTTCTCCTGCCAACCCCCTGGAGCCAGGAGGCCCCTGGAGAAGATGCCCATCCGTATCTTCTGCTCTGTGTCATTCTCCTCTGGAAAGGAGGCCCCAGGGCCCTTGGGAGATGTTTGGGGTCCGCACCAGCAGCAGCAACGGGACAACTCAGAAGCGGAAGAGGAAGAAGAGGAGAAAGACAAGGAGGCAGCGAGGAAGGAGGCCGGAGAGGGGGCTTTGCCCATGGACTTGGTGGCGTTTGCCAGCAGCTGCACCCTCCATGGTGCCAACCACGTCTTCGTGGAGGGGGGCCCAGGGCCGAGGCAGGCCCTGTGGGCAGCGGCCTTTGTCCTGGCACTGGGTGCCTTCCTGTGGCAGGTAGGAGACCGCGTGGCCTATTACCTCAGCTACCCGCACGTGACTCTGCTGGACGAGGTGGCCACCACAGAGCTGGCCTTCCCAGCGGTCACCTTCTGCAACACCAATGCTGTGCGGCTGTCCCAGCTCAGCTACCCCGACTTGCTCTACCTGGCCCCCATGCTGGGGCTGGACGAAAGTGATGACCCCGGGGTGCCCCTCGCCCCCCCAGGGCCCGAGGCCTTCTCTGGGGAGCCCTTTAACCTGCACCGCTTCTATAATCGTTCCTGCCACCGGCTGGAAGACATGCTGCTCTATTGCTCCTACCGCGGGGGGCCCTGCGGCCCTCATAACTTCTCGGTGGTGAGTGGGGGCCCATGCCTGGCACGGCACCCCCAGAATGTCTGCCATGGCTCACCCTGACTGTGCCTTCCTGGGGCCCTGGCTGGTGGGTCCTGCCCATCCCCCGACTCATCTGGACCACTCCCCCTCTGTGACATGCCTCAGAGAGGCCAGGGCTTACCTAGGAGCCCCAGGATCTGGAGCTGGGCTGCTATTCCTGGGTCTGAACCCATCCTGCTCTTCTTGTTAGCATTTTGAAATACATCTGTACTAGTTGGTAATTAGTTGCTGCCCGGAATATTCTCCGGGTGTCTCCCTGAATACTCTCCAGCATGTCCAGACCTCCCTGTGATCCAGCCAGGCCCTGGACCTTGCTCCACCTCTGAGGTGGTGCCTGTGCCAGCCTTAACAGTTTTGACCATCATCCCTGGACTGGAGCTGGGGCAGGTGCCACCTGGTCTCTGGAGGTACAGGAGAAGAGTGTGGACGGGAGGTAGAGGGGTGGGGTCAGTTCCCATCTCCACCCCGCCACACCCCTGGTCAGCAGCTCCCACAGCAGGGATGTCATTGCATTCTCACTTGGTTTTCCTGTGCTCCTGCTAGTGTGTGTGTGTGTGTGTGTGTGTGTGTGTGTGTGTCTGAGGAACAATAACAGGCCTCTTTGAAATCCTCCCCCCTCTCCCCACTCTAAGTGGCCAGGGACCTTCTTCCCAAGGGAAGTCCTCACCGGAAGAGTGGACCTCTTGCTTGCCTTTCCACTCTGGAGTCTAAGGCTTCCCCTGCTGAGGGACCACGTGGCACCCCACCATCTCCCTGGTTCAGCTTCCGGTCCGGTCCGTCTGGCTTAATTCCTCTCCTGCCCTCTCCAGGTGCCAGATGTCAGGCCTTCTTTCCCCACACATCCATCCTTCAGGACTGACTTAAGACAGACAGGGAACCTGGAGGTTTTGGCCACTGGACCTCAGACAGGCTAGGGGATACAGGAACGCCAGACAGGAGGAAAGGATCAACCTGGCTTCCTCTGTATCTAAAGGTAGAGCAGACAGTTCTCAGCCAGAACCACGAGATGGCAGCAGCAGTCCAGCAGCCAGCAACACAGCCCTCTGAGCCAGGGCAAGGCTGGGGCTCCGAGCATGCCTCAGCCACCTGGAAGCCCCCACGTGCCCAGATGGAGGGTAGGCATGGATGTGTTTGTCCAGCCTGGAGCCTGTGGCTGAATGCCACAAAACCCCGGTAGTGGGACTGGGGAGTTAGAGCCATTGGAGTTCTCTCTCTACCTCATCTCTGGACCTCACCCACAAAATGGGGGAGAGTGTGTTTTCTTTTCTGGAGTGGGGAGGAGGAGGCTGTTCTAGAAAGGGGGAAGGAAGCCAGGACTCTATTTCCTAGTAAACCTCATGCCCCCTGCTGCTCCAGTCTGGGCTGATAATCTGTCTCTTTCTCTGGGTTGTGTCTCACCTTATGACCAGCTGTGTGGACTTGGTCGCCATCCCGCAGGAGTAAAACACACTCGTCTCTTTTGCGGGAATCTGGAGGCATTCAGGGAAGCTGTGGAGAAAGGGCCATAAAGAACTGGTTCACTCTTCTCTCTGTGGCGAGAAAGGCTGCTCTGGGGCATAGGCTGGGGAGACTGCCCCCAGGGTGGAGCTCTCTTCTGAGGCCCTGCCAGGCCTGTGCAAGCATTGCCAAACATGCCATGCCCTGGGTGCTCAACACCAAACGACCAAATGCTGAGAGAAGAGGTGCTGGTGCTTAAGTGAACATAGTCCTTGGTATGGCAACTGGGTTCACTTTCAGGTTCTGGTGATAATGGGACAGTGATGGACATAAGGGGTGATGGCTAGAGGCAACTAAGACACTTAGCTTGGTTTGGAGGGGGTGTTGGGGAGAACAGGATTTCAGATGCCTGGGGTAAAATCCAGGGGTATGGCAGTGATGGGATCCTGGTGATGGAGGGGTATACGTCAGGGTCCCAGCAGGAAAAAGGTTGCAACTCAGATAGTTCAACTGAAAAGAATTGAACAAAGCTGTGGGCAGAGCTAAGGAAACCAGTAAGGGGGCCTGAGGCACCTACCAGTAGAGGGAAATTGTCACACATAGGTAGAAGGAGCACAAAATGGCGATGGGCTATGCAGGAAGCCCTCCCGGCAGGATTTGTCATCACAGAGGGTCTAAGCCACGGCCAGAACACTCTCAGAGGTGTACAGGGTGGGAGAGAAGAAGTGCCCTGACCTCCTCTCCTTCTACCCTTTTATCCCTTACTAATCCCTCCCACTGACCAAACCCAACTGGAAGCCTATCTAGGTGGCAAAGGAGCACAGGAAATGCACCCCACAGGGATCAGCTTTCCAGCGCACACAGCAGGGCAGAGAATGGGTGGGAAGGAAGACAAATGGAGAAAGGGCTGCACAGGCGCAATCAGTCGCAATCCTGAAGGCTGTTGTGATTCCAGCAACTGGGGGGCGGCCTGGGACAGATCTTGGTGGGTAGGGGGTGCTGGCAGGACTCTTAGGCTCTTCACTCTGCCCCTGCCAGGTCTTCACACGGTATGGAAAGTGCTACACATTCAACTCAGGCCGAGATGGGCGTCCACGGCTGAAGACCATGAAGGGTGGAACAGGCAATGGGCTGGAGATCATGCTAGACATCCAGCAGGACGAGTACCTGCCCGTATGGGGTGAGACTGGTATGTCACCTCTCTCAGGGGACCCTTCCCCAAGGCTCTGGGCCTCAGCCTCCACTAGGGGACTCCTGGGCTCCATCCACTGTGGGACCTGAGGCAGGGCTTGGGCTCTCCTCCTTCCCTCCCAGCATCTCGCCATCTCCATCTCCAATTCCACCTGACTATCACACTCACATTTCTCTGGCTTCCCCCTCCTGGCTCAGTTACTCACCAAGGTAACCAGCCATCCCTTTCCATCCCTGGCCGCCCCTCGCTCTATAAATAACTCGTTCTCTTCTTGAGCTGCTTGCTGTCTTGTCTGGTCTCAGGGGCCTTGGGGCAGAGAGAGATGGGGGAGAAGGGAGAAAAGGAGGGGGTGAAATGGAGAACCTCTGAGACAGTGAGAAAGAATTTGAAACAGCAAGACGCATAGCTGAAGCCAGGTAAGGAAAGAAGTGTGTAGGCTGCAGGGCTCGTCAGGGCAGCACGGGACTGGTGAACCCAGAAGGAAGCTGTGGATGGGCTGGGCCCCCAGTCCCAGTGTATGCTGTGCTTATTCCCAGGAGAGGCAGGATGTCCCCGGCTCTGAAGGAGGTTCGGGAGTCAGAAGCTCTCCCAACACACACCCCCCTCCTTCCCATAGACGAGACGTCCTTTGAAGCGGGCATCAAAGTGCAGATCCACAGTCAGGACGAACCGCCCTTCATCGACCAGCTGGGCTTTGGCGTGGCCCCAGGGTTCCAGACCTTTGTGGCCTGCCAGGAGCAGCGGGTGAGCAAGCCACCGGAGGTGGTCCCAGGATGGGGTGTTGAGGGCTCCAGATGGGGTGGTGGGCAATCACCAATGGGAGGGACCAGTGATCGAGGGCCTGCGTAGTGACCTGACTAGTCAGAAGCATGAATGGTCTAATGAACTGTAATGCTCTCTAAACTCTGAGACCCTCGGAGGCGGTGGAGGGAGAGGGGGCAGGACTCCTGAGCTCTGCATCTTGTCAGAGAAGTCCGTCAAGGTGACTTGGGGAGAAGTCCCCACACCCCCCAGCTCTCCGGCTCTCCCAGCAGCTCATCTACTTGCCCCCGCCCTGGGGCACCTGCAAAGCTGTTACCATGGACTCGGATTTCTTCGACTCCTACAGCATTACCGCCTGCCGCATCGACTGTGAGACCCGCTACCTGGTGGAGAACTGTAACTGCCGCATGGTACACATGCCAGGTCAGGCTCCAAAGCTCTCAACACAGGCCTGCACTGCCCCGCATGCATATCAACCTCCTGCCAGCATGGAAGCGGGACCAGCTGGCTTCTCATTACCCCACTTCTAGCCCCATTCCCTACCCATATGGCTCTTGTGTCTCTGACCTCAATTCCCGCCTGTACTGATAGGGACGGATGGGAAGGGTCCAGGAGGGGTGGACTTTGGGGTGGGTCACCTCTGGGACCGACGGGGCTGGCTGGTCCTACCCTCCCACTGTCTCTCAGCTTCCATCTTCTAGGCCTTTGGTACCACCACCGTCACAAGACCCCTTTCATCTTCATCCTGCACCACTGTCTTTTCTCCTCTGTAGGGGATGCCCCGTACTGCACCCCAGAGCAGTACAAGGAGTGTGCAGATCCTGCTCTGGGTGAGCACCCCTGTCCTGGGGCAGCCTGGGAGGAGGGAAGGAGGGGCTGCCAACCAGACGCACAGGGGTTTCAGACCAAGCTCCCAGAAGCTTCACATGACTCCTGGATCAGGTTTCAACTGAACTTTCCCGTGTCTGACTTTAGCTGGGAATAGCATCTCTAGATGCCCTGGTGGAAAATATACAGGGGTCACCTGGGAGGGGCCCTCACCCTCTCTCATCAGCACCTCAGCTGGTTGGTCTCCAAGGGCTCTGAAGGAATGAGATATAGGTTAGACAATATCCATGGGGAGGCAGGGTGAGGACCAGCACAAGTTGGGCACGGGCTGGGGTGAAGGACAGGTCAGAAAAAAAGTGGAGGGTGCAGGGTTACTCTGCGCAAGGCCAGGCTGTGGTGCTGGGAAGGGCCTGGCAGAAGTGCACCACTCAACTAGCGCGTGTCACCTGGCTGGGCGCAGACTTCCTGGTGGAGAAGGACCAGGAGTACTGTGTGTGTGAAATGCCCTGCAATCTGACCCGCTATGGCAAGGAGCTGTCCATGGTCAAGATCCCCAGCAAAGCGTCAGCCAAGTACCTGGCCAAGAAGTTCAACAAGTCTGAGCAGTACATAGGGTAAGTGCTCTGCCTGCAGGGCGGGGCCCTGGGGACCGTGAAGGGTGTGAGTGGACTTTGATGGGGTCTAGCAGACAGAAGGAAGTTGGGTCTGAAGTGGGCGTGGAGGAAAGACCAAGGCAGAACAAACAGGGAATGCTCCTCTTTTTCCTCCTCACCTCATCCTGTCTTCATCCTCCTTGCTGTAACTGGGATCACCTCACACTTGCCCGTGCGCACAGCATCTTTTCGTATCCACCATCACATTTAATCTTCACAATAACCCTAGAAGGCAGGTACCCCCATGAGCATCTCATGTGATGGATCTGAAGACAGAGATTCAGAGAGGATAATTTACTAAGGTCACCTAGCTAGCAAGGGACAGAGATGTGACTTGAACCTAGGTCTCCTTCCCCAACCCCTTTGCAGGGAGAACATCCTGGTGCTGGACATTTTCTTTGAAGTCCTCAACTATGAGACCATTGAGCAGAAGAAGGCCTATGAGATTGCAGGGCTCCTGGGTGAGCTGCTGATGGCACCTGTTCCCTTCCCATATCATGGGCATGGTGTGACACCCTACCACCCAAAGCAGGCTGCTCACGTCTGTCCCCAGCCATCCCCAAGGGCTTTCCCCCAAATCCTGCTGTCTTGCTATGTGGTGGGGGGTAGGGGCTGAGCCTTCTTTTAGGGCAAAGTGGAAAAGATAGGCCTGTCGGCATGAACAGGGGACTATTTCATATGCCCTTTAAATTTTGCCCAGAGATTAAGAGTGTTGGGTATTTTACAAACAATTATTTTTTTCCTGAATAGTACCTATTCATTTTAGAAAAGTAGAAAAAGATGCAGGAAAGCATAAAGAAAATAAAACCCCCTCTCAGAATCTTTGTGCTCCTTCTATACAAAAGCTGTCGATCATTTTGCAATTATGACTTATACCTGCCCATTTCAGTGAGCTCCCATGGTGTCTTGACCCCACTGACCTCTCTGCCCCCTCCACACAGGTGACATTGGGGGCCAGATGGGCCTGTTCATCGGGGCCAGCATTCTCACAGTGCTGGAGCTCTTTGATTACGCTTACGAGGTGAGCAGCGGCGGGGCCAAAGGGGCGGGGATCCAGGCTGCCCACACACCCACCCACCACCTCACCTTGTCCCAGGTCATTAAGCACAAGCTGTGCAGACGAGGGAAGTGCCAGAAGGAGGCCAAAAGGAGCAGCGCGGACAAGGGCGTGGCCCTCAGCCTGGATGACGTCAAAAGACACGTGAGGGAGCCAGTGAGGGGTGCCCTCCGGACCGCCCCTTGCCCCACCACCCCGGGGCCACCCCTCCCCCGTGCCCCAGCGCCCCCTGCGGCCCTTTCCATAACCAGTGCCTGTCCTGTGCCGTTCCCCCAGAACCCGTGTGAGAGCCTCCGGGGCCATCCTGCGGGGATGACGTATGCTGCCAACATCCTACCTCACCACCCGGGCCGAGGCACTTTTGAGGACTTTACCTGCTGAGCCCTGCAGGCCACTGTACCAAAGGCCTAGATGGGGAGGGCAAGGAGAGCAAGGGGGCCCTCAACTGCCCCTCACATCTGCCCTGGGGACCCACTCTCCTTCCCAAGGCAGCCCCCCACTCCTGGGCAGTCCTTTCCTCCTGTGTGTGGTGAGGAAGGGGGCTTGACCATAGAGTCCTTTCCCTGTCTCTATCCCTTTCTTTTTATTTTTCACAAAACTAATCTGAAAAAGAAACTGAAAAGAGAACTGGGCAAGTGACCTCAGGCTGCCCCTCTCTGCTCTATGCTGCCTCCCTCAGCTCCCAGCCTGAATTCTGTCTGTCTGGCTGTCTGTCATCTGAGTGTCCACCTACATTCTGCTGCCACCAGTCACCAAAGCCCCCTCCCAGTGGGGGGTGGAGGGGATCCTCTGGGTCTGGAATTTGACCCCAAACCAGAGAATGTACCTTGAAGGGGGAGGGATAGTGGTGGTGGTGGGGGCTTCCCCAGCCTTAAGAGACCCTCTCAGCCCAGTGACTACCCCCCCAACCCCAAGTCTCCAGGCAGGAACTAAGACCCTAGTACCTACCCCCCCATACACACACCATGTGAAGTCACTAGGGTGGTGGGGGTGGGGATCCCCTGAAGCAGTGGAGATGGGGACAGTGTGTGGCCCTGGTGCTGTAGGCCACATCCTGATATCTACCACCCCAGAGCTGCTGGAGAGAAATCCCAAGAGGCATCTCTCCTCTACCATCCCATAAAAGATCCAGCTAGTTGGCTTCCAGCTCAGGGAGAGGGGCGCTGGTGCCTAATCTCACTGGTCCCTCTCCCCGGGGCCCCTGCAGAGGGCCACATCCATAAATTTTCTTATGGAACTGTCTCAAGTCCTCTTCCCCAACTTCATTTGCTTCTCTCCACAACCTCATCTGCATTTTCTATTTCTATATGATACAGACTCTATATTGCTATATCTCTGTATATACTTTCCCCTAACTGTCCGTCTCTACTCCATGCCCTCTTGTCTCTAAGAACCATCCTCCCACCCCACCCTTCCTGTGTTTCTGCTCCCTCCCTGGTCTATGAATGCCTTCGCCTGTATAAAGAGTTGGACTCTCTCCCCTGGTGTCTGTACTGTGTACACACATCCCTCTGAGAAGCACAAGGAGACGACACGCGCATTGTAACCTTCGCACTGTCTCGGTGGCGACATAAAGGAAGCTGTGAATCACAAGCTCTGCCTCTTTCTGGCCTCACCCTCTCCCCACAACCTGGGTACCCTCTGCCCCCCCCCCCCGCAGCCTTAACATCCCCCCTCTTGCTCTCCACACCCCAAAGTCCTTTGTGTGGCTGACTGTGGCCTCTCGGGGGAAGGGATTGCTTCCGAGAGAGCCCCCACCCAAGGGATGGAGACTCGCTCCGCACACTAAGCCAGGGGCACCAGAGACACAGGGAGCTGTGGACCAGTGACCCCTTCAGGTAGAACAGCGAGCGCTGACAGGCAGACGCTGAGGTCCTCAGTCAGTGGCCTTTCCCTCCTTCTGGGTGCCCAGCCCCTTTCCTCACTGGATACCCAAGCCCATCACTTATATTTTTTGGTGAGGTATGGTTTGGTAGTGGGAGGAAAGACACAGGTCTAGAGGGGAAGTTGAAAGCTCTGCTGTTCTGTCCCTCCCTAACTCAAACAGAAAGGAGTGAGATAGAGGGCCTGCCACGCCCCCTCCACCAGGCAGTTCTCCCAGGCCAGAGCCCTATTCCTTCCCAGGCTTTCTCTGCCCAGCCGTTTCTTGGTCTCTCACCCCAGAACGGACCTGTGGCAGGTCACCCGTGCGTTGGCCTGGAGCTGGAGAGTGAGGCTCTAGGATCTTTGGGAACTCTTAGTTCCTAGGAGTTCTTTAGAGAGCAGCAGACCTCTCCAGAGGAAAGCAAGAGCAAGGCCAAGGGGTGTGCACCGGATGGAAAACAGCAGGCAGGGCTATGGGTGACGCATGCCTCTGGTCTAATAAACTGGATTTCAACCATCTCCTCTTCAGTGTCCTTCTTCTCTTATTTGAATAGTATTTAGGCCTTCCCCTTAAGAGGCTAGAGCTGAGCTTGGCTTGGGGCCAAACATTCACAGGAGGAGTAAGGCTTGAGCAGGGAGACCCTGGTCCTCCTGGGAAGGGACAGGCTGGACATCACACCACGAATGGTGTGAACCACTGGACAGTGAAAGAGGGAGGGGTCAAAGGCAACAAAGATCCTAAAGGGAAGTCCTAGCTCAAAGGGTTCTTTGCAGTGAGGGCAGGGTCAAAATTCAAAATAAACTTAAAATCTGGAAGCAGGTTCGGTTAAAAGTGAGGGACACAGTTGGGTTGACGTTCTAACGTGAGGTTAGTTACTGAGGCACTTTATCTGTGGAATGAGCCCCAGGCTATGAGCCTGAAGATCCGGATTCTAGGCTTTGATTTTACTGTTCACTTGTTGGTTGACCTTTGCCAAGTCATATACTTACTCAGTTCAGCTTTCCCATTTGTAAAACGGGTTAAACAGTACGTTTTCTTCAGTCTTCCTGGCTTATGCAGTAAGAGAAGGAAACGAAAAACAAAGCGCTTTGGAAAATTGATCGCACTACGCAAGACGAAGCAGTTATTCCACCAGCCTCTTCGGCAGAACGTTGGGTCTGTGGCGGTGGCGCCCCTCTCCAGGGCCTGTCTTCCTCCCGCCGGCCTGGGGGCGCCCGCTCGCCGGGCCTCTCTATCCCAGAGCTCGTCTCTATGGTTTTGCCTTCCCCGACCGTGAGGCGGGAGGGAGTGGTCAGCACCCTTTTCCGCTAGTCGCCCCCCTCTAGCCCACAGTCTCGCTGCCCTGAGTCTCCCGTGCCGGCCGGCCGGCCGGGAGGACTAGCGGGCTCGTGGGGGGCCCGAGGTGGGCGGGGGGAGTTCCGGTTCCGGTTCTTTGTGCAGCTGCAGCAGCGGCTCCGGGGAAGATGGCGGCCCGGGCGGGTTTCCAGTCTGTGGCTCCGAGCGGCGGCGCCGGAGCCTCAGGAGGGGCGGGAGCGGCGGCTGCCTTGGGCCCGGGCGGGACTCCGGGGCCGCCCGTGCGAATGGGCCCGGCGCCGGGTCAAGGGCTGTACCGCTCCCCGATGCCCGGAGCGGCCTATCCGGTGAGTGGGGCGGGAGGAGGGGCGCGCGGGCCGGGGGCGGGGCCGAGCGGGGCCCTGGGAGTGACAGCGGTGGGGGGAGTAGTGGGAGGGACTCCCCTGAGAGCGATTCGGGCCCTGAGTGGGGGCGGGGGAGGCAGCCAGCATCCCCACCTGCTCCTGGGGGCATTGTTTCCGTGGGCAGTCGGGGTATAGAACTATGGAGGACGAAGTGGGGCCGCGGGTGGGCAGATGAGGGCCGGAATGCCAAAGGGCTTGGGCGGCTCCAGCGCCCAGAGGAACACACACAAGGTAGCTGGCAAATTGAGGTCAGCTTTCAAGGAGCTAGTACCAGGTAGTACTGGGTAAATGTGGAACTAGAGGAGATGTGCAATGTGTCAGATACGAAATAGATTAGGGAGAGTTTGAGTATAATCTGGCTCTGAGCTTTTGGGCTGTATTCTCTTACGGAATCATGACTGGAGCAGAGGAAGCTCCAGTTATCTGTAATTCAGAGAGTCAGAGGGCTCTTCCCCCATTGTGCTCCACTGCCCCGCTCCCCCTCCCCCAGCCTTGTTTCATTCAAAGACCTGAAGAATCCCCCCCTGTTTCTTTCTTGGTGAGGTTAGTAGGGGAAGCCATGACATCTCTGGGTCCTCTCCCCTCTGTAGAGACCAGGTATGCTGCCAGGCAGCCGAATGACACCTCAGGGACCTTCCATGGGACCCCCTGGCTACGGGGGGAACCCTTCAGTCCGACCTGGCCTGGCCCAGTCGGGGATGGACCAGGCCCGCAAGAGACCTGCGCCTCAGCAGATCCAGCAGGTCCAGCAGCAGGCGGTCCAAAATCGAAATCACAAGTAAGATGACCCCAGGGAGGAGGGGAAGGAGAGAAGGAAGGGGGGGGGGGAGCCTGTGAGAACTCAGGTGGTGGGAGTCTCTGAACCAAGAAGTAGTGGTGCTGTGTCCGCCGATGGTGCTAATTCTTGAGAATGCCTCTTGTTGGTTGGGGGGTCGGGGGCATGTCTTTGATTTGAGAGAAGCTTTACAGTCCTTTCACTTTACTGTAAATGGAGGTGCTGACAGCCTGTCTTCATGTTCTGGCTGGTTCCATACCAACCTGATAACAGTATTTGTTTTGAAACAGTGCAAAGAAAAAGAAGATGGCTGACAAAATTCTACCTCAAAGGGTGAGTCCAAGCTGTAGGTCTTCCTGAGGGTGTGGTGAGTTTGAGAATAGAGATGGCCAGCTCCATAGCCCCATGATATCTTTCTGTTCCTAAGATTCGTGAACTGGTACCAGAATCCCAGGCCTATATGGATCTCTTGGCTTTTGAAAGGAAACTGGACCAGACTATTATGAGGAAACGGCTTGATATCCAGGAGGCCTTGAAACGTCCCATCAAGGTAATGCAGGAGCGCACTAGGCAGAGAGCCAAAGGAGAGGACTTGGGAACGTTCAATAGGCTTAGGATGAGCAATCAAGGGCACAGCACAGCTCTCCTTGGCATTTAAATTACATCTTTCCCTTCCGCCTACGAACTGAGAATTAGAAGTAGAAGAACAAAATAGCAAAGGGGGAGGGGCTTTTGATATCGCTTGCACCAGAAATTTACCCTGTCCGTGTTTTTGCTATAACTGCTCTACCTCCTTGGGAACCTGGCACCTTGCTTGACTTTGTCCACCTGGCATCTCAGTGTATGCTCTTGCACTCAGACCAATGGCCTGTATTCCTCTTCTAGATGGAATCTTCATCCACCCACCCCAGGGACTGGGTAGACAGTGAGCCAGTCTGTTAGGAGTAATTTTGGGGCTTGGGGAGACCCTGCCTTCAACACCAAACCGTTGAAGCCCCACCATCAATCCTGTTTCTGCCTTCCTCAGCAAAAACGGAAGCTGCGAATTTTCATTTCTAACACTTTCAATCCGGCTAAGTCAGATGCCGAGGATGGGGAAGGGACGGTGGCTTCCTGGGAGCTTCGGGTAGAAGGACGGCTCCTGGAGGATGTGAGTTCAAGGTCCACTGTGGTTGGCGTCTAGGGTGGGAGCTGCTGGGGACAAACAGCGTTGTGTGGTTGGCAGGAAGCCTGACTGGTGCTCACAGCTCCTGTTGGGAACTGCAAGGAAAGGGTCACTGTATGCCCTGTGCTAAAAGACAATGGTTCTTTGTGTTGGTTCCCACAGCTTGGCCTTCATTGTGGTATCACATTGAGAACCATATTGTCCTGGGATTTGATTTGTTGTTTACCTTCCTCCTGATGCTACTGGCCGTTAAATTTAGCAGTATGTGCAGATTATTCTGAGAGAGAGAGAGAGAGAATGAATGAATTAAATGAATATGAATGTGTGTGTTTTAAATCAAGTGAGTTTGCACTTAGCGTTGAAGGCCAAGTTTTCTTATCAGAGTTCTTAAGGTCCTTATTTCCCATTGTGGCATCTCCATCTTCCCAACTTTCGGTGGAGACATCTCACAGTTTAAGTGGCATGTGTTTATCTGACAAGCCCTTTGTTGCTTCGTGAGGAGCATTAGCTGACGTGAGAGCCCCCAAACTTCCCACCCCAGAAGCTCCTTGGGGAAGCTCACTTTACCCTTACACTCTTTGGCGCTCTATTTTTAGCTATTCACAAGCAAGCTAATTTGAATGCATTTTTGTAGGAGAACCAGGGCTCAGTGTCAGACCCTCCTCCTTCTCTATATAGGTCCAGGCCATGTGCTGGTGGTGTCATTCTGTCCAAATAAAGCTCTTTTTGTTCTGGCTGCTTATTGCCTGTGATTCATTTCCCCTCTAAAGTCGGACTTTCTCTGTTCAGACTCGCTTTGTTATGTGTATTGGTTTGGCTTAACTTGCCTCATTTCCCTTGTGTAAATGAAGTGGGTAGCTCAGTGACCTTATACGTGTTATATATATAGGCTGCTTCTTCTGTTGCTACCGTGACTTGTTTAATACCCACAGACACCTACTTTGCCATCTCCTAAGAGGTATTCAAAAGATGTTTTTGAGTTTTCTCCCACTGCTGTTGTGGGTTCCTTTTTTATGGGACTTTGTCTTGGGGAATTTATTCTGTGCTTTTCTAACATGACCTCTTCTTTCTCTCCTCTAGTCAGCCTTGTCCAAATATGATGCCACCAAGCAAAAGAGGAAGTTCTCTTCCTTTTTTAAGTCCTTGGTGATCGAACTGGACAAAGACCTGTATGGGCCAGACAACCATCTGGTGGAAGTGAGTAGTTCTGCCCTCCAGACTTTGACTCTATGCCTGAAGGATGATGGACTCAGGAGCCAAACTTGAATGTCCAGGGATATGGGGAGGTACTAAGTAAAGGGTTACCCCAGGTGTACCACCGTCATAATTTGCACATTGGCCTCCAGGTGGCACTAGCTGTTTAGTCTTCGTACTGTTGGGACGCGAGAGCTCTTGTCAGTCTGACTTGTTCCACCTTTTGAATGTTGCTGTCCTGGTTGCTGCCCTCACTTTCAAGGGAAATTCTAATGGAGGCCTCTTGTACATGCCAAGCTATCTGTGCATCTTGCTTATTAATAATGGTGACACATAGTTATCCACACACCATTCATACTTTTTCCTTACTGTAACTAAGAGGGGTTAACTGATAAGGAGGGTTCTAGTCTTTGCAAGGTTACCGTTACAGATCTGGGACTTCCTTTTAGTCCCTGCTCTCTTTAGATTCACATTCCACATCATCAAGAACCCTTTATTATAATGCCTGGTTATGCAGTGTTCTGTCCTGAAAACCACGTTAGCAACAGTGTTCTTTGGGATACGGTCAAAACCAGCATGAGACCTCAACCTGCTCCTTTCTTTGCCAGTGTAGCTGCAGCCCCTTAACCTCAACCACCAAGAGCCATGAGAAGGTCTTTACCATCTGATAAGGGAAATAAGGCATAGAATCAATCGAAATTTGTAAATATATTTAACTTTATAGCAGTAGAGTATAGTGGCTAAGAGTGTGGACTGTAGAATCAGATACACCAGAGCTCAAAACCCAGCTCCACCACTTACTGGGCTATTTGACCTTAGGCAAGTTACTTCACTCTTCTAAGCATTGGTTTTCTCATTTGTAAAATAGGTTTAGTCATGTCTGTCTCATATGGATATTGTGGGACTAATGAGATAATCCAAGTGAATGTCATAGAATGCTCTCACACGTAGTAAGTACTCAATAAATGATAGCTACGTTATTTTACTATGCACATGTATATTCATTTTGTGGATAAAATCACGGGGAATTCAGGCTAATTTAGATGTGACCCTGAACAGTCAGAATTAAAAGGTTGATCTATTTAAACACAATGGGACAATAATCCCAAAACCATACGCAATTTTTAAAAATGTCCCATGCTATTGCTCTGTTCCAATAGTCTCAGTAATCAAAGTTGGATATCCAGTCATTACAGAAGCTCTTCCCTCCCACCCCAGCTCTTCCTCTGGGAGAGCACCCCCTGACATCTTCCTCTCTGTAGTGGCACAGGACCGCCACTACCCAGGAGACGGATGGCTTCCAGGTGAAACGGCCAGGAGACGTGAATGTACGCTGTACTGTCCTACTGATGCTGGATTACCAGGTATTCTGTGGGGATGCGAGGGGGTCTGGCTTTCACAGCTACATCCCATCAGCAGTCTGATATTTAAGAGATTAGTCTAGTTGTGGATAATTTGCTGCCAGACTTTAAGCTCCTTAAATATAGTGATAGGGTCTTAGTCATTTCTGCGTTCCTCCCAGTGTTTTTCTGTCTCAGAAAAAGCACTACATTACTGCTTGTTGAATGACTTGAATGTATGGTCGCGCTAAGCACCCCAAAATGCATATAGACCCCACTCATGAGCTTCATCTCTATATTCTTTGGTTCTCTGCAGCCTCCGCAGTTTAAATTAGACCCTCGGCTGGCTCGCCTCTTGGGCATTCACACCCAGACCCGCCCAGTGATCATTCAAGCCCTGTGGCAATATATTAAGACCCACAAGCTCCAGGACCCTCACGAACGGGAGTTTGTCACCTGTGACAAGTACCTCCAGCAGGTAAGGGAAGGACCCCTTTTGCTGGAGTCCACTGGAGCACTTGTTGTACCCAAAATGCCAACTTCTGTCTGCTTCTCCTCTTTCCCACAGATCTTTGAGTCTCAACGTATGAAGTTTTCAGAGATCCCCCAGCGTCTCCATGCCTTGCTTATGCCACCAGAGCCCATCATCATTAATCATGTCATCAGGTCAGCATGTGGGTGGGAGGCCGTGGTGTCCTGGAGCTGGTTTGTACCAACTTGCACAAGCCAGCTGTCAGTTTCAGGAATTCTGCAAGCAGGCTGTTAAACACTGCTCTGATTTAAAATTAAATTTATAAACTTATAACTAAATACATTATCTTAAAATGAGGGTAATAATATACTTAAAAACTTACCATTTCCTAATTACTTTATTAGTATTGGTGTTTTTGAGGTTACTTATGTCTGTTGTGTCTGTACAGTGGAAATACTACGTAATGTGTGACTGCACCTCTCTCCCCAACTCCTTGATCTGTGATACAATGTTGGCAGCTTGAAGTCAACCATATTGGGAATATTTAAACCACAGAAATTGGCAAATGCTACAAATCAGGGCTTCCCCCCTCCTCTTTTGGAGAACCAATTGTTAGACATTTACTAGCTCATCAATGGTGGGCTACCATCTTTTCTCTGCATGGTAGGACATTCTAGTCTGAGAGTCCAAGTCCATTACCTCTGTCTACTTTTTTGTTTAGAAGATGACTGAGCAAGGCAGACAGGCAGATAGGGAGTGAAGGAAGGCACTTCCTCCTCAAAACAGCATGTCCCTGTCGTTGGTTATAGTCTCTCTGCCTTCTTTCCCTTACTCCTTATTAATTCCAATAAAGGCCTTCCTTTCTTTAGACCCTGAGCAATCACTCAGATGGTGGTAACTCCTATAACCTATACATTGGGTTAGTAGAAGCTGGTTTGTCCTGTATTCCTGTGCTTAAAATTAGGCCATGTTTTATTTTGTGGTGTGTGTTGTATTTGAATTTATTTTCAGAGTCAATTTTAGTTTAACAGAGAAACTACAGTAGTGGTTTTCTTTGGGGAGGGAGAAACTTCACTGAATGTCTTTTGTACCACTTGAATTTTTACCATTGACTTTTAAAAGAAATCAATTTTATGGAGGTTTATACATAATAAATCATACGTGTTTAAAGTATAGTTTGATGAATTTTGGCGAATGAAAACACCCCTATAGCTACCACTGCAAGAAAGTTACAGAATGTTTCTGTCACACCCAAAAGTTCTCTTGTGCTCTTTTGCAATCAACTCCTTTCCCATCGTTCTTAGGCCATCTTTTTGATCCTGTGTGATTAGGCCTTAGGGGACAAGCCCTTTACCAGGCTCCTTTGGTTTCCTCCCCAGTGTTG
Organism: Rhinolophus hipposideros; assembly: GCF_964194185.1. Classification (NCBI taxonomy): domain Eukaryota; kingdom Metazoa; phylum Chordata; class Mammalia; order Chiroptera; family Rhinolophidae; genus Rhinolophus; species Rhinolophus hipposideros. The sequence continues at coordinate 51,373,053 of NC_138055.1, forward strand.
ATCCGAATGATCAGAAAAAGACTGCTTGTTACGACATTGATGTGGAAGTGGATGATACTTTGAAGACCCAAATGAATTCTTTTCTGCTGTCTACTGCCAGCCAGCAGGAGATTGCTACTCTGGACAATAAGGTAGGCACCTCTCCTCTGGGTAGTTTGGGTGCCACCAGCTCTCTTTCACAGCGTCTAGGCTGCCTTTTGATTCTTGGTATTCATTCAAGATATATTGACATCCAGTCTAAGTATATGCCAGGCACTGTGCTTGGTGCTTGTTGGAGCCAGACATACGTGAGTTCTGATTTTGGCTATACCTTTCAATAACTTTGAGCCTCAGTTTCTGATCTGTGAAATAAAGACCGTGTTTATAAGGTTGCTGTGAGAATTAAATGAAACAATGTATGTAAAGGTATGACATTGTGTCTAGCACATAAAAACAAATGTTTTAACTGCTGCTATTGTTTGTATCTTACTGTTATCTTTAAAATTAGACATAGTTCCTACAAGTAAAGCCAAAAAGAGAGCAGGGAGGCTTTTGTGGAAGCGTTGATGCCCCAGCTAAATCTTGAGGGACAGAGTGGGAGTTAACAAAAGGGGAGAAAGGAGAGTGGCGCTTAAGGCTGTGGGAGGCAGAGGACATCCCAGAAAGAGGGAACAGGATATGTAAAGGTCCAAAGATGAGAGTCTGACATGTTCAAGAAGTACAAGCCGTTTAGTGTGCTAGATACAGCACAGGGTGCCGGGGATGGGATGTTTTGGGAAAGGAAACTGAATAGGAAAGCAGGAGCCTAATCCTGAAGAAACTTTAATGCAGGGAACACCTGTTAATACTTTGTCCTGAAGACTGAAGGGGCTGATGGTGTTTGCATTTTGAAGGATCACTGGCAGGAAGGTGGAGAGCAGCCTGTAAGAGGGGCAGATTTGGAGGCAGGAAGCCCAGTTAGTAGGCCGGTGCAGTAATGCATGTGAGATACGTGGAGGGCCTAAACTTACGGTACTGACAGTGAGGATGGAAATCAGCAGACACATTTGAGATGTGTCAAAGTGGAATTGAAGGGTGGCCAGATGGCTTAGTTGGTTAGAGCACAAGCTTTGAACAACAGGGTTGCCGGTTCGATTCCCACATGGGCCAGTGAGCTGCGCCCTCCACAACTAGGTTGAAGGACAATGACTTCGAGCTCATGGCCCTGGAGAAACACACTGTTCCCCAATAAAATTGGGGGGGAAAAGTGGAATTGAAGGTTATTGGATGCTGGTTAGATGGGGTGGTGGAGGTGAGGTATGAGGGAGAAGGAGGGATATGATAACTCAGGTTTCTAGTTGGGGTGGATAGTAGTATTCACTCAGGTTGGGAACAGGAGAAGCAAGTGTTGGGGGAAAGGTAGTTAAGGTGCATGGAGATGTCAAGCAGTTGGATTGGTTGGAATTTTGGAAATGGATTCTGGTTTGCAGGTTGGGGACTCATCGCCCTGTCAGTGGTAATGGAAGACATATAAGTAGGTGAAATTGCCAGGAAGAGTATGGAGAATGCGAAGAGACGAGGATGGAGGAAAACACCCCACAGACCATAGTTTTTGAAACAGCCCTCTGTGTCACTTCTTTCCTACTTGAGAGTGTCTTTGTGCCTATTTGTGCTTTGGATTAAGTATTCACCGTGTAGCTTCACCCAGAATGGACACTGGAGACTAAAAGGAAAACTCTTCTCACATGGGGTGTAGAGTCACTGCAGATTACCTGCTGAGAGAATGCCGAGTGCTCTGGGCAGTAGTGTCATGTCTGGGCAGCACTCTACCCAGGTCGGGGGTGGCACACGGGACTGTCAGGCACTGTCTGCCATTAGAGTTTGTATTTCCACAGTTTGAAAATGTTAGGAGCTTCCTTCTTCCTTTCAGATCCATGAGACAATAGAAACTATCAATCAGTTGAAGACCCAGCGGGAGTTCATGCTGAGCTTTGCCAGAGACCCTCAGGGTTTCATTAACGACTGGCTGCAGTCCCAGTGCCGGGACCTCAAGGTAAAGATACCTGGGGAAGAGGCAAAGGGAGTTAGGCCAGTGAAGCTTTTATTTGCTTTATTTCTGTGGCATCTGATAGAAGAGCCAGAGGGCTAAGTGAGGGACCAGATTATCTTTAGCATATTCCAGGGTCCTTTTTACAATTAAGTAGGGAAATGGAGGTGCCACTGTCCAATGTTTATCTAGTACTTACTATGCTGGCACTGTGCGCCATATTGTAGGGGCTACAGACTGGAAAACTTCATCTCTTCTTCAAAGCAACATGCATTCGGTTTTGGAAAACTAGGCTAATATGCTTTTTAAAATGTAGTAAACCAGACATTAGTAGAACTTGCCAGTATCGATAACATAATTCAGAGAAGAAAGATCCATGAGGCTTAAACAGTTAGGACAGACTTCATGGAAAATTTGGGATTTGAGGTATTTTCCAGAGAGGGGAGCAGCAGAACCTCAGGCAAGAAGGTAGGAATGAGCACAGGATATGTGTGAAATGTGCCCTTAGTTCCAGCCTATCGTGTGGTGACTGATTACAGTTACAGTTACTCTACAGTTACAGCAGCAGAGTAAGGGACCCAGGGAGCCAGAAGGATGCCTGAGCAAGGCAGTGACTTGATAGCAGGGGGCCTTCGGGTGTTACACTGATTCCTAGTTTGCTAGGGCTGCCGTAGTCAAGTCCCACCGACGGGGTGGCATAAACAACAGAAATGTATTGTTTCACAGTTCTGGAGACAGAAGTCTCAAATCAAGGTGGCCATAGACTTCCGTTCCTTCTGAGGGCAGAGGATCTGTTCCAGGCCTCTGTTCCCAGCTTGAGGTAGCCTCAGGCTGCAGATGCTGTTCTCCATTTGTCTTCACATCAGCTTCCCTCTGTGCATGCCTGTCTCTGTGTCCAAGTTTCCCCTTTTTATAAAGATACCAGTTATAAAGGGTAAGGCCCACCCTAATGACCTCACCTTAACTTGATCATTCTCAGAGACCCTATTTCCAAATAAGGTCATCTTCATAGGTACTAGGTGGTTAGGATTTCAACACATTTGGGGGGGATACAGTTCAGTCCATGACAGGCGTGAAGGAAGAAAAAAGTCTGTTGTCTCTCTCCCCCGCACCATCTTTCTCAGACCATGACCGACGTGGTGGGTAACCCAGAGGAAGAACGCCGAGCTGAGTTCTACTTCCAGCCTTGGGCCCAGGAGGCCGTGTGCCGATACTTCTACTCCAAGGTAGGCGCCGGGCGGCACGGGGAGACTGACACAAGGCAAGGGGTCAGTGATATTAGCCACCAACTCCACTCCTTCCACTGTTTTCTCCATAGGTGCAGCAGAGACGACAAGAATTAGAGCAAGCCCTGGGGATCCGAAATACATAGGGCCTCTCCCACGGCCCTGATTTGGTTGCACCGATTCTTTATTTGAGCCCTGTGCTGCCTGCCTCATAGCACCTGCCTTGGTTTTGCTTGGGGCCTTCCAGGGGATGCTGTTGGTTCAAGGACAACACCAGAAGGAAGAGGGTCTCACATTTCTGTCTCACAAGACACCTATTGCCCTCTTCTCCCACCCCATCCCTTCCCACCCTCCAGCTTCACTTTGCCCCACAAAGTTCCCATGTGCCTCTACCCTCCCCTGGTCTCCATAGGACCTCTAGATAGTATTAGAGAGAGAACCTGTAGTAGTAATCAGTGCATTGAATGGATTGGGCCTCAGGCCACGTGGTCTTCACGGGGACCAGCTACACTGATCCTGCCCCTCAGAGATGCAGGAGTTGGGAGCTTCAGTCCCTTCTCCGAGACTCAGGCTTGGGGCACTCTATAAGCTAGTTGATCTTGGCTTTCCTGGTAACAGAATCCGATTTCCTTCCTTCCCTCCACAGGTTTGGAACAAACTGTCCCTTCACAGGTTGTCCTCTAGCACTAAAGGGACCCTGGTTCCACGGGGCCCCGGGCCAGTCCGCCGCTCTTGCTCTCGGGTTGGCCGCCTTCTCAGTGCTTCTCTTCCTCCCTCATAGGGGGTCCACGTCAGTATTGGAGTTTGTTCTTTAATGATTGCTCCCTCCCATCACACTCCCTATCGCTGCTCCTTTTAGGATTCCCTCCTATCTGTCCTAACCCAGGGCATTTGGGTTGGGAAGTCTTGCCTTTCCCTGTCAGAGCCCCAGAGATCTAACCTGGGGTACTGTCATTACCAGCCTTCCGGCTGTTGTTTGGAAGTGTGACTCATTTATTCACTCCACCCTGCTTCCCTCATCCCTTGGAGAAACAGGCCTGAAATCAAACGGGTAAAAGCCCTGGGCCATCCCCGTCTTCCTGTCCCTTGTCTGCCCGGTTGACACCCACTGGTGACTCCTGGGCACTGAGGAGTGAAAGCGCCTAGGGCTGGAGAAGAGCTCTGAGCTGGCTTGTGACTCCGCCCCCTCCCTGCCTCACAGGATTCACTCCCCAGCCCTCAAAGCTTCAGACCCCTCAGGTAGCAGCAGGACTTTGTGATCTTGGCCCCTTGGAACTGAGATGGTTTTCCATCTTTCCAGGAGAGCCGCAGATTCTTCCAGGTTGTAGCACCCCGAGTTAGCATATCCCAGGCTCGCAGACTCAACAGCAGGGTGGGAGACAGCTGGGCACAGAAGGGGAATTCCGTTCAGCAAGGGCTCTACACCCACAGAACTGACAAAGCCCCTGCTTCCCCACCCCCTCCTCAGGCTCCTGCGAGCACGCTCCCCTATCCCTGCCTGTTCCACACTGGGGACAGCAGAATTTGCTCCCCATCTTCCCCTTCCTGCTATTGTCCTACCCCTCCCTTGAAAGCTTCTTCCCCATAGTGATACTGGACAGCCTCTGTCCTGGGAGCTGGAACCATGAGAAGGAAGCTCAGACTCCTACACAGTGTCTCTGTTGAAGATAACTTTTTATTAGCTGAATTATTGTTTTTTTTCATGGACCAAAATTTTTTTTGTACTGTCCCCTTATCGATGTCACCCAGTTTTAATAAAAGAATCTTCTGAAGGATGAGTCCCCCTACCTACCAAGGGAGAGCCCTTCCCTGAGCTCTTGCTCCTCCAATACCATTAGCCATGCTTATGGTGTTCGTTCATTGTAGTTGACAATTGTGGAGCACCCGCTGTGGGCCAGCTGTGGTGCGAGGCGCTGGGGAGATGGTGGGAAAAGGTTTCTACTGCGTACACATTAGGTCTTCACTTCAGGGCTCGCTCAGTCAGCCCCAGTGGTCCACGCAGGCTCGCTGCTGGTGGGATTACTGGGTTTTATCATGGGGGCTGACAGTCCTGCCCCCAGCTCCTGTTGGGAAGGTACTAAGAAGACAGTGGCCCTGCCATCTGCTCCCTTGTCCTGAGCTCCCAGGGCTCGAGTGCGCTGGCCCAGTGCACTGGCCTTGGGTACCTGTGGTTCCTCAGGCTAGACGACCCTGAGCTTCCTCTAAAGGCCTGCTTCTCAGGGCTCCTATCTAGATCCTGGCCAGGGCCTGCCCAGCTAAAAACATTTTTGTTCTCTGTGCCTGCCATTCTTTAGGGTCCACTTTCATTGCCCTGAGTGATTTCAGCCCTAACGACCTGCATGGAAGGTCTTGCTGTGTTGTCATTCCCCCCACTAGACAACCAGCCCCTCACGGGCAGAGCTGGGAGGATTTGGCCCAAGTCTGAGTCCCATTAGCAGAGCGGTTCCCATCATGTGCCTGCCTCCCCCCTGGTGGCTCATTACTTTCTTCTGTGCCATTATCTCGCTTGGTTCTACCCAAGAAGGCGGTTCAGAGCACAGGAGGAGTGCAGCCACATTGCCAAGTTATAGTTACAAGGTTTTCCTCTGCCTCTGTGGTTGGGAACATTCCAGTACCTGCCTGTGTGCAGTCAAACCCACGAAGGATACAACTGCTGTTCTCGGTCCGGAACTTGAGGGTTTATCAGAGTTGAGGAGGGAAAGCAGAGGGGAAAGTGTGTGGATGGTGAGTGGGAAAAATTGATGTCAATGACATTGAAGTGGCAACTGTTTTTACCCAGGTTAATTCCATGTGTAATGAATGGCTGATGAACCCTTATTAATTTCAAGCCAATAATCTAGTTTGCTCTTGGGAAAAGAGCTCTATTGGTATAGATCACTTCCGGTGACAAGCCAATTCTGGATCTCGGCACACTATTTCTATATAAATGAACAAATTCTTTGTCTCCGCATTACTTGAAGTTATTTTAGGGCATAAGAGATGGAAGCATTTAGGCAAAAACAAGGGGGTTATTTTATGAGTAAACATCTATTTGGGGTTGTTATCATATGTGCTAGGGACAGAGGCATTCTCTCCCATCACCCATACTCTGCTCCCAGCTGGCAGCCTGGCATTGGTGCCTTTGTCTCAGTGCCAGCGCAATACTGGTGTGATTTGTGGGAGGCTGGCTCTGTAGTAGGTGGAACTTTGTTCCTAAGGGAAACAGCTACCAATTTCATGTATATTCCCTTATGGGAATTCTCTGGCCATAGAAGGAGAATATGGTGGGCTTTCCCTGGGCAGTCCCTAGAACTTAGAAAACCACTCCTCTCCAGGCTTGACCTTGCGTCCACTTACCCAGTGGTTGCATACAGACTCCCCTCTGGCCCAGTGCTTATCACTTGCCGACCAGCAGCAGCCCAGGGGACTGGAAACACCCACTTAACAGTCTGCCAAGCCAGGAGGTCAGCATGTGAGCACACAGTGGTCTCTGCCCTATGGGCCAAGGTGCACGGACAGCTGGAGTGTTAGGGCCCTTTGCCTTACTCTCAGGATCAACCTAGAGACCAGAGCTCCCGCTCTTAGTCCAACAGATGGCTACAGACGATGGACAGCCCTGGCCTGCTGAATGTGCTCCTTCCATTGGCTCCCTCCCCCCCCCACCCCCCGCCCCTGGGGAAGTCACACATCACATTTACTCTCAATTACAGCATCTGAGACCACCGAGCTCCACAGAGGCCACAGCAGCCCCAGGTCCTGCCTCCCCCTTTCTAGCATCTGCAAACTAGCCACTAACCTGAGGGAGTCCCCAGTGTGGTCATTCAGAAACGCAAAAAAGAACTGAAGGATGCTGGAAGCCTCTCAAAGACAGGGAACACTCTGGCTGCCTTCCTGTCTCTCCTGTTCTTTTCTTCAAGCCCAGAGTCTGCAAAAGGAGAATTTGGGCCACTTGGCATCAGAGACTCTTTGACCTTTTCCACCCTCCCTTCCTGGAAGACATTTAGGTGGGGATCCTTTTGAGGTGAGGAGAGCCCCACTGGTGAGTCCGAGATGACCACTTTGGGTAACAGATGGTCCTGTCTCTCGGGGCTCCTGGAGTCTCCTCTGATCCTTGGGCTGGCTGTCCTCAAAGCAGGTCTTTACCTCTCATGTGGGGTCTTCGCTTTAAAAGTGAGGCCACACCCACCATCCCACTTACAGCCCTGTAGTGGAGCTAGTGTGGGGCCAGTGACATATGGGCCCTGTCACTGCTACAGGACAAAACTGGAGCAGATTTGGGGGGTCCTGGGAGGATATGGAAGGCATATACTTCGGAAAAGAAAGCATTCCTATATCTGGAGCTTTGTTCCTAAGGGAACAAACAATACATAGGGCTGCATACAATTTATTCCAGTGCTGGGAATCAGAAGGGAGTGAGGAGGGCCAGTTACTGGCTTCTTATCTGGGCTATTTCTTGGCAGACCTCAAAATGAGACCGTTGCAGGAGGGGTGGGGGGAACCGGGTGGGGGCCGAGGACAGAAGCTCGCCAGCACCGGCAGCTGGCAAACCTAAGAGGAAAAGTGGGGCCTGGTCTCTGCCCCAATCCTGTTCCCCACCTGTCTCTACTCTTTTCTCCCATTTCCCTGGCTCTGCCAGGCTGTCTCCCTGGGCGTCCGCCTCCCCACCCACCCCTGGAGGGCGGGGCTTGGCTGCACCCACGTGTGGCGGAGTTATATGCTCCCAGCCGGCAGAGGAGCTGGGGAGTGTGGCACTGAGCGGCTCAGGCAGAAGAGCGGCACCATGGCTGGCAAGAAAGTCTGCATTGTAGGCTCAGGCAACTGGTAAGCGGCTGTCAAGGGGCATGAGGGGAGAGGGGGGGTTCCCCCAAGTACACAGGGGGTTAGAGAAGGAGGCTTGGTGGGCAGGAGGCAGGTAGTGGGTAGGCAATACCCTCTGGTTCCTCTCCCACCCCTGCTGCTATCTTCTGTGCCTACCCCCGAAAGACAGATGGTGCCCAACCCTCTCCTGGCCCATGCCCACCGTGGCAGCTGCACCTGCTCGCCACAGGAAAGGAGCCTCCAGAGAGCTCCCTGCCCAAAAAGCTGCTTGGGTTTGGGGCAGTGGGGAGATCAAACAGCTGGCATCCTTCTCCAGCATCCAAGTGTGAGGTAGACTGAGTCTCACTAGGGACACTCTGTCACAGATGGGGGTGACAAGGAAGGTACTTAGTAAATAACCCGGGGGCTGCTGTGATATCCTGAGATGGAACACTGCCCCTCCCCTGCCACTATTCCTCCCGCACGCCCCCACTCCTCCACTTTCTGTGCTCCCCCTCCTGCCAGGGGCTCAGCCATCGCCAAGATCGTGGGTGGCAATGCAGCCCAGCTGGCACGCTTTGACCCACGGGTGACCATGTGGGTGTTTGAGGAAGACGTCGGGGGCAGAAAGCTGACAGAGATCATCAACACACAGCACGAGAATGTCAAATACCTGCCAGGGCACAAGCTGCCCCCCAACGTGGTAAGCCCCAGTAACCTGCAAGGAAGGGAGAGGGAAGTGGAGGGGTGCTTCGTGCTGAGGGGGGGCCACTGCAGGTGCCATGTGGACTTGGGAAGTGTCTCCGGAGGGCTGATCCAGACACAGAACTCTAAAGCACAGCCTCCAAAGGGCACTGACTGGACCTGAGGAAAACCTAAATACCCACCACTCACCCATTTATGGGCTCCCAGGCTTTTAAGGGAGGGAAAGGAAGTTGGTTTCCATGGCAACCAAAGACAGGTTCTCAGGCTCCCAGAACTGGGGTCCAGGTGGTGTCTGCCTCAGGCTCTAACCTTGTTACTTATTCACTGGGTTATTAGCTGTGAAGCTGCTCCTTGGACTTAAGGTCCTAGGGCAAATCCATGTGGCCTGCTCCTACAGCAGAGAAGATAGCAGGAAGACTAGGGCTCTCCCTTCCCAGTTAGGGCCCTTGAGGAGCAGAGTGATGAAATTACTTGGCCTCTTCCTTCTGCCAAGCCCAGGCCTCCTTTGGCCTCCCAAACTGTCCCCCAGCCAAGGGCTAGGAGAGTGCTGGAGGAGGTTTCCAGGAGTCCAGAGCCCAGGACGACTGGAGCTGAGAGGGAGTGATGGCTCGGGGGAAGGAACAGTGTCTTATTCCTCCAAATTCAGCCCTTCCAGATTCAGTCTCCAAATGGCCCTTCCTTTTCCCCCACCAGCCTCACTCTGGCTTTTATATCTCAGTGGGGGCTTCATGGGGACAGGAGAAGTCCACCAGGCCCATGCGCACTTGTCGCCCTACAGGTGGCTGTCCCAGACGTGGTCCAGGCTACAGCAGACGCTGACATCCTGATCTTTGTGGTGCCCCATCAGTTTATCAGCAAGATCTGTGCCCAGCTCAAGGGCCACCTGAAGGCAAACGCCATTGGGATATCTCTCATTAAGGTGCCAGGGACACCTTCATGTGGATGGGGGTGCAGCTGTCTGTTGTGGGGCTCAGGGTAGGCTAAGTGAGGAGAAGAGAAAGTGGCAAAAGTTGGCCAGGAGTTTCCTAGAGAGGGGGAAGGAGTTGGCTTTGGGGAGGCCTGAGAAACAGTCAGATGCTGGGGGCCGTGGATTGGAGAATAGACAAGAGATCGATTTGGAGGCAGATGTTTTGGGGAGTTTGGACCAGGAGGTGGACCAGGAATGCTTGGGGGGTATGAGAAACAGGCTGATTAGAGAAGTGCAAAAGATAAGTTGGTTTGGAGCAATGGCTGGGATGGCAGCTGGTTTGGAGTCCTCAGGAATGGACTGTTTAGGGATGGGGAGGGGATACATTGCCTTGGAGAAGTTGATCGGTGGAGGGTATGTGGAAGGAGTTTTTAGATGGACTCATTTTCACTTGCCATCTACCCTCCTGACGGCAAGCTGTGGCGGGGTTGGAATGGGACGGGACCTTTGGGGACACTGATGAAGAGTGGACTCGGAAGGGGCAGGATTTCTGGGTGGGAAGCCTTCAGTTGGGCATAAAGGGCACCTGGCCTGAGCTCCATCCTGTGCCCAGGGGGTAGACGAGGGCCCCAACGGGCTGAAGCTCATCTCTGAAGTGATTGGGGAGCACCTGGGTATCCCCATGAGTGTGCTGATGGGGGCCAACATTGCCAACGAGGTGGCTGATGAGAAGTTCTGTGAGACAACCATTGGTGAGAGCCCCCCGCCCCCTGCCCCGTACCAATGCAGCTCCAGTTACATCCCCTCCCCATGCTCTCCCCCTACCCCACTTAGCCAGCTCCCTTAAGGCAGACAGAGGAAGAAGACCCCACCATCAGAGGGGAGGGAGGGCTGAGACACCCCCAGGGAGAAGGTCACAGGTCCTGCCTAGGGCAGGTGTGGGAAGGAGTCCAGAGCCCCCTTGAAGCCTTGCCCCTCCCCTCTTTAGGCTGTAAGGACCTGGCACAGGGACAGCTTCTGAAAGAGCTGATGCAGACACCGAATTTCCGCATCACAGTGGTGCCAGAGGTTGACACGGTGGAGATCTGTGGGGCCTTAAAGGTGAGAGGGGTGCACGGCAGCTCTGGGCGGGGGGAGACGGTCCTGAGGACAGCTGGGCTGAGCTCTCCCAGGGTACGGTCCTTCAGGTTCCCGCTCGCTCCTATTGCTCCCAAGTCCCATACACGTAGGAGAAACTGCAGGAGCAAGGGCAGGGTCATTTACCGATTCAGGCTTGATGGTTATTCACCATCAGACATTGGAGCCGCTCCTTCCTTTCTCTCTATAGCCTCTTGTCCTTGGCTTCAGGGGGTGGTCCAAGGGGAAGAGGAGATTCCCTGGGGGAGCACCCAGGCTAATGGGAGACCAGACATCCAGAACCCCGAGACAAACGGATGGCCAGAGCTGTGGACATCAGGAATAGTCACGGATGGGAGGGCCATCTGGGCAGAAGACTGGTTTTCAGTAAATGTCCTCAAGGAAGGAGTATGGAGCAGAGAGGGGGAGCCAGGAAGCACAAGCCCAGGCTAAAAGAAGGGGGTACTGCAAGTGGGAAAACCAAGTGGTAGAACTAGCTGAGGAGCCCATCCAAGATACGTCACTCATTCAGTGGGCCTGTCATGGCTGATGGAAGGAGCAGGAGGCAGGTGCTGAGGGATCCAGGGGGACAGGCCTGCAGGAGGGGGTCCCCTCTCACCTGGGATTGCACTCCCCAAAGAACGTCGTGGCCGTGGGAGCTGGCTTCTGCGATGGGCTGGGCTTCGGCGACAACACCAAGGCAGCGGTGATCCGCCTGGGCCTCATGGAGATGATCGCCTTCGCCAAGCTCTTCTGCAAGGGCTCTGTGTCCTCTGCCACCTTCCTGGAGAGCTGTGGTGTCGCTGACCTCATCACCACCTGCTATGGAGGGCGGAACCGCAAGGTGGCCGAGGCCTTCGCCCGCACAGGAAAGGTGGGCTCTGGGGAGAATGGAGAATGGGGGGGGGGGCTTGTAGGTGCCACGAAAGAGGAACTTGGCTTGAACACAAACATGACGTTTGTTGTGACCATTCCCGGCCTTTCTTTCCTCCTAAGACCCCCACCTGTCATCTGAGCCCCAGACTCTCCACCTCACACTGACAACCTTCCTCTCCCATTTCCATTCACCCATCCTGTTTCCTTCACAGTCCATTGAGCAGCTGGAGAAGGAGATGCTGAATGGGCAGAAGCTGCAGGGGCCCCAGACAGCCCGGGAGCTACACAGCATCCTCCAGCACAAGGGCCTGGTGGACAAGTAAGTGTCTGCCACCGCCTCATGGGTGGAGGGAACCACAGCCAGAAGTGCTCTCCCTGTTCATCATCTGCCTGAACCCTCCTCGATCTGTGAAGTGGGCAGAGAGGAACTGTTCTCTTATGTTAACAGATACAGAGACTGGGGCTTGGAGAGTCTGGTACATCCACTGTCCCCAGCTGGCTCATGTCTTGGAGCTCCTTCCAGTCTCGTGCTCATTGTACCACATTGCTTTGACCCCTCTGCATGGCCTCCCTCTATCCCTTCCTTCCTGTCCTCTGCTATGGAGGTGGGAGCTCTGGAGCAACAGGAATGAGCTCACCTGACTGTCCCGGTTCTCTGTCCATCATCCCCAGCCTAAGTTGCTCCCCCGAAGCCAACCTCCTGTCCCCTGAATACTGTGCTGAGTGCTGAGGTGTGAGGAGGACAGTCTCTGCTTCAAGGTGCTGTTTTCCATGGAGCACAAAGACAATGAGGGTGATGGCTGATCAGAGCAGAGCTCTGTTGGTCTGAGAAAGAATCCTAGAATAAGAGAGTATGAAACAGGTTCAGAAAATCAGCTCATGGCGGGTCAGGGTAATGCTTCCTGGTAAAGCAACAGCCTGGACAAGAGGATGAGAAGGAAACTGGCATTTATTGAGCACCTTCACAGAATACCTGGTCACTTCTTTACTACTTTGTTATATTGCCCCCATTTTACAGGTGATGACATCGAGGCTCAGAAAGTGGCTTGTCCAGTTGGAATAAAACAATGCCAGTGAATCATGCCAGCAAATTCAATCTGATAGGGAGCAAGGCAATTAACAACCCAGGGCTAGGAAGTTCAAATTGTCAGCAATTGGAAATTAAGAGCTCCAGAGTCTGTCTGAACTGAAAGACGGGAGAGTAGGAGAGTGGAGGGTTCAGAGGTAGATGGGGAGTGGGGGGTAGAGGGCATGTCAAGAGGCTAAGCTGGGTCTCTCCTTCCCCATTCTAGGTTCCCTCTGTTCATGGCTGTGTACAGGGTATGCTATGAGAGCCAGCCCGTGGGGGAATTCATCCGCTGCCTGCAGAATCATCCAGAACATATGTGAGCGGGGCTGTGGTCCAGGCCAGGCAGCTTCTTTACCCCAGTGGAAACAGACAGAAGCTTGGGTACCTGGCCACCGGGATCTCTGGGACTCCCCACGGAGCAGCCTCTGCTCAGCTTTTCACTGGCGGACAGGAAGCTGTGGGGCCCAGCTACCTGCGGGGAGACCCTGAACCCTCAAGCCACTGCAGCCTCTTGTCACCACATCTCACCAGAAATGGAGATGCCCTGTCCCTCTCCAGATGTAGGGCTTTCTCCCTGTCCTCTGGGAAGCCCCAGTGCTGCCTGCCTGGGTGTGTGGTGGAGCAGATGGTGGAGGGAGAGGGAGGCGAGACAAGGGCTATCCTCTGCTGCCTCACACAGAATAGGAATCCTTTCCCCAAGCCCAGTTAGTAGTAGCTAAAGAGCTATGAGGTAAGGGCTGCCAGGGAGGGTCTGGGCTTTTGAGCTGACGTAGGGACCTTTTCTCTGACCTCTGCCCGTCCCCACACAGCATTAAGGGATCTCAGTGTTTGTTAACAAAATACAAAGATCTCGACACCCTTGTCCTCCCAGCTTCTCCTAGCAATACCTGCGTCCTCAGAAACCTCTGGTCATTCCCTCCCCCACCTCCCCCGGCTGCCCTGGCACCAGAGTTTCTGCCAAGCTGGCATCTCTGGCCCGGGGCCTTTTATTCTCCCCATGGACTTCCTAGTTCCTAGTTCTTGGCCAGCTCCTCCCCACCGTGCATGACCTTTCGGAGCCTTCCCTTACCCTCCCTGCCAGCACCCTCTTTGGGGAGCAGGAACTTAATCTGCTGACAGAGCTACACCTTTTCATAGCAAGCTCGGATCGCTCAGCTCCCTGTGACCTTTGTATTTACCCTGCCTCCCTCCTGAGGAGCCCTAGTGTGTTGGGGGTGGGGGGAGGAGGTTTTAGCTGGGTCCCTCCTCCTGCTATGGCCCCAGGCTGGGCTCCACCCCTTTCCTTCTCCCAAACCCTGTACCTACTTGTCAACTGCCTGCAGAGCAGCCAGGGAAGCTAAGCAACGCCTGTATCTAGAGACCCAGGAGCCAGAGAGTGGCCCAAAGGCTGATCAGGGGTAGGGAGGGGTGAGCAGGTCCCCTTGTTGGTGGGTCCTGACATTCCAAGGCCAGCTCTCCTGTGCCATCTGAGGGCCTTGTCACGAGGTACATATTAGCACCACAAGAGCTGGGAAGCTCAAGGAGGAAAAAAACGAAAACCACTCCATCCCCTGGGGTGAGGGAAGAACAGGAAGGGGAGGAGGCAGAGGACTGTGCTCTGCACGGGCCTTGCTCCAGGATGGGGTGGCAGTGGGGGAATGTCACAGGTCAGCAGCCTGGGCCCTGGGTTTATAAATAGTCCCCGAGGGCCTAAGTGCCTCCAGCTGAGGGTCTCAGCTTCCTGCGTGGCGGCACCTGGCACGTCGCAGCTGTGGTCAGCAGTACGTTAACCCTCCCTTATTCCCGACCAGACCAGGGAGGCAGGCTCCTTTCAGTCTCTAGCCCATGAGAATTCATTTTCTTACCAGCGAAGGGCAGAGCTGCCTGCATCGGGCCCCGGGAGTGAGGAGCGCGGCCGCCCCACCTCTGGCTCAGGTGGGGAGCCCCGGCGGAGTCCGGGCAGTCAGAGTGGGGGCAGAAAGGCAGCTCCCTTCCCTCAGCTGCAGCTGCGACCTCGTTAGACACACACTCTGCCTACTTTTGTTCACTCCTCAGTTAACTGAATTTGAGGCCTTCTAATCAGGCCTACTTGTCTACCCAATAAAGGTTTTTCCAGAAACGAGTTGGGAGGGTGCTTCAGTGCATGTGGCAGTGCGTACGCGGCGGTTTTATCATTGCGTGTACGTTTTCCCTCAAGCGGCAGGAAAAAGGGAAAGACAATAAAGCCCTCCTCCATAATCCCAGTCACTCCCCACTCCCCAACGCACCCCCTCTTTCCCCAAGTGGTACCCCGCTCCCTCCTTCCCGGAGCTTCTTTGGGGCTTTGTCACGTCGCCTGCGAGCGGAGTGGTCACACATGAGACAGAAACACCCCTCATGCCCACTCCGTGGTCGTGGCCAGACCTGCTGCGTCCTCCGCGGTCCAGGCGGAGTTCCTACCTGAGCTCGGCCAAAGTGGGGCCACGGGGCAGAGGGCAGATCCAGGCTCTAGGGGGCGCGCGGTCCGCCTCCAGAGGGCTGACCCTGAGAGAATCTACCTAGCTACCAGAGACGTCACCGTAGGCTGGGGATTGACTGGCTGACTGAGTCAGAGAGAGATTGTCTTTTGTACGGTGACTGAATATCCTAAAAGTTCCGGTTCCACAGCCTGAGTCGCCCAAGACCCTCTCTCAAAGAATTACTACAACCCCCAGAATTCAACGAGCCCGTCGGAGAGGATGTCTTGTCTGAGGATGCGTAGTAAGGTGATTGCCCCGGAAGTCGGAAGTTCAGGCAACCAGCCGGAGTGGCGGAGGGCTCTGGCTCGCGCTCCAGTGGGCGGAATTGCGTTGTGGGCGGAGTTGCGCTGTGTCCGGCGCACCGTGCACGCTCTCGCGTCGGGAACCGAATCCTAGAGGGTAAGCGGTGCGGGTGGGAAGGAGAAAGCGTGGCTCGCTAATAGCGTCTCTGCGTCTAGGGTTGTTTCTGGGCTTCTACCCTCACGTGCCAGGTCCTGGGTGCTGCATCTGGCTGCGCTAGGAAGTTGTGTAGACTGTGGTTGCGAGACGCTACCTGCGGAGGCCTCGGTTAGACGGGAGGGAGCTGCAGCATCCAGGTACGCCGTCTGCTGGGCCCGGGCAGGGGCCACTGGGCCGCAGAGGCGCGCCCGCTCGGGCCGGCCTTTGCTTACGGCATCCTCTCATGCGCCGGCCTTCGGGCTGGCCTCGGTGCCCTAGAGGTCACGGTTATCCTGCGCCGCGGACGCAAGCCGCGATTTGCACTGCTTCCAGCCCAACAAGCTCCTTGCAGCCGTAGGGTTCAGTCAAACCTTAACTCCAGCCGGGCGTGTCGACCCTCCACGCTCTGGCTCCAGTAGCCCTGACCTTGGGGGTCAGGATTCATGGGCCCCCTGGGGCCCTGGCTGAGAATCCGCTTTTTACTTAACGCCGGTTCCAGTTCAGTGCACTACATTAACTTCTGCCCTACGTTGCCCTGTGACCTAGTCACCCATTATCATCCACTGATCCCATCTGACCAGTCTTTGTAGTAGTGGTTCCCAGTTTTCATTCTGGCCCAACACATCTGAAAGATACAGCCATCAGTGGCAGTGACTTGATACAGCAGTGATTTTCAACCAGGAAGGGGGGGGTGTTAAATGCAAAAGCCCCCCGGATGTTTCTGGAATTTCCTACCTGCCTTCTTTCCTTAATTGTTTTGCTCCCTCAGACTGGCAGTCTCTTGGCCTCTCTCCCTGGTCTTATCCTCTGCTTTGGTGTCGTTTGTTACCTCGGTCTGTATCTGGCCAGATTTACATATCCAGCTGCCGGGTAGACATCATCACGTGCGTGTTGTGTTGAGCATCGTAATTTTAACGTGTCCCAAACCCAACTCGTGATTTTCTTGACTGATAATGCCATCACCACCCCAATGACACACACCTATTTCTTCTCGTTTCTTATTTTTATGAACAGTATCCCAATCCACAGTTTTCTTACTTGCTGCCTGGGAGATATTTTCAGCTTTGCCTTAGTCCATTCAGTTAATAAATCTTCGAATTTCAGCATCTGTCTTTTCGTTTCCTACTGCCCTGCCTTAGTTCAGGGTCTGTGAAGAGTCTTTGTTAATTTGAAAATAGGAAATATCTTAGGTTGGATTAGACAAAGAGAAGGAAGTGAGGTTCTAGACAAAATTATGTCTATTAGAAAGTCTTCTGTCACTCTTCTGGCGAAGTCACTCTTCTACACCATCCTGTTTCTTTGTTGGCTGGTGAATGCTTCCAGTCTTCTTCCTTCAGCCCTCGAAGAGGTGGTCCTAAAACTGGTTAGCATCTGGCCAGGGTAATGGAAGATAGGAGAAAGAAGTGAAGGGGAGGTTGAAGGTCTGCAAGTCATATTGTTGGGAGCTTGCCTACTACCTTAGTATCCTGCTGTGTGTGTGTGTGTGTGTGTGTATAAATTTTTTTTTTCAGTGTCTCATAGCTTGGGGTCCTTTCATACCTCAGATAACCTGAACACAACTCTTTCTCATCTTGAACCTGTGCCATTTGGTTTTCTTCCTCTGACCTTATTTAAAGTCACGTTGCATAGTCACTTGAAATAATTCAAAGAAGTTATGCCTCATGTCAACTTGGGGTCCACCCTCAAGGACTGGCTCAAAAGCAATGTCCAGGCCATAGCACTCATTTGGAGAAGCATTTATATGTCTCACTCTACCCCCAACTCTCTAAGCCAGCTAATTCCGACCCTCTGAGCCAGCTAATGATGAGCTTGTCCTCTTCTAAATTCTTGACTTTTTATTATTATTATATTATTATTATTAGTTTCAGGTGTACAAAACAATGTAATAGACATTTACACCCCTCACAAAGGGATGACCCTCCTCCCCCAACCTACTACCCCTCTGACATTGTATATAGCTGTTACAATTCTATTGACTATTCCCTGTGCTGTATTCCATGTCCCGTGACTATATATATATATATTAAATTGTAGCTGACATTCAATATCATTCAGCTTCAGCTTCAGGTGTGCAGTGCAGTGGTCAGGCACCAAATTCTTGACTTTTAAGAAACCTGTTCTCAACTAATTTCAGTCTTTTAATTTCAATTCCGTCAATGGAGAGGAGTCTAAGAACACATTCATAGTCCCAATTTGAGGAACATTTTGTTCAGGATTAGAGATCGTCATTGCTAAACTTTCTCTTACTCCCTGAGAATATCCAGTTAAATTAGATGTAATATATTGCATGCAAATCTCAGTTAACAATTTGCTGGAGACTCAGTAAATTCCTTTTTAGCCCTTGGGATAGGTTCTTGGTGTTGTGTTTGGAACTTAAGAGTTAATGCTGTAGAGGTTAAGTATAATTGAAACAATATAAAGGTACTGTGGCACTATTTCAGGTATATTATGGCTTTAACAGGTGCTTGAGGGCAAACCTGGGTACCTAACCACCATGAATAAGATTGTTTTTATGGGAAAATAAATTGGATATTGCCTAGAGGGTTCCCATTTGATCCTCCTACAGAGAATAATTTACTGCTAATTTTAATCCCTGGCTACCTCCTACTGGCCAGAAAAACTGGATGCATGCTTCAAGTAGTGGACCAGTTAACATTTCTGGGTGGTGCTACCAGTCACTTCTTTCCACAAACATCCACAAAGATGGAGGGCCAGGTTTTAGCTATGCTGTCATTCAATGCACCTGATTCCAGCTGCATTTCTGTAGCTCGTATGCGGACTTTATTTGCCGTTTTGAATCTTAGCATAGTTCCCAAACATTGTCTTCCAGTATGAGACTTGGCATGTGTGGAGGGGCCACGCAGAGTAGAGTGTACACAGACTAAGCAGGATGCAGAAGTTATGGAATGGCCTTAAACAGGGAAGTGGGCTGGGCAGATGAGGTCTTTCCTCAGGTCTAAATCCACTCTCTTTGTAGGGGACGACATGCCAACTGCCAAGCAACTAGCTGACATTGGCTACAAGACCTTCTCCGCCTCCATGATGCTGCTCACGGTGTATGGGGGCTACCTGTGCAGTGTCCGAGCCTACGGCTATTTCCAGCGGCGCAGCGCCCGGCGCCAGGCTGCAGAAGAACAGAAGACCTCAGGAGTCCTGTAGAACTGGGGCTTTTTTCCTGACCAGAGTCCTGAGGCATTGCAGTGGAAAGACCTCACTTGCAATCATATCCAAGTCAAGAGAAATAGGGCCTTCATGGTTTTCCAACCCTGCTGGGGAAAAGTGCCCGTGTTTTCTCTGGAACTGCCAGTTTGGGGAGGCTGTCACATCATAACAGGAGTGGGGGGAAGGCACACCTACAGACATTAAATATTTTGCCCTGTCTCTGTCTTGGTGTTTCTGTTTACTTAGATAGGTTGTGGACCGCAGAGGGGCCTTGACTGCCAGTTTTCTAAACTATCCAGAACCTACTCATGTGTTTCCCCTATTTTAGTTAATGGTACTGTCATCCTAGTCAGAAATATTGGAGATTAGACTATTCCCTGTCCTCCCCAGCAAGCAGCTGTTTTACCAATTGTTCCCACTTAAACATCATGCAGTCAGTTTTCCCCTTGTTTCTTGCTTACCCTTTGTAGAAGGCTATTAGTGGTCTTCGTCCATGCTTCACCTCATCAGATTTATTTGCTGTGTGGCTTTCAGAGACATCTATGGACCAAATTGGATGTGGCACTCCAGTTTTAGATCCCCTCTGAAGCCCAACCATAGACAATACTTTAAGAATCCAGGGCCTACAGAGTTAAGCCCAAGACCCCTTAGTGTGGCATACGAGGTCCTGAAGACCTGGCCCATCTTATGTTCCAGTAATAGGAAACTGCCTGGAGGGTTGCATACTGTTTTTTGTTTTCACGCCTGTTCATGTTTTCTGTCTGATAGAACATCCTCTCTACCCCCTTCTCTCTTTTTCCAAAAAGGTTTCTGTGACCCTTCACCCTCCCATGTTGGGCCAAGTGTCTGTACAAGACAATACTTTTCAGGGCCTCAGGCTGTTAGAGCTCCATGCTCCTAACTCCGAAGGCTGCCAGTTCGATTCCCACGAGCCAGTGGGCTCTCAACCACAAGGCTGCCAGTTCGATTACCTTGAGTCCCGCAAAGGATGGGCTGCACCCCCTGCAACTAGCAACCACAACTGCAACTGGACCTGGAGCTGAGCTGCTAAGCTGCGCCCTCCACAACTAAGAATGAAAGGACAACTTGACTTGGAAAAAAGTCCTGGAAGTACACACTGTTCCCCAATAAAATCGTTAAAAAAAAAAAACCACGAAAAAAAGGTAATACTTTTCCTCTAAAAAAAATCTTCCAAAGCACAAGTAACCAAGACAATTTTGAAAAGGAACAAAGAAGATGGGTTGGGCCTACCAGATATCAAGATTTAGTAGAAAGCTAAGGTAATCTAAATGTTGGGGTATTAGTTCAGGGGTAGACAAAGAAACCAGTGGCATAGAATAATAAACGTTATCAGTGTGTATGTGAGAAATTGCATAGGATAGAGGATACTCACAAACATGGAGAAAACCATACTGTTGTTATGGATATGTGTGTGATTTGTAAAACTTTAAAAAGTATGTATAAAAATGATTGAAAGGACACATCAAACTTACATACAATATTAGTTATATTGGGGGTGAGGTGAGGTAGAGGAGGGCAGAGGTCAAAGGAGTCATAAATGAAAACTTTCTGCTACTCAAAACACTTCAGATACCAAATGTGCAAGCTTTTCTCACACCCAGCAATTCTCAACTCTGGACACAGAGTGTTCTACAATTCCGCCACTGGCTACCCAGGGTTAGTGCTAACGCCACAGGTTAAGGGCCAGTCCCACAAGACGGCCCTCTACGTCAGATGACTATCATTAGTAGTGGGTCCCTAGGTTACTCACACTCCTGCCTGACTTGGCTGCAAATTGGTGCCTACAACCTTCTTAGGTTTGATAATTTGCTATAGTGGCTCACAGAACTGAACTCAGGGAAAGACTTTATTTACTAGTACTGGTTATAAAGGATGCCCCTCAGGAACAGCCGAATTGAAGAGATGCACAGGGCAAGAGGCAGGGTACATCACCCTATCAGCACCTCAATATATTTAACCCCGAAGCTCTCCAAACCCCATTTTTAGGGTTTTTATGGAGGTTCTATTACATAAGCATGATTGATTAAATTATTGGCCACAGGTGATTAGCTCAATCCTTAGCCCCTTTTCCCCCCCTGGAAGTCTGATGGGGCTGAAAATTCCAACCTGCTAGTCAGGCCTCGGTCTGGTTCCTCTGGCCACCAAGTCTCATTCTGAAACTATCCAGGGGACCAACCAGAGTCACCTCATTAGCATACAAAAAGACAACACAGGACGTTGCGAAGGTCTTAAAAGCTTTTTGCCAAAAACCTGGGATGAAGACCAAATACTTATCAGCAGAGGGAGTTGATTAAGCAGGTTAATGTGAATGGGCCTCATCCAGTCAGTTGAAGGCCTTAGGAGCAAAGACTGAGGAGAGTTCCCAAAGGGAATTCTGCGTCAAAACTAACAGAAACCCTGCCTGTTTCCAGCATGTAGATGGTGGACTACAACATCAACTCTTACCTGAATTTCCAACCGGCCACCTGCTCTACACATTTTAGACTTGCTAATCCCTACAATGTGGGAGCCAATTCCTTAAAGTAAATCACTCATTCTTGCTCCCTAACTTATTGGTTCTGTTTCTCTGGAGAACTCTGACTAACAGAGCAGATAATGCCCGTGTGTACCTGTCCAGTCTTGTCTCCTGGCCTAGGTTCCAGTACACTCCTACCTCAATGGTCTTAACAGTCATTTTCACTTGTAGCACCTACTGTCATTTCAAATACAGCTTGTCAAAACCTAAACTCAAGCAATTGTTCAGTATTTCGTTAGCATGAACTGTATATAATGAATAGACGTTTGCTGTCAAATTAAAATGAATATAATCAAGTTCATTTGGTTATTACACGAAATATCGAACTGAATTTCCCCATTAAAAGACAAAGTCTAATTGGGCTAAAAATAAAACACCCCCACAAATTCAAGTTGTATCGTTTCTAATAAACATCAAATAAATGTCTTAGTAGAGCCATGTTGCTGCCAAAAAGTTTAGTATTGTTTCCTAAATGGCTTTCAGAGAGCAGTCACTTTGAGTGAAGGCAGATCCCAAATCTGTTGGGGTTTGTTTTTTTTTGAGAATTTTTATGAGTTTATTTGAGCTAAACTGACAATTGCCAGGAAGCAAAATCTCAATGAATTGAGAAAAGGCTCCTTCGCTTTTTTTTACCGGCCTACTAGGGCTGTGGCTAAACTCCTGGTGAGGCCTGCCCTAGAAGAGACCTTACAAAACCAGAAAAAAAGCAACTATATGCAGATGGCTGAGGTGACAGTGGTACAGACGACATTAGTATGTATCATTAGAATGTAACTACTATGTTTTGGCCTATGCCAGTTCATAGGCCCTTTTTATAAAGCCATTTCCTATACCTCTTCTATGATCAAGTCCCAAGTCCTAGGATAATCCTCTCTACGACTGCTTTTATGAGACTAATTTTGCTGCTTTAAACCTTTGGGGGCTACCACGACCATCTAAACTTTAACTCTTCCACATCATAGTCAAGATTCTTCACAATCTGGCCCCAAACCATCTTCTTCCTCTCATCTCCTGCCAGTTTGATCAAACTCCAACAGATTACAATTCCCTGGAAATGTCAGGTACTTTTTATGTTAAAAAAAATTAAAATTATGAATTATTCCAAACTTATTGAAGGGCACCAAAAATAAACCCATCTCACATCCTCCATCCCCACAGATATAAACACATCCTTCAGTAGCTGTGTTTCTGTGCTTTTGCTGTAGAAGGACCCTTAATATTATTTTGGGGTTAAAAAAGTAATGTTAATTGCATCAAACTGCATCATAGTCATTTGCAACTTGCCTTTTTCACTCAACATGATGTTTTTGATACTTACGTACTGTGCTGATTAATTTTGTGTTAACTTGCCTGGGCTACTGAGTGCCCAGATTAGTGGTTAAACAGTATTCTTGGTGCATCTGCGAGGGTGGTTGAGGATGAGATTAATATTTGAATCTGTAGATGGAATAAAGCAGATGGCCCGCCCCAATGTGGTTGGGCCTCATCCAATCCACTGACAGCCTGAATAGAACAGAAAATTCTCTCTCCACTTGACTGTCTTCAAGCTGGGAGATTGTGGTCTTCCTCTGCCTTCAGACTCAGAGTGCAATTTACACCATCAGCTCTCCTGCTTGTCAGGCCTATGGATTTGGAACTACACATTCAGCTCTCCTGGGTCTCCAGCTTACTGACTGCATATCCTAGGGTTTCTCAGCCTCCATAACCATGTGAGCCAGTTCCCTATATCTTTTTAAAAAAATTTTATTTTAAATACATATGTATGTGAGCCTACAATTGTGTATGCACATACATACATCAATGAATGGATCATTTCCACCTTTTTACCTCTTATAAATAGTAACGCAATGAGCATTCTTGTAGTTTCTTGGGCCCATGCTTCTTGGGCTAGTTTCTTCAAAAGAGGAATTATTAGTATTTAGTTTTACTAGTTATTTATTGTTGCTTTTCCAAAGTGGTTATGTCAATTTCACTCTCACCAGCCATACTTCCATGTTCTGTTGGTGTGACATGGTTTCTTTTCAGTTTACATCGATTTCCAGTAAGGGTTGAGCACCTTTTTGTTAATTATGCATTAGCATACTCATCCTTTAGGAACTGCCTATTCATATCCTTTGCTCCCCATACAATTTACACCATCAGCTCTCCTGCTTGTCAGGCCTATGTCAGGACCTTCTTTTTTCTTGCTATTGGGTTGTCTTTGTTGTTCTTCATTATATATATTCTGGATACTAGTATTTTGTTAGTTGTATGTATTGCAATTTTGACTGAAAATCTTTCGGAGCTTTTTTGTTTTGGGTGCACCGTGGTGACGGTGTAAGAATCCCACATCGTCTGCATCACTGTGTACACGTCTCTCCAGAGCTGTCCCATGGATAACTGATCTGAGACCAGTATTCATGCAAGTTTTTACCTGGGGGTGAGATGTGGGACAAGATGTTTCCCAGACCACACAGGAAGTGTACGCTGAGGTTCTCAAATTCACATGAAGTGTTGGGCCAGAATTTGAGAAAATTCTGTCTCGTGATCCCACAAGTCCAAGCATTTAAACTTGCTTGTTTTCTCCTTTGGCCAACTGGGTGAATTTTTGATAGTTTTCTCCCTTTCACTGTTGGTCTTTCAGGGTCTGAGCTTTAACTGGAGGTCTCAATTCCAGCTTCCCGCATGGGGCCAGTCTCGTCTCTTGATGTCAGTATAAAACCCAAGTCCTTCAGTGATGTGTGCCTTTCCAGTAATTGCATCAGCTGCTTGCCTTTTGCTTTGGCTTTCAATTCCTTTCTTTGAGGCTTTTGTAATCCTTTCTCGGAAGCTCAGCTATGCATTAAACAAACTTTACCCATCATTTCTAGATGTTTGCTCAGGTTAGTCTGCATTAAGCCAGAACTATCTTTCATATATTCTCACGTGTTCTAAACATACCTCCATTCCTGTTTTCCAGGCAAAATTCTACTTATCTTTAATGGCCCAGCGCCACTTTCACATTTTCTTGAAAAATTTAAAATAGTTCTTATCGCGTTGTGTTGCCTTTCCCACCTTGTACTGGGGTACGTGCTCTTTGAGGGTAAAAGCCAGATCTTGTTCATCTTTGTGTCCCCAGCTTCTGCCGCAGTGCCTATGATAAAGTAGGTACTTAATGTTTTATTGAACTGAAAATAGCTTCCCACATGGATGTTTCACCGTATTATCATAACCCACTAACTAAATTCATATGATATTTTTAGGGTTGTGACGTGAGATCTCATTATACATGAAGAACAATCTAAGACGTTTGTGTTTTTTAAACAATTTTCCAGACTCGGTTTCCTTATTGTGGCGGATTGAATTTTTCAAAGATGAATGCAACTGTATGTCCCTTTCCACATGCTCTTCTGCAGTGACCTTGCCATTCCTTCATCAAGACGTAGAGTCTATCTCGCCACCACCCTGAATCTAGGTGGTCCTTGTGACTACTTTAATCAACAGAATACAGTGGAAGGGATGTGTGCCTGTTCTAGATGACACTCTTAAATGGCTTAGCAACTTCTGCTTCCTGCCTCTTGGAACACAACCACTTGTGCAAAGCCCAAGACAAGGAGAGGCTACCGTGTTTCCCGAAAATAAGATCTAGCGGACAATCAGCTCTAACACATCTTTTGGAGCAAAAATTAACATAAGACCTGGTCTTACTTTACTGTAAGACTGGGAATATTAATATAATATAATATAATATAATATAATATAAGTATAGTATAATGTAAGTATAGTATAATATAGTATAATATAATATAGTATAATACCAGGTCTTGTATTAATTTTTGCTCCAAGACACATTAGAGCTGACTCTCCGGATAGGCCTTACTTTCGGGGAAACAGGATATGTGCAGGTACCTTAGCTGACAGGCCTGACTTAGGGAACAGCCAGCACCAACTTCTAGCCAGGATGGTAAATCATCTTACACATAGTAAATCATCTTGAGTCTTCAAATCACTCCATTCCCAGCTGTCATCTGACTGCAACCTCAAGAAACATCTCCAGCTGAGCTCAAACAACCAAACCATGAGAAACAATAAATTCTTTTAAGCCACTACATTTTACGGTAGTTAGTTACATACTAATAGTCAGAACACTAATTTATGGAATGGGAATAATAATCCCTGTTCTAAAGTTCACTTTTTTTTTTTAAAGATTTTATTGGGGAAGGGGAACAGGACTTTTTATTGGGGAACAGTGTGTACTTCCAGGACTTTTTTCCAAGTCAAGTTGTTGTCCTTTCAGTCTTAGTTGTGGAGAGTGCAGCTCAGCTCCAGGTCCAGTTTCCGTTGCTAGTTGCAGGGGGCACAGCCCACCATCCCTTGCGGGAGTTGAATCAGCAACCTTGTGGTTGAGAGGACACGCTCCAACCAACAGAGCCATCCGGGAGCTCAGCGGCAGCTCAGCTCAAGGTGCCGTGTTCAATCTTAGTTGCAGGAGGTGCTGCCCACCATCCCTTGTGGGACTCGAGGAATTGAACTGGCATCCTTGTGGTTGAGAGCCCACTGGCCCATGTGGGAATCGAACCGGCAGCCTTCGGAGTTAGGAGCATGGAGCTCCAACCACCTAAGCCACCGGGTCGGCCCCTGAAGTTCACTTTTTGATGTATGTGATATTATTTTCTAAGCAGTAAAGCATTACACAAACATGTTATTTTTTTCAATAAATAATAAAGTTACAACCCCTTTATATTCCTTGCTTCTTACAAATATTCCTAGTTCTCTGGTGGGGATGATGTGCATCTGCATCTAACTTGCTCTCTACTGATTTGGGTCCTTCCTCTCAGGCATGAAACATTCCCAGGCCATCTATAAAGCTGACCTTATGATAGTCTTTGCTGCCCTGATAACACGATTTCAGTATGCAAATGCCTTAGCACCCTCTCTCGCACCTCCCACTCCAACTATATGCATATAGTTCTTTTTCAGAGCAAGACTCTATCCCTGTAATTGACCCTAATCTCAACTCACTCATTCAGTGCCAACTCTAAAAAGTCTACGCTAGATGTTTCTTCATCTATTCCTCCTCATTATGAAGTCTCGGGAAGAGGTATAGTGGTTAAGAACAGAGACATTGGGTTTGACTCATTACTAGCTGTTTGACCTTAGGCAAGTTAACCTGTTTTTGCTTCCATTTTATATGTAAAGAACTTAATATGGTGCCTGACATGGGATAAAGAGCTATGTGTTAGCTATGATTATTTTTGTAATACCACTTGGTTGAATCTTTTGTCAGGTTAACTGGGCCAACTAACCCAGATTGTATTTATAAAGCAATTGCTCAAATTTCAGAAGGGAAAAAACATATCTTGTCTGACTTTCAAAAGTATTTCATTCATATTTTACAGTTACTAGTCTACTTAACAATATGGCAAGTTGAGGAACTAAATGTAAGACCTTAGTCTTTTTTAGTCTTCCTGATGATCTCTGACTAAATAACTACATAAGACTTTTTTTAAACTTAATTTTCCTATACCCCATAGTAAGTCTTTTTAAACTCCAGCTACTCAGTAAGTTTAGTAGGGGTCAATATCCCAATAATGTCAGGGAACATCAAGTGAATATCTGATTCTTAAAACAATAACCTATTTCTTTCAATTTTCATCCATCTCCCTGACAATGAAGTACTCCCTATTGTCATAATGTACACAAGAGCCTCTGGAAATATTTGATAATATGAATATTCACTAAATGGAAAACTATCCTGAGATGAATAGTACTACTGGTAATTTTGCCAAGACTTCAACTAGAGGAAAATCTGGATTAGGAAGACTGTTTCTCCATTGGCTAACTAAAAGAGAAAACATCTGTTCAGACTTATTTATCGCAATCTTAAAATGTCAACTGCAGTCTCTATATTCAATAAGATGGAAAATACAGGTATCTAACAGAAGGTATCTTAGCTCTTCCACCAAAGCCTTTGTTGGTTTGGTGATATACATGCTTTTATCTGCTCAGTATTTCTTCTTGTAACCACTATATATATATTTATTTTTTCTTAAAACATAAAGTCCTAAAATGTAGGCATTCTCTTCCCAGCATGCACAGAAAGGAAAATACTGGTGTCCAAGGGTCTCTAAAATCAGACCTCAAAAAAATTCTTAATTAGCTTATGGATTCAGGGAATTGGGGATGTGGACTCACTAAGAGGCTGAGACAGCAGGGGAGGGTGGAAGCACTTTTAATCACAGAAGAGTAAACAAAAGTATAAACTGTTAACAGCTCACCCAGTGGCTGTTGTCCTCCTCCGGCCCTCAGCTCACCCTCTCCCACCCACCACTCCCTGCGTACCATTGAGTAAAGAGCAGGTGGTAGGAAGGGGGTCTAGCTAGGGGTCACAGCAATCCTGGCCATCCATCTACACATGTTCATGTGAAACATTCCAGCTCCGAAGGAGGAACAGTGCAGAAACCTGTAGCTGAACTTGGATGCTCCATTCCGATGGCCAGAGCCTTAAGAGCCATGGGCAACAAGGGAGGGGACAGTCCAGAGGCAGCACAATTCAAGATGCAACCAGATCTGGGGTTGAGGTGGGTTCAAAGGGGACCAGACAAGGCCTAGTGGCCGCAGTCCAGAATTGTGCCCCAACCCAGGCAATGAAACTCAGGCATATGCACAAAGGCACATGCACACGCACACACACAAACACAAAGAGCAAATAATATTATTGAAAAAACCTAGGGGCTATTAAATACAAAATGGCAGAGTTTTTAAAAAAGTGAAAATATTTTCTTCTTTGATTCTCCTCACTGCCCTGCAGACCCCTAGTCACCGGAGTGTAGATGTGGGGAGGCCCAAGAGGAGTAGGTTGCCAGTGGCCCTATAAGTCCGTGCATGCTGAGGTCCCCATACCAACCATCTTACTCTTCAGCCCAGTAGCTGCCTCCCATGTGACCATTCACCCGATTGGCACCATTGCTGGAGCTGCTGCCACAGGGGCTTTTTGTGTTGGGGCTCACATCTTCTTCCTCTGAGCTGCTCTCCACATCACTGCGATCATCCTTAGTCACCTGGGTGGAATGGGACCAAAGGCAGGAAAGATGAAGACACCTTTTTGGAATCGTAAGACAGACTAAGCCCACAGAGCCCATGTTTGGGCACTGTTCCCAATCTGGCCTACTTCCTGGTGGCACCTGACCAAGGCTCCTGCTGTGAATATCCTTTGCCTGCTTTCTGGATTTCTCTATCATCTCTGATTCTGTTTTCAATGAAATAAGGAGCTTCTCTGGTCAGGATAGTTATCTTTCAGGACCAGTCTAGGAAAGCTGAAATCATTCACTGAGTCCTGATTTAGGTTTGAGGGAAACTCCAGACACCCTTTCTCCTCTTCCACCTCAAAAAATAGAAAAGGCCAACATAAATAATACATATGGTTATCATCATTGCGTCTATCTTCTGCAGTTGCGCAGTTCACTGCCGTTACTCATGTTAGTTATCCTGAGTTTTGCTGTCCCCAAAGCTAAACCATGCTGGGCCTTTTTCAGTAGTTCTACTCTTCGTGGACTCAACTATCAATACCCTAAGAAACTCTTTCTCCAATCTTCTCCCTTTCCCAGTAGTAAGATCACTTCTGGGACGGCCCGGTCGCTCAGGTGGTTGGAGCGCTGTGCTCCTAACACCCAGGGCGCCGGTTCAATTCCCACATGGGCCAGTGACTGTGAACAACAGCTCTCCCTGAAACTGGGCTGCCGTGAGCAGCCAGAGGTTGGCGTGGGCTGCCGTGGGTTGCCGCAGGCTACTGTGTGCCGCCATGAGCAGCAAGTGGTCAGCGTGAGCGGCCGGTAGCCACTGTGAGCAGCTGGGAGCCAGCGAGAGCTGCTGTGAGCGGCCGACCGACTGACAACAGGTGACCGACTGCCTCAACCAGGGCAGCACAAGGCTCACAATACCAGCGTGGGCCAGGGAGCTGTGTCCTACACAACTAGACTGAGAAACAACAGCTTGAACCGGAGTGGGGGCGGGAAGGAGGAAGAAAGAAGGGGGTGGAAATCACTTCTCTCGTGCAGCTTTGGCATCCCCCAAGATCGACATGGTGAAAAGTGGATTGGCAATTGGGAAGAAGAATCCGAGTCCCAAGCATGCTACCATCTGAATCTTTACTGCTTAATGTCAGCGTTTTTGTTTTGTATTTTCAAATGAAGATATTGGATTAGAGCAGTGTTTACAAATCTAAACTATTCTGCATATCAAGCAAAGTATTTAAAATTCTTTACCATGGACCATAAAAGTAAAAGAAAGAAACCCAGTGAGACTATGTCAGACTTCTGACCTCCGGAACTGAAGGATAATAAATGTGTGCTGTTTTAAACATAAATAAGTCAAGGACAGAAAGGTTGGGAAGGAAACAAAACTAAAATTGTTGCCAAGTGGGTCATCTTGGGGTGACTTGCTTTGGTTAGCTCTAAGATTCTATAGTTTATAATAGCTGTTGACCTCTGAACCCAGATAACTGATTGCCTGATCTTGAGGAAATTTCCACCAGAGAGCAGAGTGTGTTTGGATTTGAGGAAAAAGGGAGGCTCAAAAAAGGGGATCGGGTGGGGAAAGGAAAGAAAAACAGAAAGGAAAAAAAAGAATAGATTCTATTTGCCTCCATCTAGGAAAAAGAATCTGGCAACCTGAGCTCCAGTCAATGGCTCCACAAGGTCAGCAGAGGGGGCATACTCTCAGACAACACGGGAAACAGCAAGGAAAGCAGGAGGAAGAGAAACACGTCCAGACAGACATGCTTCACTGAAGACCAGAAGCACAGATACACTTACATGCAAGAGATGAAACTGTCCAGTTCCCGCCAGGTATAGAAAAAAGGAAGGAGGTGAGAAAAGAGTGGAGAGTACAGAGTCTGGGTCTAATCCTTCCTGGATAAGTCACCTGGTCAGGAAAGAAAAGCAGGGGAGAAGAGAGATGTCCAGTAGCTACAGCAAGAAGCGTAAGCACACTGAGCAAGTTCTGTAACCAACTGCAGCTATAAGGAACAGTGACACAAGAAGTCATACATAGTTCTTCCTTCGGTCCTTGAGTGTGTCCTCCAGCAGAGCCCTTCCCCTTGGTGCTGTATTACTGAAGGCTGCATCCCCAGCCCTTGGGCTAATGAAAGCTTGGCTGCTTCAGAACTTGGATTCACTTATGAATTTTATCATTCAATGACACCTTTTTTCGTACTTGTGGCCTCTGGGCATAAGATGGGTATTTGAAACCCTAAGTATCCATCTCACTTCAGACCCTTGCCTCATACAACAGTTAGGTGAAGCCAGTACTTAGTCCCTTCCATTAGCCACATTTTGAACATCACAGTGTGATCATCTTGGGGTGGCTTGTGAACTAAAACCACTCCCTAGGCAATCTCTGCTTTTATATAGTTTGTATCTTGGAGCTCTGCATACGACTTCCTTTGAAAAAAGGCTCCCCAGCTGAAAACTAAAAATACGAATCCACTGAAGTAGGCAGGGGTAGGAAATGGCTGAGGCCATCTCTAAAATTTAATACCATTCATTATTTAATAACGGTCATTCCTAGGACAAGAAGAAGGCAGCTCCTTCCTCTTGCATCTAAGTCATGTCTTAGAAGGCTAAACACTCATGGAAAAGGCGGAAACTCTGGAGCCCTAGGCTTTTTGCTCGGTTTGCTTGTGTAGATGGGGCTCACCAGGCTGGATCGAGAGAGAAGGTCTGCTGAGTAATACCCATCCTTGTACCCAGCCCCAAAGAAAGAAGTCAGTTTTCATCCTCACCTTTCCTCGGATCAAGGCTTTGAAAGCAATTCGCGCAATTAGGTAGGACCAGATGACATGCAGCACCTGCAGGATCAGGAGGAGGCCATTGAAGAGCCACCAGGAGGGGTAGGGCCCGATCATCTCCCAACTCTCAAAGAGGGTCGTGTTCAGAATCCTAGAAGACGGAGGCCCATAGTCAGATTGTAGGGTCAAAGCCAGGCAGACAGGGATGAAGCTGAGTTCCCTGAGAAGCAGAAACTGTGCTCTCTCCCCATACCCCCTTTCAGTTGATGTGCCAGCGACATCCATCCACAGTGAGAAAAGAATACAGAAAGGGGGCCTATGGAGTTTTCTATCTTTAGAGATGGGAAGATATATAAATCTTAGGAACTGATGGAGTTAAGTCATATTAATCGCTTCAAATTTGCAGTTTCACACAACTGGGACAGCAATTTTAATAATGATCCTAGGAATTACTCAGATCCTCAGGCTCATATAGGATAGCTGGTAGCTCATTCCCTCAGATTTAGGAGAATCTCCAACCTACAGAGTCATTGACTTTGGACCATAAAGTAGTGACTGCAGAAGGTGTGTGTGTGTGTGTGTGTGTGTGTGTGTGTACACATATGTGTGTGTGAGTTAGGATGGGGAGAGAATTTAGAGCAGGAAAACAAGCAAGAAGAGCCTGAGAATTCTGTATCAGCACAAAAGAAGGCAAAGGAATTACTTAGGCATAAAATGAGGACTGTTCCTCAGAGATGAGTCAGGAAAGCCAGAGCCAAGTGAGTTAGATGCTCTGAGTCTGGATCCTGCCTCAACAGAAATAGTATACAAGGGAAGTGAGGTCCTGTGAGTCCATGAAGGGTCAGGGTAGGCCACGGAAAACGCAGCACAATATGGTTCTCGATGGTCTGTTCCCTAAACTGACCAGGTATCATTAGGGACTTATCTACTACAGCTCCACAGCCCTAACACTTACCAGAACGGATAGATTCCGAGACGAGTGACCATAAAAACAGCACTGAAGATCACAAAAAGGGTGTCACACAGACGCTGATACTTGGCATAATTGGCCAGCTTGGCTGCCTGGAGAAAGGAAGATAAAAATTGAATTGAGGAGAAAGCCAGTTCTCAGTTAGGAAGAAAAGGTGAGAAAAAGAATAATGAGGAGAGAGGGGATGGGATATTACCTCCAGCAAGAAATCTGAGGCATCATGTAGACACATGACCAGAGTTCCTACGCGAACCATGTTGTTGATGTAGGAGAAGGTGATGAGCCCAATGGTGGCCAAGTGATGCACAAACATTATCAGGAAGTCCTGGGAAGGAGGGAAATAGAAGAGGCAGGTATAGACAAGGCCATAGAAATGCCAGCCAACTCAATGCCCTGCGTTGTTCTCTGAGGATCTTATCCCATCCTTAGAAGTCCCATTTTGTTTAAACTCTCCATTAGGGTCCTGGCTACCATTTGACTCCAAACTCGTTACATCAGTGACTAACCCATAATCTATGTTAATATAGCTCAAAGCACAGAAAAGTGCTATGTTTGCTATTTTCCTTGGTAGTTGCATAATATGTAAAGTCTGGAGTCTGAGCTAACACTTAGAAATAATTCCCAGGGGGTAGTCAGACATACAAGCCTTAGATATCCTTGAGATTCTAAGGCTCTTGTGCTTTGTTGAAAGAAATTTCAACCAAAGGGACCTAACAGAAAAGGGAGGTTTGTAGAGGGGCAAAGCTAAACTCCTCCAAAGTTTCAGAGAAATGCCAAACAATCCATCCTACTGCAAGCATTTCCTGCTTTCAGATTTAAAGCTTTAATTACCTCTTTGTTCAAATGCCAAAGTTAGACCTGGAGAAATCTCTAAATACCTCAGTTATCAGACATACCGTGTTTCCCCGAAAATAATACCTAGTCGGACAATCAACTCTAATGCGTTTTATATGATGTAAGACCAGGTTTTATATTATAGTAAAATAAGACCGGGTCTTATATTAATTTTTGCTCCAAAAGACGCATTAGAGCTTATTGTCTGGCTAGATCTTATTTTCAGGGGAAAAATGGTAGCTAATAAATACATCTCAGCCCAGTGAGAGACAGAGGGTGGGAGAAGGCAGGTGAATCTGGGTCCAAGAAACAAGGATGAAAAGTCTGTGTTCTCCACAGAGACAGATACAATGGTATAGTCTAGTTCTTGAGCTGGGCATGGGTTCACAAGTATACATTCTAGTATGTTAGAACCTACATGTATATTACAAACCTTCTTATATATGCGTCATTTTAAAATAAAATTTTAATAAGGGAACCTGACCATAGGAGAGTGAAAGGCATCTGAATTATTAAGCTTCTAGGTTACACAACTAACAACCTAGATTAGTTTGTTCATTCCCATAAATGCTAACTTTGGTTTTCCTCACCAAAGATAACCACAAGTTAGTAACAGGTTAGGTTAGAGCTGCCAGAACTACATTATGTGAGGTGGACACCAGTAAGAGGTGAAGATTCTGCCCTTTCTGTCTGCTTATAAAAAACTTTTAAGTCATTTCCAACTTTGCCACTATGTGGGCAAATGAACTTACTTCTCTGAATTTGTTTCTTGAACAATAGCAAGAAAAGGGTAAATGAAATCATCTACAATGCATTCCAGTTGAAATTTTTTGAGTAAATGGGGTCACCAAGAAGGAAGAACAGAGAGAGAACAAGGGTCCCTAATGCCAAACAAAAGCCAGATCTCACCTTTCTGGACTCAGGCCTTTTCGTCTGATCAGGCCTTGCTATACACGTCAGAAACTTGGAGAAAAATAAGGAAATGGGTATGCTTCTTAGCTGGTTAACTATTCTCATTCTGGCTGTCCCCAAATGCCTCAAATATACTTCATCATTAGTCAAGACTACTTTCTGAGAACATTACAAAGAGCTAATAGTCCCATCAAACCTACTTCCTCCCCCTTTTGTGGTCCCAGTTAGGGCACAGAATCCATCCCAATGGCAGTAACGGTAAGCCGCTAGGAAGGAGGATGCAATAAGTTAGGGAACTGAGGGAGCCAATGTCCTTACCTTTCTTTTAATGTCTGTAAACTGAGAAAACATAAGAGACCAATAGAAGGCCAACTCCATGATATAATAGTAATAAAGCCCACTGGTGAGAGGCTGGAAGAGAGAAAGTAGTAGTTAGAATACCAGCTAGTCAAAGATTCATTCCATCTCTGCAACTTTCTCTGCCTTGGAGGACCAATACCCAAAATTATTAGATATCTTTCGTCCCCATCATCTTCTAAGATTTGCAAGAGCTAACAGACTTTGGGTTGGTGTGGAGACTTAAACCTCTTCTCTCTGCCCTTTCACATACATATCTTTAGCTTTCATCTTTTAGAGATCAGATAAGGTTAACACATACTATAGCATAATCAAATCTATGTATCTAAAATTCTGGTAATTAATGCTTTTTAGGTGATTAAATATACTTAGGCCTTCCCGTTTTTCACCCTGTTAGTAGCCCCGACATTTTTCTAGTATAGAAAAATACTAGAAAATACTTTTATGCTCTTAAGGGGACTCCAAGTCATCCTTGATTCCAATGGGACACCTGAACCAGAAAGCACCTCATTAGGTGCCAGGAAGCTGCTTTGCTTTCCAGCACAATTAGGGTGAATGTAATGGGGAACTGGAATAAAAACATCACTGGATTTCACAGCTATGGGGGCTCTAGAAATAGATTCCCCAAATACACGACTCAAAGAGACTCAGCCCTTTACCCCTCAAAAATACCAAGTAAATGTGCCATCTGCCCTGAGACTGCACTCATCCCCACCCCAACTTACATATACACATAAGGCCCCTGTCTTGCAAGGGCTCAGATCCTACCTGATGTGGATAGCTATGCCAGCACTGTCGGGTGTCCCAAAACCAAGGTGACTAAGAGAAAACAGATAATCCAGGTGAGTCTTCAGGATTCTCCCCTGGCCCCCCTATATGATTCTGCTCTCTCTATGCTAGGGGCAAAAGGGAGATGGGAAAGAAAAAGGATTTCCTCTTGACAGAATTTAGGAATCCTTAAAGGGTCAGTAAATGGCTAGCTTTTTCTTCTGGAACAAGAAAGTATTATTACAAATAGAAAACCCATGCTTTGAGGTAAATAAGAGCAGGGAGAGCTCTAGGATAGTTTTTAGAAACATCACCACCTGGAATATAACACCACCACCTTGGGAGGCAGAAAGACAGTGATTCCATTTGATCACCAACAGAGAGATCTCCACACCAAAGATTCAAAAGTAATCATTTCTAATGGAGTTTCAATTATGTCCATTTCATCTAAGCTGTTGAATTTATTACTATTACATTTTTTATACTATTGTCTTATTATCCTTTCAATGTCTACAGGATCTGTAGTGATAATCCCTTTTTCTACCCGATATTGATAATTTGTTTTCTTTTTTTCTAGGAGTTTATCAATTTTAATTAAACCTTTCAAATAACCAACTTTTGGCTTTATTAGGTTTCTCCACTGTTTGTCTAATGCCTATCACATTAATTTTTGCTTGTTTTTTAAATTATTTCTTTCCTTTAACTTACTTTGGGTTTACTTTGCTCTTGTTTTTCCAGATTTTAAAATGGAAACAGATCACTGATTTCAAAAAAAAATTTTTTTTGTAATATAAACATTTAAAGTTGTAAGTTTCCTTCTAAGTATGCTTTACCTGCATCCCACAAATTTTATTCTGTTGTACTTTTAGCATCATTCAATTCAAAATATTTTTAATTTCCCTTCTGATTTTTTGTTTGATGCATTGATTACTTAGAATTATTTAACTTCCAAACATTTTCTAGCTATCTTATTACTGATTTCTAATTTAATTCCATTATAGTAAGAGAACACATTTTGTAAGATTTCAATATTTTAAAATTTACTGAGATCTAATTTATGGCCTAGCATATGTTCTATCATACTGGATCTTCCATGGGCACTTAAAAACTATATTCTTCAGCTGTAGGTGTGATGTTCTAGGAATGTCAATAATTATATCAAATTGGTTGATTGTGGTATTCAAATCTTCTATATCCTTAGTGATTTGTTTTTTTGGTCTAGTGAGTTAGTTACTGATAGAACAGTATTAAAATCTCAAACTATGATTGTATTTTTGTTTATCCCCTTCCTTTAGTTCTGCCTCTTTTTGCCTCATGTATTTTGAAGCCTCAGTTATATCATTTAGAGAAAAACAGTGTGGTGCAGTGGGGAAAAAAACATGGAATCAGGAATCAAAAAGCTTGAAATTCTTCTTTGATTCTGACAATTAACTGAAAAGCAGAAATAATCGTTTTATACCCACTTTAAAGGGTTACTAATTCCTTTTCTTTAACTGCCTTCTTGGAAGAACAGGATTTTTGTCAAGTGCTTTGTAAACTAGCATGTACTATGCTGCTTTAATCAATGCTAATAATAATGTTTATCATTAATATTATTTAGGGAGAAACACTAGAGTTATGAGGTTACTGCAGTCAGGCTCCATGCAGAAGACAATCTATTTAGCATATGAACCTGGGCTAATGGCATGAAGTGGGGAAAAAAGGGGAGAAAATAAAGGTCTAAAGGTATTATCTCTAGAAATGTAGGCATGATTAGAACCCAGTAGGAGATAGGAAGTTCAGACTCACCGACCAGAGAAATCTAATTCCGTAGCAGAATATACATAAATAAAAAGTGAATCTCCACCTGGGTGGGCAAAGAGTAGAGGTTAGATGAA